>NW_024080673.1:2809196-3241705 GCF_003009895.1 Hyaena hyaena
GAGAAGGGGGGAGGGGGAGAGGGAGGGAGAAGGGGGGAGGGGGAGAGGGAGGGAGAAGGGGGGAGGGGGAGAGGGAGAGAAGGGGGAGGGAGAGAGGGAGAGAGAGAAAGAGAGAAGGGGGAGAGAGAGAGAAGGGGGGAGAGAGAAGGAGAGAAAGAAAGAAAATACTTGCAGGTGGAAGAAAAAATGGTGAAGGAAGCGAGATTGGAAATGAGACCATGAAGATGCTTAGTGACTGAGAGGAAATAGAATGATCACATCTGGGAGAAGTTTATTTTATTGTGTTCCACCTTATTGAGCTTTGCAGATATTGTGTTTTTTTACAAGTTAAAGGTTTAGGACAACCTAGCATCAAGCAAATCTATTGATGCCTTTTTTCCCAACAGCATGTGCTCACTTTGTGTCTCAGTATCACATTTTCGTAGTTCTCAAAATATTTCAAACTATTTCATTATTCTTTGTCATGATGATCTGTGATCAGGGATCTTTGATGGTACTATTGTAAGTGTTTTGGGGTGCTATGAACCACACCTATGTAAGATGACAAATTTAATAGATGAATGCCCTCTGTATTCTGACCATCCAGACCCTTGCCTCTCTCCCTCTCCTTGGACATCCCTATCTCCTGAGACATAACAATATTGAAATTAGCCCAGTTCATAGCTCTTTAATGGCCTCTAAGTATTCCAGTGAAAGAGTCAATCGTCTCTCACTTTAGATGAAATGTTAGAAATGATGAAGCTTAACGAGGAAGGCATGTTGAAAGCTAGGATAGATCAAAGGCTATGCCTCTTGTGCCAAATAGTTAGCCAAGTTTTAAACGAAAAGGAAAACTTCTTGAAGGAAATTAAAAGTGCTACTCTATTGAACATATGAATGATATGTTGAATGTTGATATGGAGAAAGTTTTAGTGGTCTGGATAGATCAAACCAGCCACACTGTTCCCATAACCAAAGCCTAATCCAGAGCAAGGTCCTCACTCTCTTCAGGGTCCTCACTCTCTTCAATTCTTTGAAGGTGAGAGAGTTGAGGAAGATGCAGCAGAAAAGTTTGAAGCTAGCAGAGATTGGTTCATGAGGTTTAGGGATAGAAGCCATCTCTATAGCATAAAAGTTCAAGTTGAAGCAGCAACTACTGATGGAGTGAATGCAGCAAGTTAAGCAGTAGATCTAACTAAGATTATTAATGAAGGTGGGTACAATAAATGACAGATTTTCAGTGTAGATGAAACAGCCTTCCATTGGAAGAAGATGCCTTCTAGAACTTCATAGCTGGAGAAGAGAAGTCAATGGCTGCCTTTAAAGCTTCAAGAGACAGACTGCTTCTCATGTTAGGGCCTAATGCAATTGGTGTAAGTTGAAGCCAATGCTCCATGATGAAAATCCTAGGGCCTTTAAGAATTATGTTAAATCTACTCTGCTTATGTTCTATAAATAGAACAATAAACCCTGGATGACAGCACATTTGTTTACAATATGGTTTACTAAATATTTTAAGCTCACTATTGAGACCTATTACTCAGGAAAAAAAAATCTTTTCAAGTGTTAATGCTCATGACAATGTGCCTGGTTACCCAAGAGCTCTGATGGAAATGTACAACAAGATTAATAGTTTTCAGGCTTGCTAACACAACATCCATTCTGTGGCATATGGATCAAGGAGATATTTCTACTTTCAAGTCTTATTGAAGAAATGGATTTCATAAAGTTATAGCTGCCATAGATAGCTGTCCCTCTGATGGATCTGGGCAAAGTATATTGAAAGCCTTCGGGAAAATATTCACTGTCCTAGATGCCATTAAGAATATTCATGATTCATGAGAGGGGTTCAGAATTCAACATTCAGAGCAGTTCAGAAGAGGTTGTCTCTTAACTCTCATGAATGACTTTGAGGGGTTCAGGACTTCAGTGGAGAAAGTCACTGCAGACGTGAGTGGAAATAACAAGAGAATAGAAACAGAAGTGGAGCCTGGAGGTGTGACGAATTCCTGCAGTTTCTTGATCAAACGTGAGCAGGTGAGGAGTTGCTTCTTATGGCTGAGCAAAGAAAGTATTTTTTTGAGATGTAATCATCTCCTATGCTGTGAAGATTTTTGAAATGACAACAAATGATATATATGTAGAATTTTTAAATACTCTATAAAATTAGTTGATCAGCAGCAGGGTTTTACAAGACTTCTTCCAATTTTGAAAGAAGTTCTACTATGGGTAAAATGACATCAGACAACATCAGAGTGAAATTATTCGTGAGAGGAAGAGTCATTGATGTGACAAACCTCATTGTTGTCTTATTTTAAGAAATTACCACAGCCACCCAGCCTTCAACAAACATCACCCTGATCAGTCAGCAGGTGTCAACACTGAGGAAAGACCCTCCATGAACACAAAGGTAATGACTCATTGAAATATCAGATGATGGTTAGTGTTTTTCAGCAATAAAGTATTTTTGAGTTAAGTATATGCTTTTTTAGAGACAATGCTATTACACACTTACTAAACTATAGTGTAGTAGAAACATAACTTTTATATGCACTGGGAAAACATTCATTTGACTGGCTTTTTTGGGGAGTGGGGAGAGAGTGCAAGTAAGCAGGAGAGGTACAGAGAGAGAGAGAGGGAGAGAGAGAATCTTAAGCAGGCTCCATGCACAGAGCAGAGCCCTATGCAGGGCTCAGTCTCATGACTGCGAGACATTGACCTGAGCTGACACCAAGAGTCTGACATGTAAGTAACTGAGCCACCCAGGTGCCCCCCTTTGACTTGCTTTATTGTGATACTTGCTTTGTTTTGGTAGTCTGGAACTGAACACATTATATCTCCAAGATATGCCTGTGTTTGTGCTTTTTGCTTTACTGGTTAGACAACATGAGTCCTACACTAGTTGGAAGAAGAATTGATATACCCACTGTGTTATGGTAAATTATAATCTATCCTAAGTTATCCAAGGCAAATTTCTCTCCATGATTTGTAAACATTTTTTGGGAATGGATATTGCACAGTCAACAGTGGTGGCCTGGTGCCTTCCTTCTCCTTTCGTGACTCTCTCATCATTGAGCCCTTGAGGTCTGGGCTATTCCCCCAGGATGGGATTATTACCCACTGCTAGATGGACAGAAGTAAAGAAAAGTCAGGCCCATAGGATCATCTTGACTAATCCCATTTGCCAGTTGGAATTTGGGCATTATCTACGTTATATTTATTTTTACTTCAGCAAGAATCATTGTGAAATTGACTACAACAATTATATACTCTTGCAAACTAATGATCAAGACAAATGCAGCTTTGTAGTCTCAAGAAAACAATAATGTAAAGTGCATAGTTAAGAAAACACTCTCATATTTCCTGAGTGCTTGACAACAATCTGCAAGGTAAAAGGACCTGGCTCTAGCAGTTGGGTTCCAGTCTTTTCCTGTAGCATTTCTCAGGGAGCTCTCTGAATCAGGAGCACTTCAGTGAGTAGCATGGCATTTTATGAGAGAAAATTTTCTGGGAGAAAAAAGAGGTGCTCATCTGCATGGAAGTTCTCTTTATTCTGTGACTGTTCTAATTTGTCTTAACGTAACTGTCTTGGGTTACTAGGATCATAGCAAAAGGACTCAAGAGCCAACTTTATCCAGGCTCCATTGGTCAAAGATGAAACAATTTGAGGATCAAATAAAGAAATTAACTTGAACGGATGGATATTTATCAAATGCAAATAAATTCATGAAGTCAAAAAGACATCAGGGGGGGAAAAAGCCCTAACTGCTCACTATTAAGGGATGCTAGGGAATGAACTCATTATTATGAACACTAAAGAGAAAGAATCAAATATTAATTTTGTCTTTCCTATACAAACTGTGCCACTGAGTAACCAAAGAGTAGATAATGGGAAATTTATATTTATAGAAGTATCCAGCTAATAAGTGAAGAAGGGATGATAACACTGGAATAACACCATGACAGAACTTCTAATCAAGGAGTGGGTCTTGGCATTGAGACTGAGTGGGTGCTACCATCACAAGAAAAGAGGAAACCACACATGGTGTGCCTCCTGACCAAAGAATACACCACCACCTTTGAGGTAGTTTTGCCAATGGATGAAACTCGAATCTGAACACACCTCTAGATGCAGCTGCTAATTTATAGGAAATGCAGAAGGCAGAGGATGACACCAGGAGACGTTACAGAACGAAGATGGCAACATCCAGACTGGGAAGCTCTACAAGATAAATGAGCTTGTTTCTTCAACAAATAAATTGTCAGAAAGAGAAGATGAAAAGAGGAAACTATGAATTGAAAGAATGCTTAGAAATGTATCAACCAGGCATAATGTATGGATCTTATCTCCATTTTGATTCCCTAAACAAGCTATATGTTTCAATTAGAAATTTGAATGCTGACTAAATATTTGATATTAAAGAATGAGTAAGCTTTTAGGTGTGATTTGATACTGTATTTTTAAAAGAATCCTTTAGAGATACTTACTGAAATATTTATAGATGATATGATGTCTGATATTTGTTTTAATGTGACACAGGGCAGAGAGTTAGCTGAGGGCAGAGATATAATAGGACTCGTTCTGAGTTGAGCACTGTTGAGTAATGAGTACATGTGGTTTATTATACTGTATTCTCTCTACTTTTGGGTATGACTGATGTCCATTATAAAACAAAATTAAAAATGATTATCTTGGTAAAAAGAACAGTGGTTGTTCAAGCAGTCTTGCAACGTCAGGTAGAGGTGACTTATGCTATCATTCATTGCAAAACGTGTTTTTGTGAACCTATACCTACATATAAATAAATAATGTTATATATAATATAATGCCTTTTTATATTATAACATGAGGTTGTATATAATATTTTTTAAATGTTTTATTTATTTTTAAGAGAGAGATAGAGACAGCATGAGCAGGGGAGGGTCAGAGAAAGAGGGAGACACAGAATCTGAAACAGGCTCCAGGCTCTGAGCTGTCAGCACAGAGCCCGACGCGGGGCTCAAACCCATGAACCATGAGATCATGACCTGGGCCAAAGTTGGACATTCAACCGATTGAGCCACCCAGGTGCCCCAGTTGTATGTAATATTATTAATTATATATAATTATATCATATATGTTATATATAGTATATGTTATCAACAGGTATTATCTGGTTAGTCACTATGTTATCTCAGTGATTTAAATATATTTAAATAATAAGTTAAAAGGATTTGCTTAATGCAGCATGTGTTACTATTACTTTGCCAGGCAACACGTAATAAGGGCAATTCCAATTGTGGAAAACACAAACTTCATGAATTAATTTGTTCTTTCAAAAAATATTGCTCAGGATTCCACTCTGTGCCAGCACTAGGCTGGGCTCTAAGGATAAAAGTCTTGGAAGTCATGGTCTTCTGCTGGCGAAACTCCTTTTCTAGAGGGGAAGACAGACAAGTAAAAACTGCCGAACAGCAGAAAAGCAGCCATGTGAGACACATGAGTGTGTAGTCAGATTGTCCCAGAGGAAAGAGGTACCGCAGCTGAAATGAGGGTAGGGGGATGAAGGTCAGGGGAAGAGATAAGGTGGAACGATAGTTAACGACAGCAAGGCACTTGGGGAAGGCATTTACCTGGCCTTTTGTTCAATACAGCGGGATGATTGTGGGTGTGGGAGAGTGTGGAGAACAGACATTGGTTGGGGAACATTTAGTGCTAGATATTTTGGAGGATGTGGAGAAGCAGAAGGCATACACTCTTTCAAGGTCCTTGATATCTCACCCCAGAGTTCTCGTACTGCTCTGGACCAGGACAGCTCTTTTTCTCAGGAGCAGTTCTCAGAGTTTCATTTGCACATTCCCTCCTTGCGAAGCTATCTTCTCTGCAAATTCCCTTGTGGACCCTCTGATCTATACTCTCTCCTGGCCCAGGCTTCTTGTTCGTTCTTCTCAGTCTAAATCTCAGAAGGGCAAAGGCTCTGGCTTTCTCTGCACTGCCTTTAGCAAAAAATGCACACTATCTGCATTGGTGTTGATCAGCGACCCGCGTGGCCTTTGTCCAGCTGAATTCATCAACTAAAAAAGACTTGGGGAATTAAACAATATATTTTAATTTGAAGGATGATCTCAGACTGGTAGCATGTATTATATGATCATTTAGCTCTATTGCTTTGGTTTAACTTACCCCTTAAAAGAGAAAAATCCAAAAACTTAAGTAGTCCAATGAGGGCAATTTCTTGTCATTTATTGTGAGCTTTTTCTTGGTCAGAGCAAAACATTGGCATTCTTAGCTGTTCACTTATTTATACTACAGGAAACCAACAGTTATGCAAAGCCACTGCCAACATAATCACGAGCTGCTGTGTGGAGTCTTAAGTACCTCATGGAAAAATAACTCTGAATTGGAATTCTTCCCAAAAGCCAGCTTCGTTAATGCTTTGACAACTGAGGTAGGAGAAAAAAAATCTAGAAAGCAGTTATATATGTGAATGGCTGTTAAGCCTTCAGCAGGGTGATTTAGTGTAAAAAATGTCAGTTATTAGCACAAATATTCTTGCAATAGTGCCATGGCTGTGTCATGTCTTTAATTTACTTAGAATTAATTGTAGGTTTAAGATGCTTTATAGTTTAATGAACACACAGAACATAGCCTCAAGCATGTTTTCTTAACCTGGCTGTGCCTTATGTTTCAAAACAATCTTTGAAAATGTGGGAGACAAGCTCCATGTATGCATGTGTGTGTGTGTACATGTATGTGTATGTGTGCATGTGTGAATATGTGTGTCTGTGGAAATATCTGTGTCCCCATACAGAAGTCATGTGGAGCAGGATGGACTTTGGGGTGGAGGGTATAGTTTGTTTACATAATTGTTCTCAAAATTATCATTTCAATCATATGGCAGTTAAATCTTGGATGGGCACCTTCTGGACCCTTGTCTTTGAAAGAAGTTTCTAGTATTTTTATTTTGTTTGTTAAAAAGGTTTTTTAGAAGAAAAAAAAGTTTTTTAGGGCCATCTGGGTGGCATAGTTGGTCATGCATTAGACTCTTGATTTTGGCTCAAGTCACGATCTTACGGTTATGAGATTGAGTTCTGAGTTGGGCTTTGCACTATGTGTGGAGCCTGCTTAATATTCTGTCTCTCCCTCTCTCTCTGTCCCTTCTCCACTCACACTCACATGCATGCATGCGTTCCCTCTCTCAAAAAGAAAAAAAATGATTTTTTAAATGGGATTTGCCGTGAGCACTTGCTGAACACATGTTCTTTGGTTGTAAGTGACAGGCAAGAGCTATGAACTGAGGGCAAGAGCTTTGGAAATGAGAAGCATTTATAGGGTTATTGGGAACTTTTCGTCCTTAGTAAATAGAGTGATGGTAGATACCAACTTTCTGAGCAAAATTGTTAATGTATTCTGAGAGCTGATGGACACAGATTGGACTTCCAGAACTTAAATGCCTGTAGCCCTTTAAGAGGTGTTTCTTTAGGCCTTATTAATATTTTTCATCAATAGTTACTTGGCCATAGTCTCTCAAGTATAGTCACACCCCTTATTGAGTGTGCTTCGTCAGTTCTCCTTGCCTTTGGGCTGCTTCAGACGACTTGATCAACTTGCGGTCTCATTTTCAAACTCCAACGGGGAGGGGGCGGTGAGAGTTCAGTGTGGGAGCAATGACCATGGTGGCCAATGCTGGGTGAGTCCAGCAGTACATGAGGCTTCACCCAAAGTGCTTCCCTCAGACCTTATTCTATACTCACAAGCCTACGAGGGAGGACCAATCATTGCTGCTTTTATTCAGGTGAGGACACCAAAGCTTAGTGTGTCCAAGTTATGACCCAAGGACAAAGATAACCTGCATCTGGCAGAGGTGGGCTTGCAATTCAGGCAGTCGGCTGGAGTGTCGTTCTTGGTCAGTGTGTGTTTTCTTGAGGGTTGCACATCTCTTAAACCAGAGGACTCTACTCAGCCTTGGTAGTTGCCAAGACACTTGGGATCTCTCTCCAGATCACTGATGTGTGTCAAGTTTCCAAGCTGTCCATGAATCACATTGGCCCTCTTTCCATTTTTAAAGTAAAAAGCAGTATGTCTAAGCCCTTAAGAGAAAATCAGATAGAATATGTGTTTCTAGATTTTAATTTTTTATTGTGTGATCATGGTTATTATAAAATTTAAACATTATAAAGTTGTAATAAGGACAAATTTTCTTTTTTGTTAACTCTCTTTTCTATTTCTCCTCATCCAACCACCTCTAACCCTAATTACACTTACTAGGTGTAACCAAGTGTAAAAATTTGGAATCAGTCTCTTTATGTCTCTGTCTCTGTAAATGGTTATCTGTATCTTCCCCAATGCCTCCCAACACAGTACTTGGCAGTAGTAAGTGGTAAGACTCTGAGGCTAGTGTCCCTGGATTCACATCCTGATTCTGCCATTTATTAGCTAAGTGATTTTATGCGAAAGTTTTCTCCATCAGTGCCCTTATCTGTACAAGTAAATAATAACAGTACCTATGTCATAGGTTTATGTGAAGATGATATATAGTAATGTATAAACTAGTTAGAACAGAGATGGACACAGAGATAGCCCTCAATAAGTGGGCTATTTATATAGTTCTGTGTGTATACATCTATATTAGTGATAATATATATATAATATTTTGCATCTTGTTTTTTGACTTATCAATATTACTTTAGTAATAGAAAACTGCTTTAAAAATCTAATAACACTGTATTCCATTGCATGTATATAATCTGTTAGCATACATTTAGTTACTTATTTACTTACTTATTTGAGAGAGAGAGAGCAAGAGCAGGGGAGAGGGACAGAGGGAAAGAGCAAGACGCTCAAGTAGGCTCCATGTTCAGCACAGAGCCCCACATGGGGCTTGATCCCACAATCCAGGGATCATGACCTGAGTAGAACTCAAGATCCAGGCACTCAAACAACTGAGCCAACTGGGTGCCCCAGCAGACTTTTAGATGTATCTATTTTTCACTCCTATAAACAATGCTCTACTAAACCTCCAGCTGCATAAATCTCTGTGCATTTGTCTGAGTACTGCTGAGTATGGAGTAGAAATGGAATTGCTGATAAAGATATATGTGTATTTGAAATTTTGGTTGAAACTGCTGGGGTGCCCTTCCCAAAGGCCATATCAGTTTACCATTCAGAATATGGAGATCTGATGCGCCTATTCCCCACATTCCTGCCAGTTCTGATTATGAGAGTACTTTTTAATCTTTATCAGACTGATAGGTGAACATCTCTTATTGTTGTTTGATTGCCTTTCTTTGATTCATAGTAAGGTTAATTTTTAATAAGTAAAATGACTGTTGGTAGTCTTTTGTGAGTTGGCTGTTCTTTCGTCCATTTTTTATTGGAACATTTTTCAAATTGATTAAAAAATTTTTTTAATGTTTATTTTTCAGAGAGAAAGGGACAGAGTGCAATCAGGGGAGCAGCAGAGAGAGAGGGAAACACAGAATCTGAAGCAGGCTCCAGGCTCTGAGCTGTCAGCAGAGCTGACAAACCCAGAACCATGAGATCATGACCTGACCTGAAGTCAGACACTTAACTAACTGAACCACCCAGGCATCACCAAATTGATTTTAACATTTTTATGTATTATGGATTTTAATCCCTTACTAGTCACATATGTTAAAAGTAACCACATGTTTGTTGAGTTTTTACATTTTTTTATTGATTTTTACCTCATAGAAATTTGAATTATATACATAGACAAATCTATCAAACTTCCTCACTGGATTAGAAAGAAGTAACTAAGTTAGATTTATATTGAAATATATGCCAAATAAGATAGCTTTGTAAGTATATGGTGTGCGGTGAAAAAATTTAATGTCATTTACTCCTAAATAAGTAATTTTTAGAAAAGTTGAATAAAAGCAAGGAAAATGTATATTGAAAAAACCATAGTACACATTTCATTCATTTAGCCAGTTAACATGCATTTCCTGACTATTTCTCATATGATATGTACCGTATTCATCAATATTGGCTAATTCAACTTTCTGCAATGACGGGAATGTTCTCTATCAGTGCTGTTAAATGTGGTAGCAACTAGTCACATGTGGCTACTAAAATATGGCTAGTGTGGTCAAATAACTGAATTTTAAATTGTATTTAATTTAAACTTAAATTTCAACTGAAGAACTACATGTGTCTATTGGCTACCATACAGGACAGTGCAGTTATATATGACAATGAAACAGCAGGGATGTGTGTGTGTGTGTGTGTGTGTGTGTGTGTGTGTGTGTGTAGGGGACATTGAGAGAAAGACAATGCATAGGAGGATGCAAAGGGCATAGCCAAATGCTTTCTGTTTGAAATAGTGAAATTTTAGAAAAAGTGCAATTTTTGGTCTTGTTACGATTTAAGGATAGGAAGAACAGAAAACTTAGACAAAAGATAGTAGGCATTTTTGGCTTTGAGATTCCTGGATCCCCAAATGGGAAAGAATGGATTTGCTGGTCAACAGCCCTTCCTTTGTAAGCTTTGAAACTGCATTCTTGCCTCAGTGCTGCAGACCTCATTTCTTCTCTGCACACCACAGATTCCTTTCAGGAAGGCTATAACCAACTTGCAAACCTAGGGACCTGCCTTTATATTAATTTCTCCCTTCTGGGGAATATGATGAGCTTCTTTAAAAAAAATGAGCCAAGAGGACACCAATATGAAGCATTCTTGAAGTGGATTCTAAGATTTCTCTGATCTTTTCTGGAGGATTCCATTAGTGTTATAAGATTTGGAGTCATGGCTGTTAACTCATTCCATACTGAATTGTTTGGGGAGCCTCAAGGAATACTCACTTAATGTTGGTAACATGCAGATGTATTTGACTGGTAGAAATCCTTGCAGATTCTAGGCAGGGAGCCCTTTATTATTATTTTCAAAAGAAAACAGGTCTGTTGCTCTGCTGTGTAACATGTGAACCCACACAGGTCAGATTCACAGCAAAGTTGTTCTTATGGGTCTGAGAGCACATGGCTGTATGAGGAGGTCATTGACTGTGCACGGATGAGAGGTTGCTGGAGAAGTGCCTGCCTGGGCCCAGCAGCACGAACATGCAGGTGACCGGAGCCACGGGCAGGCTGGCAGGTGTACAGCCACCAGATTTATTACCAACGTAAAAGGCATATATTATGTGCACAGCCAGCTGGTCACCTGTCAGGTGGGGAGCTGAGGCTGAAAGCAAGCTGCTCAACACCGAGGAGATAACAGCTTTATGAGGAATCCGCAGTGGGGGTGTCCAAGGGAAAAAAATCCTATCCTGCAAGATGCACCTGCGTGCTTTTTCCGTGATAACACTGGAGGATGAGAAGACAAAAGCAAGTGCTGTCGAAGTGTTAGACCTTGAGGTTTAGAGAATGTTTGATGTGGCATCTCATGAAACTTTAATCGTGAAGTTCATTCCAATTCATTGAGATGTGTGGGATGATAGGAACTGACAAGCGGCAGAAGCCCTCCCAGCTCAGGGTGGTGATTTATGGGGAGGCAGAGAGCAGGGGCTCTGGCTTCCCCTCCAGTCTCACTTAACAGCTTCATTAATAACCCAGATAAACAAGCCAACTACTTCATGAATAGCATCTGATATTAAACTGAGAGGTGTTGGGAATAAAAAAGAAATCCCAAACAGACAGTGGGCCCACGTGGAGAGAAACTGAGAATACTGATCAGAAGTAAGTAGAACTGTATCTGAGCATGGAAGATTTGGAATTTTTTCTGATGATCTCCAAACACATTTTAGGAAAGGGGGAAGATCCTCTGAGTGATAGCTAGTAATTACTGAGTACCTATTTCAAATGCTCTCATTTAATCCTTATAGCAATCTTATGATGTGGATTTTATTATCTTTTTATAATTGTAGCAAACTGAGGATCAAGAAGCGAAAGTAATTCACTAAGAGCAATGCATATAGTTAACTGTTAGAGATGGGATTTGATACCCAGGCAGTTTCGATCGAAATTTGGGCTTTTGAAAGCCAGCTCTCTTTCTTCTGTATTCTTGCTACTCAAAGTGTGGTCTGTGGACCAGCAGCATCAATATCACCAGAGAACTTATTAGAAATATAGAATCTCAATCCTTTCCCTGATCCCACTTAAAAAGAATCTGCATTTTTAGCAGGCTTTCCAGATGATTCAAATCCATGAGAAGGCTTGGGAGGCCCTGGTCTACACGCAGTGGATGGGAAAGCACCTCATGTAGATGACTCTTGGTATTCTTCTCGCTCCTGTGCCCCAGCATCATCTGAGTGTCTTCCTCATCCCAGTTAAAGTAATTACCAGCCTCACACAGCCTTTGGTGCCCACAGCCTCACATGTGGCCCTGCCTATTCTGGAAGTAAAGACAAGTTTCCGGAACAAATTAGCTCTGACCGTTGCTTCATTCATACCCTGTGTTTACTGCTAACACAGCACTGACCACACAGACTTGGGGTTGTTAATTTAATTGCCGTTAATTTCTCAGTAGGCTCTGAAGCCTTGGAGGGAAAGTGTTTGTCTGTTACCCATCTTTGTTTCCCTGCAAGCTAGCACATGGCCTCACATGGCCCAGAGAAGATGCTCAGTAAATGTTGAGAGACCATGTGAATGAATAAATGGACACTGGCAAAATTCTTGTTCTACGTGGGCTATGTCTCACTGATGACTTTCTCTAGACACTTAAAGATCAGATCTTGGTGGGAAACATCTGGAAAACTCTTGAGTTTCTGTCTCACCCTTAACCACAGGTATATTTTCCTTCTAGGCCACAGCAGATGTTCTCTTCTGGCAAAAACCAAAGAAAGGAAATCTATGGTATCCTCTTGACAGTGAATTTAGGAAAAAAAAGTTGTAAATAAGGAAGATACTTTCACAGATGGAATTTTTATGTTCTCATTTCTCCTACAACTTGAAATTGTAGTGAGAGGCTAAGGTCAGGACACATGCATTCACTCATTCAACAAATATTTATTACATCCCATTATGCACCAAATGTTAGAGATACTCATGTGATCAGATACACATCTTACCCACCCTGGTGGAGCAGAGAGACTGATAGGGTAGGTAAGACTTTAATTGGAAGAAATAATTCAAAGTATTTCATGAAGTTCAACAAACATTAAGCTCCGGCTCTGCACCACGCACTGGGTTAGCTGCTGGGGAGATGAAGATACTTAACATGGACTCAGGGCAGATCACAACCCAGTGAGACCAACATGTAAGTAGCATCCCTCTGTCTGGCAGAGACAGAGGGGTTCCAAGGACTCTGAAGGAGCATATAGGCTGACAATGAATGGGGGGGAGATAAAGAGAAGTTGTCTAGAAGACTTCTTAAAAGAGGGGTTGCCGAGGCTGAGTCTTCAAGCATGAGTAGGACTTTGCTCAGGCAAGAAGAGAATGAACGTGGCAGCCAGAGTTTCTTTGACCTAATCAAAAGATGAAATAGCTATGTGCTAAATAAAATAAAGAATGTGGATGTGTTACTGGAATTCTGGGGGAGGGGGAAGCGACCAGCTGTATCTCAGACAGGTGAGATCACATGCAGATTAGGTAGGGCTCAAGACATTGAGACGGAAAAGGACATTCTATGCTTTGGTAAGGATGTGAGTGACATACAGGTGGCCTCCTTTCTCCCTTTCTTTCCTATCCTTGCTCTTTGTTGCATCTCAACTCTCACCTGTTAAAGTTTCTAGCATGTTAAAAAATTAAGATATTAAAATGGTCTTTTTTTAAGTTTTAAAATTAAAACCAAATATTTAAACACAAAAGATAATGATGGGATGCATGTCATGTGTCAACTCGTTGCTCACTAAATTTGGTTAGTGTAGTTCAGCAAGTGGACAATTAAAGATGTGTGATGCTCATATATACTTTCCAATCCTGTCAGTGTATCTCTCTAACTAATGATATGAAAGCCTCTTTTGAGGATGGCTTCCAAAGTCCAAATGGGAAAGCCCACTGAGCGTGTGCAGCCTGGCCCAAAGGGTTCTTCTGGCCTAGCTACATGCTACAATGGATTTTCTTTTTTTAATTGGAGAAGGTATCTCCTGAAAATGTGATGGGCCCGCTCTTTGATTGGATGGGATGGATACCTCAGTTCTAGTGCATATATTACCCTCTGCCCATTCCCTACAGGTGCTATCACATTAGGCTTCCACAAGAGGACAGAGTTTTATCTAGAATCTTCAATAGGGCCTTCTCCTGATGGCAGAACCTCCCCATTTTTCTTTTCCCTGGGACCAAGATGTGAAATTTGCCCATAGGGCAAATCAGTGATGGTATACTAGAAAAAGTTTCTCCATGCTCTCGTAACATATTGATGGAAAGACTGAAATTCCAGTGCAATTTAGTGCAGAAAAATTCCTAGGTAAAATGATTTGAACAGAGCACCAGCGCCCTTGTTTGTATTCCTTGTCTTGTCCTTCTAAGAACTCCTCAAAAGGGTAGAAGCTCAATCTCAAAACTTTTTTTTGCTGTGTTTTCAGAACAGAGTTCTTCCATGCTCTGGAGCTCTCCTCCTTGGTATCTGAGATTTGACTTGCGGGTAATGTGGAGCATCTCAGTGGGTTTGGATGACTAGCAACTGCTCATAAATATGAGCGTGGTCAGAAACCCCTGTGACGGCTCTTCGCTGAGTCTCCCTAAATCACAGCCAAATCTTTCACGTGAGGATTTTCAGGGAAGCCAAAGATTACGTTCTCTACTTTCTTTTGTAAATATGCACAGTCCATTGGGTCCAGAGACCAGGGCCCCTCACAGCTGGTGAGGGAGTCATAGCTGTGGCCTTTATAAAGATTTAAATCACTTAAAATCCCAGTGCTTTCTCCCCAGCCCGAAACATAGAGAAGATGTACAATATCAAAAAGTTTTCTATAAGAATCAACTATTTCTTTTAAAAGTAAAAACGTTGCTCACATAAAAATGTGTAATTCTTCAGGTTACAAAATCTGTAACACGTGGGTTTTTAAAAGTAAACTCAAAGGGCGAATTTTTTTTTTTAATATAATGACTCCCCATTGTGGCATTTTTCATATTCAGTTCAAATGATATATAATAGAGGACATGTTAGTTGATTTACTCCCACAAAATCAAGTGTAGTTTTGGTAATGGTAATGGTAGCAGCTGTGGAAGTAGTACTTTTATAGTAGAGTGGAATATGGATAATTTTCACGTCATTACTACATAAAACCCATAATTCTTAGCACGAAATCCATCCACATGTAACTTTAATGGCAAAAACTTGAGCAAATCTCCAAAGTTGGATCTCATATTACCTAGTTCTATGAATTAGACATATTTACTATGAAGTAATATGATAAATACTTAAAATTAAACCACAACTGTCAAGATGAATAAAATATGCTTTATGATCTAGAATGTCTCCTTTTATGGCTAGATTTACTAGCTACTCATCCCTCAACTTCATTAATCCATAAAACATTTCCTATTCAATAATACAATATGAGAAAAAGCAGTCTTTCTGCTTTTAGTGTAATCTTTAGAGCAAAATTGTATCCATGTGTTTGTGCTTGTTTTGGTAAGGGAGGGAGAATGATTGTTTTCATTCCCCAAGACTGTAAAGTAATAAATAGCAAATGCCCTTCCTGTGAGTTTACTCTTCTTTGTTTTATAGAATCACTGTGCTTGCCCTGAATAAGGCGTCCGATTGCCTGAGGCCTGTGGTGGAGTCAGACAGATTCAGGCTGAAACTTAAGTTACTACATAGTCTTGGGCAAATCATTTAAACCTATTGAGTCTCAGTTTCTTCATCTGTAGAATAGGGTACTATCTAACTCTCAGGCTTTTGTAATAATTGGTGATACTATACATATAATTAGTATAGTGCTTGGCTCCAAGTTGATCCTAAGTGAATGTATCTGTTGTATGACAAATAAATGCACAAAATAAATGCTAAGTAAGTATATTTATTCTACACCAGACATTGTGTGATCTACTGGGAATAAAAAAAAAAGATTCAATCCTCGTTCCTATTTTCAAAGAGCTTATGATTTTGTGGAGAAGGGAGGGCAAGGAGACATCGACACAGCAAACTGTAAGTCAGACAGTGTTTAGACCTCTCAAGAAGGGATTACGAACAGTGCCTGAGGTATGAATACCTTCCTCCCAAAGGTAGGAATCATTCTGATTAGGAAAAGGGAATGAGAAGAATCAGTGTGATATTAGGGAAAACTTCATTTAAAAAATGACATTTGAATATCTTGAAGAATAAATAAAATTTTGACAAGTGGAAGAAGAAAGAGCATGCCAGCAAGAGCAGATAGTATCAGTCAAGGTGCAGTGACCTGGGACATGCCCACAGAGCCCTAATGGTAACTTGGCTCTTCCCAGGCCTGTAACCTGCTGGCCCACCCAAAAGACTTTGGAGTTGCTGGCTTCCATAACTTTTGGTATATATTTGTGTATGTGTTGTGTGAATATATACCCACAAACATTTTATATGTATACACACACACACATACTCAAATTGTTCCTGTTTCTTTGGAGACCCTGACTGACATAGACATGAAATTCAAATTTAAAAGCTTATATAAAATTGAGAAAAGTTGCTCCTTTCTAAATATTAATGGTCATATACAATGTCAAGATTGGCTATTAGTTTCAGTGTCCCTCATAAGAGATATAACTCGGGGCGCCTGGGTGGTTCAATCGGTTGGGTGTCCTACTTCAGCTCAGGTAATGAGCTCATGGTTCATGGGTTCGAGTCCTGCACTGGGTTTCTCTGCTGACAGCTCAGAGCCTGGAGCCTGCTTCGGATTCTGTGTCTCCCTTTCTTTCTGCCCTTCCCCCACTAGTGCTCTGTGTGTCTCTCTCTCAAAAATAAACATTAAAAAATTTTAAAAAAGAGAAGAGATTCAACTCGACTATTAGAGTGGTCCTCTATGTTTGTTAACTCACTGCTTCTCAGGTTTTCCCAGGCCCGCCCATGTTACGTAGCCCTCCAGCAGTGGTGTAGTGGATGGGATAGAGCCGAGGAGTGCTGTGTGCTGTGCTCCGGAAGCTGCCTAAAATGATGGTATCCGTCGGCCTCTCGCTCCACTTTACTGCTCCAGGAACCACGGAAAATAAGACACATGTTATCTTGTCATGTTTGTACGTGGCTTTCTGAATTCCTTAACACCTACATGCAACATTACTAGGTTCCAAGGTTTGCAACCACTTGGGCTTTGTTACGCTTAAATGAAAACTGTAAAAACCATGATATCTTTCCATGGCCTGCAACAGCTGATGTGTGCCGCATAAAAACCAGGCCCTGCGCCATCATACTGATGTTTTTATTTTAATAAGAACATCTCGTATTTGATGGCTGCTTCATTTACTGCTTATAAGTAGTGCTTCATTTGATCCTCACAACTATTAGATAGGGCAGGAGTTCTTACCCTAATTTTATATACATATACATATGGACATGGAAACCTTGAGAAATAGATGTATATGAGACACTGCTAATGGTAACTGGGGGAACTGGGTCCCAATCCTCTTCCTCCAATTTTAAATTCCATATTCTTCCTCTTCTCTCCATCCTCTTATTCTGCCTCCTTCAGTTTCACCCTTCAACTTATTAAGTTATATGCCAGGTATTGTTCTAAGTCTTGGGAATATAGCAGAGAATAAAGACAGACCTCTTCATGGACCATTTCCATGGACTACGTCCTTGGAGCTTAGAGTCTAATAAGGAAGATGGGCATAAAAATGACAACTAACTTCAGTTGTGATAAGTACGATATATTGAGGAGACATATAAGAGGACTTTGAAGTGAATAAACCTTCTCTGCTTTATTAGGGGCATGTGGGGTACACATTATCCTTGGCCTGACTTCTAGGTCATTCTGATGTATCCAACAATGGTCTGGATATTGTATGAAATTCATACTCAGCAGGAAACAAATGGCACATTCCAATGGGGTAGTTGAGGAAAATACAATAAAATGAATCCTTATAAACATGTAGACCTCTCTGAAGGGGTGAGAGAGGGAGCAGTTTCCAGAAACTAGATTGCATAGCTATCAGAAACGGCTGCCTGACAGAAACTGTTCTCTTCAGTCAACCTGTGGCTATGCACCCAGGAGGAAAGGAGTCAGGGAATAAACACTCTTCTAGTTCCCCTCCAGCTCTCTCCTCTGCTTAGACAACCAGTGGTCCAAGGTCAAGGGGGCCTACTGGAGGACTCCCTTGTAGGACAGGCTGTGAAGGATGCAGAGTGTCTGAAAGAGGAATAGCTTCTTCTGATTGCTGCTAGCGAGCCCATTGCTCACAGCCTTTCCAGCCAGCCCTCTTAACTCCTGTAATCCTGTGATCTGTCTCTGTGCCTGCATGGACTGCTGTCACACAACTCCTTTTTCCCAGCAGCCAAAGCGATTCTAGAAAAAGCCCATAGATCAGATAATGTGCGAACTTACTCCTTGCTGCTTTAAAATAAGCCAATTGCCCTTAGATTAAAATCCAGACTTTCATAATCATAAGGCCCTACGTGAGCAGCCCTGTCTCCTTTCCGGTTTCATCAGGAACCCTTCCTTGTCAATTACACCCTGCCCTTCCTGCCGCCATCAATGGCAAGTTTGTTCTAGATTCAGGAACTTGATATTTTCTGTTTTCTCTGCCTCATGATCTAATACCTGGTGATCTTCCTCTTCTACATTTTCCTCCTCCTCCTCCTCTTTCTCCAACTCCTCATTACTAAAAGTAATGCATTTTTTTTGAGGTATAACATCATACTTTCAAGAGTCCAAACTTGATGAATTTTTACATGTATACACCCATAAAACAACCACCCAGATCAAGATATAAAGCAGTTCCAGGTCCTCAGGAGGCTCGATTGTGTTCCTGTCAGTCACTGTCTTACCCCCTTCTCCAGAGATTTTTTAAAAAGTTTTCTGAGCTCTATCACCATAAGACAATTGGGACTATTTTTGAACTTCATATAAATGCAATCATACAACATGTACATCTTCATCTCAGGATCCTTAGGCTCAACACAGTGTCTATGAGATCTCTGCATGTTTGTGCTCACACCAGCAGCTGGTTGCTTTGCTCTATAGTAGTGTGCTGCGTGGACATACTAGCATTTATTTATCCATTCCACCGCTGAAAGGTGTTTGGTTCTAGTGTTTGGTTATTATGACTAACACTGTTATGTACAATCTGTTGGGTAGATCCCCAGGAGCGGAATTGTCAGACCAAAGGATCGGGCTAAGTCCAGCTTTGTTAGACCCTGCCAGATGTTTTTTGCAGGTTCTTGTATCAGCGTACCCTCCAGCATAGGAGCGCTCTGCTCGGTGCATGAGGGCACACCCTTGTCTGCACTTGGTATTGACTGGCTAATTTTAGCCATTCTGGGAGCTGCATAGTGGTGTCTCATCCTGGTTCTCATGTGCATTGCTTTTGATGATTAACAATGTTGAGCAACACTGGATGCTTATCGATCATTTAGATAGCCTCTTGGGTAAAATATCAATCAAGTGTTCTGCCATTCAAAAAAATATTTGATACCTGTTTTTTCCTTGCTTATAAAAGTTCTTTATATATTTTGGATACGATTTTGTTGCCAGACACATGTGTTATGCGTATCCCCTCCTAGTCTGTAGCTCTTGGCTTTTCTCTGTCTTAAGAAATGTTTTTTGATAAACAGAAGTTCTGGAGTCAAATTTGGGAAACTTCTCTTTTATGGCCAATGTTTTCTGATACCTAAAAAATTTTTGTATGTATTCCTTCTCATTATAACCTCCCCACAGAGACCTACACCAGCCCCATGATTGTGTGTTTTGCTGTTCAGGCCTGTGCTGACCTCCCCAGGCCTGGGAGCCTGAGTACCAATGGCGTTTTTTGATATTCCTGCTGTTGAACCAGCAGCACGGGCCTTGGGCTCAGATTGATATTCACACTTACAAGCACCAGTTGTCATTATGAGCACAAATGTAGGCGACGGCACCACATAATGTGTTTGATCGCCAGAGACAGAGCTGGGTGAGGAGGGACCATCTCAGCTACAGAAAGTCATAGGTGTTGGGGTCTCTTCAGCTTTATAAGTAGCTACTCACATATTTTCTGTGATGGATTCTAAGCGCCTCTGCTCAGATCCCCTACATCAGAATGAAGTCACTCCTCCCCACCACCTACCCCAGGAATGTTAACTGCTGATGATTTAAGGCTGAGTCTCTTTCAGGGCTTACTCCAATATGGGATATCTGTAAAGAACCATCCCTCCTTTTTCCAGGAGATCAGCCGAGGCCTCTTTTATAAATAAACTGCAATTCATTTCTCCCTCTACTTAATTCCCTTGCCTTCACTCTCTCACAGGGACAGATCATGAAAGCCCTCTTCCAGAAACTTCTATCATGCAAATCTCCCTCTCACAATCTGTTCTCTGGACTCTGGGACCCCTAGGGGGGTGTGACTAATGCCCCTCCTCTGCTGCAGCTATATCTCATCAATATTGGTTCCTCTGTTCCCAGTAAAGTCTCAATAACATGGTACAAGTGCTTGGAATGGTGTACTGTCCTCTGCTGGTTTCCCATTCACCTTGGGTCCAGTATAGGCCTTAGTTAGCTTAAGGGTCCCCTAGGAAATGTTGACAGAGTCCAATCCTTGGGCGTCCCTGAGGCTAGAGGATGACCACAAAACCAACTGTTAATGTTTTTCTTTTCCTAAGGTGTGAATATACCAGTGCCTATGACATGAGTGAAAAAAAAAAAAAAGACATTCAGCCTTATTAAAAATGTCCATTAAACGACTACCACAGGCATTGAGTACAGGGCCAGGGGGTGAATTATAGTTAAAGGGAGAGGTAGCACTTTTTGTTTTCTCTGTTTTTTTGCGAAGGAGCTTGGGATGGCTGGGTGACTGGCCCATCTCTGTGACCTTCCTGGCTGCAACAGTAAATTTCTGCATCCTGCCAACCCCTGAGTCCTGGCAAATGAGGACTGCTGATTGGCCACCCTTTAGGTATCATCAGGAAGCCAATTACGGAAGAGTTGGATTTTTCTGACAGATGAAGGGCCAGCTCTGACTTCTCAGCACCTACTTACACTGATTAAGAAAAAAAACAACTCCCATAATTTAGTGAGGCCAAAAGATTTATGGTGTGTTCTGAATGTATCAGAATTGGATTAGTCATCATGTGATGAAAGAGAACCACTTCAAGAGTACATCACATCAAGGTGAAAAAGTTGTGTCCTGATAGGAAGTAATTGGAGTGGCATCTCATTCTCAGCTGCTTTCCCTTTGTTACGCTCTAAACGATGCATGCTTTACTGCATTTGTTTGAAGATATTATGAAAATGCATAAGTTGTTGATATTTTGGGCCCCATTAATGATGAACACTTATTGTACATTATGCCAGGTTGAAGGGAATAGAAATTATAGTCTCTGAGGATGATGGGGCAGTGCAGTGGCCACAAATTCCAATGGAAAGAGCAGAGCTTTGTGACGTTTGCATATAAAACACTATGCTGGGAGAGTGCCCAAGCCCCAAAGCAACCTTCTGCTTAAGTAGAACATTTAGCTGCTGGGACGCTTCTCCCTGTGAGGGACTGGTTAGAACTGCTTTCTGCTGAAGGTTGCAAGGGTCCGAGCAAGAGTTGCTGAACTTTGTGGGGAGGTTTTTCTCTGCCACATAAAGTGAAGTCAAAAGGTAGCCAGTGAACTATAAGAGACTCTTAAATACTGAGAACAAACTGAGGGTTGATGGGAAGTGGGGGAGGGGGAAAATGGGTGATGGGCATGGAGGAGGACAGTAGTTGGGATGAGCACTGGGTGTTATATGGAAACCAACTTGACAATAAACTATATTTAAAAAAAAAAAAAAGGTAGCCAGTGCAGCCTTGCAGCTCCTCTGTGCCAGCAGGAGCCAACTGCTTCTTACCGTTCAGCCCTGTGGTTTTTTTCTTCATGCTTACTGCACGGTTTCAAGATGGTTGCTCTAATGCCTATGTTTGTCTGTTCTTATCAGTGGGGAGGGGAAGGGTGGAAGGCAAAAATGTGAGTGTCAGCTACGTTAGAAGTGCTGCCTCAGGCTGTACCAATTCCTATTTGTATCTAAATGGCTAGGACTGTGTCCCATGGCCACGTAGCCATATGATTGCATACACTCTGTCACATGGCTGCCTATGGCTGCAAGGGGGAAAGAGGGTAGTTGTTTCCTGTTTGTTTGTTTTGTTTTGTTTTATTTGACTTGGGACATCACTGCTTTCTATACCACCTCTACCTTCAATCAGAGTTCTGTTAGTGGAGAAAAAATGAGGTATGGGGGTAGGCAGCTGGAAGTGTTCTGCACAAGATGAGAGCCTCCTCATCTTCTGCCCGAAGGTAGGTTAGAAATCTGTCTGGTTAGGACATCTGCTTGGATGTAAGCTCCAGGCTATGTGTTACACAAATCCCTTGGTGAGAGGAAATGCCCAATGAATGGGAATAAGTAACAGGAAGACTTTGTGCAACTCCGGGAAGATAAAGAAAATGTCATTTGAATGCCTGTAAGGGAAAATAACCCGGACTTTATTTATAAATGAGTTAGTAATGCTTTGTAAATGAAATAATCTGGCACATGGTTCATGTAGTACCTATAATTGTGCCTAGCACTGCCTGTTGACTTGAGAAATAATGATAACCTGCTATTGCTACCCTTAAGGTGAAACATCATATCCTCATTGGTGGTGTAGGACCAATAAATGAAAATGGTAACCAACTTGAGTAAGTTTTCAATAGGAGAAGAGAATGTCGCTGGACTGGGGTCGGTTAGGAAAGGCTTCCTGGAAAAAGGAGGCATGTCTGGGACCTTGAATGGGGTCTTCAATTTGGACACTTAGATAAGATGGCGCAGAAGACACACGGTCCATGCAGTCCTGAGTCTGGACGGCCTTTTGGATGAGGAGCTGTGAGAAAACCAGCTTAAAAAGATGTACAGGGTACTAGTCACCCTCTCTATTTCCCTTCATAGGAAACTTCCCACGTTATTACATTAGGTAATAGGTCCATTTTGAAAACTACATTTCTCAGCATCTTTTGCAGCAAAAATGGCCAGGGGCGCCTGGGTGGCTCAGTCGGTTAAGCGTCTGACTGCGGCTCAGGTCATGATCTCACAGTTCCTGGATTTGAGCCCCGCGTTGGGCTCTGTGCTGACAGCTAACTCAGAGCTTGCAGCCTGTTTCATGTTCTGTGTCTCCCTCTCTCTCTGACCCTCCCCTGCTCACGCTGTCTCTCTCTCTCTCTCCTAGAAATAAATAAAATTGTTTAATGTTTTTTTAAAGGTTTTATTTATTTCTAGGAGAGAGAGAGAGAGACAGCGTGAGCAGGGGAGGGTCAGAGAGAGAGGGAGTCACAGACTGAAACAGGCTCCAGGCTCTGAGCTGGCAGTCAGCACAGAGCCCGACGCGGGGCTCGAACCCACGAACCGCGAGATCATGACCTGAGTGAAAGTCGGACGCTTAACCGACTAAGCCACCCAGGCGCCCCTTAAAAAATTTTTTTAATGGCCAATGAGGTAGAAGGATAGGACTTTTAGGACTGGGCCTCCCAGGACAGGTCTTTGAAAGGGCTTGACAGTCATAATCATGTACTTTTTTGTCCTTGTCTTTTCCTCTTTTCCGATGCCTAGAACATGGATGTGATCCCTGGAGGTGAAGGTACCACCTTATGAGCATGAGGTTCAGATTGGAAACTAGAAGATAAAGGCTAGAGAGGAAAAAGGTATACATGGTGTTGGGGTGGCTCGGTGGGTTAAGCATCCAGCTTCAGCTCAAGCCCCACATCGAGCTCTCTGCCATCAGCGTGCAGCCTGCCTGGGGTCCTCTGCCCCCTATCTCTCTACCCCTCCCCTACTTGCATGTGGGCTCTCTCTGTCTCTGTCTCTCTCTCAAAAAGAAATTAACATTTTTAAAAAAGGCATACAGTGCCTGGACCCCTGCTGACCACGGAGCTCCCATACCAATTCCAGACACTTTTATGAAGTGATAAAATAAACTGTCATATTAGGTCACTGTTATATGGGAACTCGGTATATTCAAGAGAACCTAACTCAAATACAGGCTATGGGATGAGATTGGTAACGTAGGATCAGGCCAATTTATGGATAAAGTGAAAACTCTACAATTTTTGAGCTTCAACTGTCTGTCAGACACTGAACCTTGTTTTCCATAATGGACATTCTGAATTCGCTCCTTTTCTCTCCATTATGTCTCAAGCTATTGCCAAGGGGAGGCGTGGCCAGAGCTGCTAAAGCTGGCATTGTATCATCTCTCCAATAAGGGGGTCTTCTTGACAACCGATCGTTCTCAGTCATGCTGTCCCTATGCCTGCTAGGGACCTGGTGGTAGATAGCTGCCCCCTGCTGTTCCCTGACCGGAAGATTTCAGGGCTTCTCTACACAAGAGTTCAGACAGTACATTCAAAACAAACCATGGTATTTGCTGTCAAGCCCTGGGCCCTAATCCCCAAAGCTGGCCACCTACCTTGCCCGGAACAGAGAAGCAGGTCCTAACCAGTGTAGATGCACCTCAGGCCTCTCAGGGGCCTTCCAGAGGTATCCTCTGTCTTTATCCTAACGATCCTTTTTCCTTCCCCGGTCACTTGGGTGCTCCACACAGCAGATGCTGAGACTGAGTGAGGAGTACCAGCAGTCTCGGGAAGGGAGTGGGGAGGTCGTATCTGTGAAAGATGAAAGGGAAAAGAAGAACATGATGTGCCAGGAGACCTCGGACTGCGACGCCATTCTGATCCATATCGGCTGGTGCAACAGGGAGCTTTGGAGCAAAGACTCCCCAGAGGGGTCCTGCTCTGGGCAGAAATGGCCAGATTCCCTTGCTGTCACTGGCCGGAAGAGGCCCAGGAAAAGTGTGGCATCGGCAAAAGGGCTGAGACAAATCCTGAAGATGCTAGCAGCTGGAAGCCATCAGCTAATCGCTCTTCTGGAATCTGGACAGAAAAAAAAAATTAAGTTTATTTTGAGAGAGACAGAGACAGAGTGAGTGGGGGAAGGGCAGAGAGCAAGAGGGAGAGAGAGAATCCTAAGCAGGCTCTGCACTGTCTGCGCAGAGCCTGATGCGGGGCTCAAACTCGGGAATCCCTGAGATCATAACCTGAGGTGAAACTGAGAGCCGGACGCTTAACCACCCAGGCGCCCCTCTTCTTGAAAAGATCTTAGTGGCACCTCTGTGGCTATCACAGCCCCATCCCCAATTCCTCTCTATTTAACCTTCTCTTCCTCCCCAGAAGCCCCCACCAGACTTCTGGATCCACCTATCCTCCTTCAGAAACCCATCAAGTTCCAAAGTCTCTCTTGTGTCTCACACATTTCTCGACCTTGGTTATACGCTTACTGCTGAGCTACTTCTCTGTGGTTTCTGCTGCCATGTGATGCAGACAATGATGCATAGGTTCAGGGTCTCCCAACTTGGGGGCTGGGAGGGAAGAAGGTGAGTATTGATCATCTAGGGGGTAGGGAGGAGCCAAAAAGAGAACTTGCACACTGGCTGCAGCTTGTTCTCGGCTAAAATGTTTATAATGCAGAAAACCTCACAGCTGAAAGACAACTCTCCTTCACAGACCCCCTATTCACATAGTTTTAACACGATTTCCTAAGAACTATAACTCAGGCTGTGTTTTGCTAAGAATGCATCTGCTTCCTTCCCAAAGCAGCCTGTGTTCACTGGACCTCAAAGGGTTCTGGGCTCAGGTCCCTGTGCTCCAGGTAACCTGGGGAGGAGACTCCAGTCAAGTCTACTGGGACCCTCCACAATGACCCCATTTCATCCTTGTGGTCTGCCTGCAATGCATTCCCTTCATATGTAACATCCCAGGCAGCCAAGATGCTAGATGTTGAGGTAACTGGACTAGAGAGAACTGGGACACAGACTCAGATACATCTGGCAGTAAAGCCCACTCACTTTCTGATGGTCCACACTTAGCAAGAGAGTTTGGGCCTTTCAGGTGCATCCATTCATTTGTTCAGCATGTGCTGATTAGTCACCACGATGAGCCTGTGGGCCCCTGATTCTAAGTAGTGTTTGTTTTAGTGGAAGCACAGACCTTGGTTTCATTTGTGATGTTAGCTAATGTGGACCAAGCACTGCCAGATGCAGGCTGAGACATTCTCCTGTGTTACCTTCTCACAGCTCCCTATGAAAAAGTAGGAGATATTTTTAATCTGCACTTTGCTGCTGACAAAGGCTGAGTTTAGCAAAGTTAAGCAATTGCTCAAGGTCACGCAGCACGTAAGTGGCAAAGTGGGGATTTAATCTCAGGCAGTCTGATGCCAGCATTCATGTACTCAATTACTAGACTCTCTGGCTGATAATTAAGGAAATTAAGAGGTACAGAAGGTCTTTTTCTAAATTAATTTTTTAATGTTTATTTATTTTGAGAGACGGAGAGAGCACAAGCAGGGTAAAGGCAGAGAGAAAGACAGAGAGTCCCAAGCAGGCTCCACACCATCAGCACAGAACCCAATGTGGGGCTTGAATCCACAAACTGTGAGATCAGGACCTGAGCTGAAGTCAGACACTCAACCAGCTGAGCCACCCAGGTGCCCCAAAGCACAGAAGGACTTTAAAGCAAAGTGTGGCATCACCTGTGTGAGATAGTACAGGACAGTGTGCTGCTTGTCCAGAGTGCTACCAAATGCATCAGAAGGGAGAGTGTGCTCTGTCCCTACCTGGCTGCTGATGTCAGTCCCCAAGGCCGATGTTGCTGAGTCCAAGATAGTCGTGAGAGATGCAGCTGGAATGATGCAAAGTTTTACCTTGAGAACCAATGTTTAAAAATACTCTTTAGTTAAAAAGATAGAAGACCGCATTGGGATATTATGTCAAGTCCATGCAGTCAACCACTGGGTTACGGACGACGTAAATACAGATTTACTCTTTCAGAATTCCAAAGACGAGAAACAGGGGGCCCACTCCTTGTAGAACACAACGAGGGGCATACTTCCCATCGCTGGAATGTGGTGTGAGCACTGGCTGCTTTCCGGGTTTCAGGAAGAGCAAGCACTGTGCCCTCCCTCAAGCCATTTCTGAGAAAAGCTGTTGTTTCCAAAGTTCTTATAGATAAATGTGTAACTTTTGTTCAAATGACATTTTATGTGAAGCCTGGATACATAAAACAAATCAAGAGGAAGTGCTGGTGAGGAGGGCAGAGGTGCATCTCCGGGCTTCAGTTTCACAGAGCAGGACTGAGAAGGAAGAGTCTATGTCTGCAGGCAAAGAAAAATTTTTAATCTTGCGATACAACATCACTCTTTCGCTGTTGGGCAGCATGAGAACCCTTAGCAGTCATCAAGCAATGAGATCGTGTGAAATAGATATTGGAACATGAAGGTGAGAGAGCGGCCGGTGTCTAGGAGCCCGTGTTTGCAAGCCTGGGAGAAGAGGGTGCCCTGGACATTGCTGGCCTGCTAGCTGAACGGGGAGGAGATGCTGGCGAGGAGGTGGATTTTGAGGCATGCATCTGCTTGCCTGCGATGTGTGGGTGGGGAATTAAAGGGAATGTCCCTGTTATCAATTGAGCTTGAAATTGTGCAATGCTGGTGATTTGTGGGTAGGATGTTACAATCCAAGCGTATGGTCCGAGATATGCTCTAAAGTCATATCCAGTCATAAATCAGGATATGGCAGGGGTGAAGGTTTTCATCCAATTATAAGATTTGTGATGCTTATTTTTAATATTTTTGGTTTGGAACTCAAGAAGAGCAGTACAAACCACATTTGGTCTGACTTTCACTTTTAGAATAAGACGGTAGCTCTCAAATCATTTTTGCAATTGTTTCCAATAGTTTTTAGCAGTAGAATTCTGTTTTCAAATTAAATATTTCTTGGGATTCCATGATATTGACTAGACAATTCAGCATTTTATCAGCATAAATGTGTACCTTTTATTTTATGTAAAGTTAGGCCGGGATAAAAATGGGACTGTTTTGATGATCTGTAATATTTGAAATTAGATCGTGATGTTGCAGTCTTTTATCAATTTCAGTTTCCAATTTGTTCCACATGCTCTTCCTTGTCACAGCTTTGAGAAAATGGTGGTTTACACAGATAGGGGGTAGTAAAAGTTACGTGTTTTTAAGTAATTTACTCTTTATTCCCAGGTTACTATGTAATTAACCCAAAGTAGCAGAAGATATTTTATCCCACATTTTTCTTCAGAATAAGTTTTATCGGCACACAGTCAATATACTTGTTATTTCCCATGAGCTAATTTTTTGAAATTAAAATTTAAAAACGGATTCTTTGGTAA
Organism: Hyaena hyaena; assembly: GCF_003009895.1. Classification (NCBI taxonomy): domain Eukaryota; kingdom Metazoa; phylum Chordata; class Mammalia; order Carnivora; family Hyaenidae; genus Hyaena; species Hyaena hyaena. Next base: position 2,837,392 of record NW_024080673.1, read on the forward strand.
ATTATGGCTGTGGCACCCAGTGCCCTTTCTTTCCTTGGAATGGTTTTCCTGTCTCAAATAGCACCTGCTCCTGGGCACTTGTGGAGGAGTATACTGAGATTGAGGACAGATGCCCTGGGTAGCAGAGATTTTTAATTATTTTTGCAGCATCCACTTTACCCTTCTTTCTTAAAGATGGGGCTCCATAACAAGGTATCCAGGTAATAGTCCTTTACCAGCCTCTTTGCAATACAGCGTGGTCACATGACCTAGTCCTGGCGTGTAAGTAGTGTTGTATGGTACTCTAGGATGGTCTTTGTAGGAAATTTAGATATTTAGTATTCTTCTTTTTTTAATCTTCCATGCTTTCCCCTTCTCTTGTGCTGGAATGAGTGAATGAGAAGGCTGGGTCTCTAACAGCCACCTGAGACATGAGGTGACCTTGAGGATGGCAGTCCAAAGATGATAGTACAGACTCAGAAGAAACCTGAGTCCTTGATGACCATGGAACCATCCTACTACCTCTGAAGTCCCTACTTCTGAACTTTGTTCACTGCTACTTGTTTAAGCTCTGCTTATATATAGCCAAGCCTAATTCTTTTTAAAAAATTTTTTTTTAATGTTTTATTTATTTCTGAGAGAGAGAGATATGGCGTGAGCGGGGAAGGGTCAGAGAGAAAGGGAGACACAGAATCTGAAACATAGGCAAGCCTAATTCTGACTGATACTAACAGAAAGCCATCGTCTAGAATGAGCTATGAATCTTTCGGTTGGTAGATGTACCAGTTAATAGCCTTTTGATTACATGTAATAAACATTCAAGAAATGGTAGATTAAGTAATAAGGGGTTTAATTATTTTATATAATATGAAGTTAGAAGGTAGGCAGTGCCAGAGACAATTCAACAGCTTGGTAATTTCATCATGGACACAGGCTCTTGCCATTCTTCTGCGCTTCCAACCTCCGTGGCTAGGAAATGTCTCCATCATAGTCACAATGTATCTACACACAATTACACTCATGAAAGAGAGCAAAGAGGTTGGACTATCTTGAAACATCCCTATACTTTTTTTTTTTTCAGATTTCATAGAATATTTTATTTTATTTTTATTTTTTTAAATCGTTTATTGTCAAGTTGGTTTCCATATAACACCCAGTGCTCATCCCCACAAGTGCCCTCCTCCATACCCCCCATCCCCTCCCCCCTCCCCCCATCAGCCCTCAGTTTGTTTTTTAAATCAAGGAATAGAGAAGCACCTGGGTGGCTCAGTTGGTTAAGTATCTGACTTCAGCCCAGGTCATGATCTCACGACTGGTGAGTCTGAGCCCCACATCAGGCTCTGTGCTGACAGCTCAGAGCCTAGGGCCTGCTTCAGATTTTGTCTCCCTCTCTCTCTGTCCCTCCCAGCTTGTTCGCTGTCTCTCTGTCTCTCTCAAATATAGATAAACATTAAGAGATTTTAAAAGTAATAAAATAAAAATAAAATCAAGGAATACATATTTCTAATGTGCTCTCAAGGAGACTTCCCCTTATTAGCTGGACTTGGAAATCTTGCCCCCCACTAGACTGCTTACTAACAAAGAAATGAATTAGCATAACTGACTTAAGAGCAGGCACAAGTTATCCCTTGAGATCGTGCACTTTGTAACCCAAACAAAATTGAGATTCTGTAAAGTAGGGGAGAAGGAGTACATGGTTCCTGGTTGGGTAACATAATAAGTGTTCCCAAGAGATTTTGAAAATAGCATGAGAACTGGTAGATCAGCTGGAGAGCAGTGACCCTAATGGCACCTACCAGTATGCAGGGCCTCCTGGGACCCGCCTCTGCCCACAGGGCAGATGAACATTTACTCCGAGACTAGTCCAACAGGCAGAACTTCCCTCAGAAATACTATGGAGGTAGGACTCTCCCTACCCCCACCCCCTTCCTGCCCCAATACATGTTTCTTCCTCTGGAAGTAGAAAGAAGCTTCAGGCGACTTTATCCACCAGCCTCATTCAGCTCCTGCTGTTGGTAAATGAAGCTGACTTGCATTAACAAAATGTCCGCATAATTGAAAAGGCTGAAATGTTAAAGACCTTTTCCTAAGATATACATTGTTCCCCCTCCTTCGCTGAAGTATATGAATATTTTAAGCTTCTTCCCTGTTTTTTTTTTTCTTTTGGTGGATCAGGGTCATCTTTAAGAACATTGGTTTTTTAACAGCTTTATTAAGATGTAATTTACATACCGTAAAGGACACAATTCAGTGATTTTTAGTGTATTTAGAATTGTGTAACCATCACCACCACCTAATTGTAGAACATTTTCATCGTCCCCAAAAGAAATCTTGCACTCAGCAGTCACTCAGCAGTCACTCCCCCTTACTGCTCTTTGGCTCTCCTCCACACTCCCCCGCACCCCCATCCCAGCCCCAGGCAACTGCCAATCTACTGTTTGCCTCTGTGAATTTGACGACTCTGGATGTTTCATATAAAACACATCACAGAATATGCGGTCCTTTGTGTGGGACTTCATCACCTTAGAACATTTTTCATAATCACTCACATTGTAGCATGTATCGGTACTTCATTTTTATTACCAAATATCATTCCGTTGTACGGATATGCCACATTTGCTTTGTCCACTCATCTAGCGCTAGACTTTGGAATTGTTTTCACATTTTGGCTGTTATGCATAATGTTGCTATGAACATTTGTATATACGGTTTTGTGTGGACATAAATTTCCATTTCTAAGAGCATCATTCTTTTTGCAGAAAAAGATCGTATTAAATAACAGTAGGCATAAATGCTTATGAATATAAGATAAAGTATGACTCCCTCATATTGCATATTTGTGTGGCAGTAGTGATACTGTCGAGCTTGTTGAGAAGGGTTCAGAGGAGGCAGAACTGCAGTGACGTGAAGCAGGACAGTGAGAGGCGCGTGCCTGTGAGACTGTGTACCCGTGCATGTGTATGTGTATCCGCTTTAAGCCATAGTATTATTTACTAATCAGTCTTTCTGCCATTGACTTACATCACGGTGTCAATTCAATTTAGCAAAGAGCCATTGATCCCTGAAAATGTACAAGGCATTTATGTGCTTCTGTAGTTCGTCTGTGGCAACTAAAGCTTTCTTTCATGTCTATCAGCTTCTCTGGCAGCTGTCTCCTGCTTAGTAAATGAACTCCTGGTTGGGTGGAGTGTGGGTGTAAGAAGAATCATTTCATAATGTTTTTAATAAGCGCTTAATCTTTCTACAAATCAGGCAACATTCCCCTGCTTTTTTTTTTTGTACGTTTGGATTCATGTGTATCTAGTAATAATGACCACCTTTTAGTGACTTTACTTACTTCTCTTGCTAGACAAGTGATTTTTTGCCCTAGCTGCACATTAAAATCATATGGAGGAACTTTAAAATTGTCCTGGCCCCACTCGAAGAGATTCTGTTATAACCAGTCTGGGATGGGTTTTATTAAAGTATCTCCAGGGAACTCTTAAGATATATATATATTGGCTTAAGAACCACTTATACCAGACTGTGCGGGCACTTTTCACACAGTATTTCAAATCCTCCCCATAACCTGCCTGGTGGATGTCAGTACATCCCGTTACAGATTTTGAGAACATTTCTTGAGCACTTACTATGTGCTGAGCACTTTTAAACGTTTTACATGCATCAACTCATTTAATAATTATGATGGCCCTTTGGAGTAGGTGCTATTATCACCTGCATTTTTTAAATGAAGAGGCTGAGTCTCACAGCGGTTAAGTAACTTTCTCAACATTGTGTAACTAATAAATGGAGGAGGAGAAGGATTTAGAATCCACAGTCTGAACCCCCATTCTCTATTACAGAGGAAGGAATAACATTCAAAGATCTACTATCAGAAAATAAGTTGTCCACAAGGCTAGTTTGGAAACCAGGTCTTCTGACTTCAAGTAATATCAATACTACTGCTACTGATGATGATGACGGTGGTGGTGGTGGTGGTGGTGGTGATGATATCATTTCTAACATTTACTGAGAGCTTACATGATACAGACTTAGTGCAAAGCACCTTATTTAATACTTGTAGGAAATTACTGAAATACTTCCTATCATCTCCACTGTTTTTTCAGGTCAGATGACTGACGCTGAAGGTCACTGATGGTGCCTGAGGTTCTTGGTGGAGTTGGGATTCACATTCCGGTTTCTCTAACTATGAACTGTCAGTCTTTCCATGGTACTCCCTCTATGTAAACAGCAGTGTCCTCACACAAGAATATTGATATTCCATTCATCCCCTCCAGTGACTCCTTCATAGGGGCAATCGAATACCAAAGAGTTTTTAAGAAGTCACCCAAAACAGTTTTTATCATTTGAATCAGTGGTTCTGGATGAATATTGGCTCCATGTAGAGAAAAGAATAAGAGACAAAATCAGGGGAAAGTGGAAAGAGTTATAAAGAGTTAGTCTAGGCTTCTAAAGGTCAAGGATACATTTGCCTCATGTCTGCATGAACCATGTTGAAAGCCTGGGCGCACTGTACAGGCTGGAGAACCTCTAGGAGGGAGAAGGCCAAGTGGAGGATAAGGAAGAGGAGGTTGTCCAGCCAAGGCAATGAGGAAGGATGTGAGGCCAAAGATCTGGCCCACTTCACATGGCTGATACCTACGTCTGGTGCAGGGAAGACTGAGGCACTTAATATAGAGGAAGATATGTAGCTTCATATGATAAGGTTGCAAAGTTAGTTTCTTGTCCTGGAAATAGGCAGACCAGAGGTCCTAAAGACATGCAAAAATGAGAGGGACATGGAGGGCCTGGGTGGCTCAGTTGGTTAAAGGTTGACTTGGTTTCGGCTCAGGTCATGATCTCACCATTTCATAAGCTCAAGCCCCACATCAGGCTCTGCTCCGGCAGTGCAAAGCCTGCTTGGGATTCTCTCTTTCTCCCCTCTCTCTGCCATTGTGCAGTCTCTCTCAATAAATCAATATACTTAAAAAAATGAGAGGGACATGGTTCATAGCTCATGAGGACAATTTCAAATACGTATAAATGGGAAGTGGAGGTCACACCTTTGCTACTTGGGGACAAGATTTATGTGATGGTTCATGAGCAGATTTTGACAATATTCTGGATGAAAGATGTGCTAATGGACTGCAGAGTGTCTGGCTTAGGTTGAACTGACAAAATGGAATGGACGTTGAGAAGTTTGCTCATTGATTCCAGAGCCTGCAGTACAACCGTAGCCTTTTGTTGAGGAGTTTGATTTTGCTGAGAACGGGGATGGTATACCCTTCTGACGGCCCGGTCAGAAGCCCCCAAACAACCCAGTCTCCTGTGGGCCTCTTGGGACCACAGGGTGTTCCTGATCCCTTCTACATTTGGGCAGTTTGGGCAGCAGCATTGGATTCGTGGACTTGTACCCGGAGGTGATGAATGGCTGAATAAATGTGTTCTGTCTAGAGAACAGGTCAGTTCACAGTGGATCTCACACAGCTTCTGAAAGCCAGTGTTCTTATTTCTCCCTGGGTGTATGAGTGTGTATGTGTGGGCACTCACGTGTGAAGTTTTAGGTAGGAACTGGAGGTGGGGAAAAGGGAAGGTCAATATTTATGAGTGGGTTTGTAAGATTTTCTCTTATTTTTCTTATTTCATTTTCATGATCAACATATGCCTTGTGGCATTGAAGTCCCCATGATTTTGCATTTATAGGTAACTAAAAACAAAACCTTATTATAGGAAATTAGATTCTTTTGCTTTAGCTTATTTTTCATTTTTGACTTCATAAAAATGGAAAGAAATTCTATTACCTGAGAAAAGGCTTTCACTTAGAATGTTATTAAAACGAATACCCTGAATGCCTTCAATGTAGGCTGGATTCTTTCCATAAAGTTGCAAATCTATTCACCACATGCCCCAGTTTCCTGCACACCTTTCTCTAGGCCCAGCCCACGTATCACATGCATTTTCTCCTCTCTGGGGGCTGCAGGTTCTTTCTGGATTTCCTCCTCGTTTCATTCCTAGCTGTCAGTCTGACGAGCTTCTCCTTTTCACACAAGACTAAACTTACCCTGGGACCCGCCCGTGTTTCACTGCGGCCAATCTCCCACTGGGCCTTCGGTTCTAATTATTTAAGCCACATGACTAATCCACGGGAAATCCCCGGGTTTTCGCCATTTTCAGCCATGCCGGCATCTTTGCAACAAAGATGTCATTTTTCCAAAAGGCTGCGTTTGATGTATTTTGTTGGCGTTGTTGCTGTTAATTTACGCCATTCACAGATCTTGTCTTGATGAATTCTGTTGCCTTTGCCAAACAGATGACCTATTTTTCAGCGTCTGCTGGGAGTGGGGATGCTGGCGAACGTCCGGCAGCAGCGTTTATGCAATGCCCACTGGGCGCCCAGTACCGCAACTGGCAGCTGCGGGCGGGTCGGGAAGACAGCCGTGAAGTTCTGTTTGCCTTCAAGGAACTCGCGCCCCAAAGGGGAAATGGGGTGAAAGACAAACATTAATGAGAACAATTACAAAGAGAGAACAGAATCAAACACCAATGACTTCGAGGGCCTCAGCTTTGGCTGGCTGCCCGTCAGGCGACCTCCCCCCCCCCCCCCCCCCCCACCCCGCCACCCAGGAGCGGAGACTGCACAGAGGACAGGGAGGCCACGAAGGAGAGCCACCGCGTAGGCGCACGCTCACCCAACTTTGCGCAGGGGCCTTCACGGGTTCTGCCTTACCTGTGTCCTCATAATTTTCAGACGTTTTATTACTCTGTGCTATATTCATTTAAACATATATTTAAAACTTAAAAGGGACAGTAGTATCAATATTATTGCTTTATACGTGAAAAGGTAATAATAAGGCGATTTTTAAAAATGTTTAGTTTTGCGGGGCGCCTGGGTGGCTTAGTCGGTTGGGCGTCCGACTTTCGCTTGGGTCATGATCTCGCGGTTCGTGGGTTCGGGCCCCGCGTCGGGCTCTGTGCTGACTAGCTGGCTCAGAGCCTGGAGCCTGTTTCAGTCTGTGACTCCCTCTCTCTCTGACCCTCCCTTGCTCACGGTGTCTCTCTCTCTCTCTCTCTTGGAAATAAATGAAAAATATTTAAAAAAAAATGTTTAGTTTTGAAAGAGAGCGTATGCAAGCAAGCAGGGGAGGGGCAGAGAGGGAAGAGGACAGAGGATCTGAAGCCGACTCCGTGTTGACCGCAGAGAGCCAGATACAGGGTTCGGACCACACTGGCTCGCCCCCTTTGAGTTTCCTCCCCATGCAAGGGTGGGCTTCTGCCCCTCCGCCCAGCCCCTTCACACCTGCATTTCCTGCTCAGGTTTGGGGTTTGTCCTGGCTCCTTGCTGTGCTGCCACATAAGCCACATGACTATAGGTTGTTAAGAGTATTTGTAGAAAAGATGTTAAAGGAAGCAGAGTTAAACACAATTGAAATATGGATTCCTTGAGAGGAAGGTGTTGAAAGGGTGCTCGTCCCATCTCCCCGAACTTGTTTGGGCCCCTTCCTCCTAAATATTCGAACTACAGCCCACTCTGCCTGAGCTACCAGAGTTCCCTGTGGTTGCAGTGTCTGTCCCCATGGCCACAGCTTGTCTGTAACAGGAGGCAAGTCCAGCATCCAGATACAGGGGACAGCAGGGTAGACACAGGAAGCAACACAGGAGTCCAGCAACCGGGGCTGCACCTTTGCATGCCTGGGCTGGGCTTGGACACAAGTTTGAGCCCTATTAGGTGGTGAGATTGCACTGTCTGTCGTCCCAGACGTCCTGGGGCGGACCGAGCCCTGTGTAAAGGCATGGTTGGAGGGTCTGTGGCTGGCGCGGTCAGGATCGACTGCTGCACTACACAGGGCGCTGCCCACCCCCCCCCCCCATGCAGGCTGTCTCTTCCCTCCCCCTGCCATACCCTGGGTCTCCTTGTGAGCCTCCTCACAGCTCCGATTGCACTGTATGACACATACTGCGTTACACAGATGGACTCAAGTCTGTACCTGTCTTCAGACTGTGGAATCTTGGGAGCTGCCTTCATGTCTTATTCGTCTTTGTAGACTCACATGTACTATGGCATTTAGCACAATGTACACTAGCAGTCAGTGTGCTTAGCTGGTAGCATCCTAACCTTCTTCAGCTAGTTTAAGCAGAAGGGGTATGAATGAAATACGTTAGTTTAGAAGTTCACAGAGTCTGTGGAAGGGCCAGCAGTCAGCTTGGAGACCGCTCAGGTAGGAGTAATGTCCAATCCCCCCTCTCACAGGAGGTCGGTCGGTCCAAGACCCCACTGCCTTCCCCACTGGGCACACAGAGCCTGATGTTAGGCTCTACCTTCTTAGCCTCACTCCACATGAACGTCACTAGTAAGTGCACCCGATTTTTGAGGTCTGAGCCTGGGAAAGGTATGAGTGTCTAGTTTCCACCCTGAGGAGGTTGGAAACAAAGCACAAATAAAAACAAAATAAAGCACCTTCTCCAAATATGGGGAGGCTGTTTAAATAGGAGGCCACAAAACCTGGTAGATAAGAAACAAAATATATATATTGAGGCTTCATTTGCTTTTTTTCCCCCAAAGTGCTTTCAAATGGACCCAAACCCTTATTTTCTCTGCAATCTGGCAGGGGAATCTCTGTGTAGAGGATTTCCTGGAGCTGCCAGGGTGGCTGAAATGTTGAAATCATCTGCTGGGTATTTGACTGTACAGTGACCAGAAGGGCCATTCGGTTTTCACAGCAGTGATCAACAGCTATTTACTAAGCACCCACTATGTGCCAGGTCAAGCTTTGGATGGATTCCCACCAGCCGGCTCATACGATGAGCCGCACATGGACAATTTTCCACACCATAAACGAACAAATGTGAAAACCCGAGAGAAATTACAAGGGGTTTTCCTCTGCACTGCACTGAGATGTGGGAGCTTGTCCTCCGGTTATTTGACAAGTCAAGTGGAAAACTACTCCAGGCTGACCTGTCTTAGGGAATATCCTAATTTACATTGGTGCTGGAAAAAGGCACTTGCAAGCTGTCTCCTTCTTTCTGGCAATGTTGGAGGGCCTGTGTCACATCCAGACAGAATTAAGGCTTTTTAAGTCATCATTTCTTTCTGTTGGAGGCGGTTTTGCCTCCATCAGTTTACCCTTGTTTCCCTGAAACTGGACGCGAGAATATCAGACAAAACAGTCAAGTCTGATACCCTCAGCCCGGGAGCTGGTATTTAACAATGTCTGCAAAGCTCTGAAGCTCTGTGGTTTTTGACAAGGACAAAAGAATTCGTTGAGAGTGACTGAAACCAAATTCCAAACTGAGACTTGAATAACTATTTTATCAGTTCCTTAGCGTGGAGGGGGAAGGGAGAGGTCTAAAGAGCCCCCATCTTCCCACAGTTTAGAATATGCCTTCTCTATCGTCCCCACATCAGAATGTAACCCCAGCATGAGAATGGAATAGAGAAATATAGAATGGCCAGAATCCTCAGAAACCATGAAACGTAATAGTGCGTGGAATCAGCCACCCAAATTGTAAAACTTGCTTGTCAGTTCTAATTTTTCTTCAGGGACACAGTAAATGTTTCAAGTTTTTCATCACGGTAGAAGCAAAAAGCAAGGGTAAACTGTATTCCAACATATCACGGAAGGACTCCACCCTCCACCACTGCCATTTGAGCTCAGGCTTCTCCACTCACCCCCCTCTCCCCCCATGCCTCTGATGGGCAAGGGGGATGAGTATGCCTGTAATCCACTACTTAACCCTAAGTCAGTAAAAACGAAAATGACACAAATCTATGAACCCTAGTGCTAAGCAACATTTAAGGTGCCCAGGCCAGCTCTCTGATAGCTCCGCACCTGCCAGCCTGAGGCTGCTTCCTCTCTGTGGGCTCATTCTAGTTCCCATACTCTGGGATCTTTTACCTAGTTCTTTGTACTTAAAAAATTTTTTTTAGTGTTTATTTATTTAAAGAGAGAATGAGAGCAGGGCAGGGGCAGCGAGAGAGAGAATCCCAAGCAGGCTCTGCACTGGCAGCACAGAGCCTGTCGTGGAGCTTGATCTCACGAACCTTGAGATCACGACCTGAACCAATATCAAGAATTAGATGCTTGACCGACTGAGCCACCCAGGTGCCCTGAACTCCTTTGCACTTTAGCTCCCACTTGAAAGGGAATTCCTGTCTTGTTCCTTTCTGTCTGGTTTGTAGCCAGTAGTCTGGTGTGTACATTGTCCCAGACCCGGGATGCTACCCTGTATTTAGCAGATATGGAACACGGGACCTGTGTTTTGGCGAGACCCTCCTATCTGCCTCAGGCCATTAGCCATCCCAGATGTCTGCAGTACAGCTGCCAGACCCCCACCCCCACCCCCTTCCCCAAACTCAGCTATGGATCATCGGTCTGGTATACACTGTTTGCCCTAGCAAATCCTGCTCAGTTGAATTCTGATTAGCTGGTTCTGATAGTAGGTTCATCTGTGGTTGGGAAAACTGAGGGTGTCATCTCAGAATGTAGGTTGGTGTCAAATCAAGGAGAGTCCTGAATGCTTGTTAAAGAGTTGAGGATTCATTGTGCAGCTAAAAGAGGGACTGTTTTCTGAGCAAGCTAATGACAGGGTCCCAGCCGCACTTCAGGAAGTGATGTTAGACTATTTGTAGGATAAACAGGACAGGGAATTACGGTTACTATATAGCTGGAATGTAATAAAGGCCCGGATTGGTGGGGGGGTGTGCAGCAGGAGCCCAGGTGGAAGAGAAAGGCAAGAGAAGAGTAAGGCATGGTGTGGAGTTTCTATCTGAGGGACTGGGCGAGGGTGAATCGTGGGAAATTCTGGTTGCGTGGGGAGAGTGAGGAAAGAGAATGTGTGTGCTTTCAAGCATGTTCGTTTTGAGCACAGAAGGGACATCTGGAAGGAGTGATCCAAAGTTCCTGGGATAAAGGCATGGAGCTGGGAGCAGGGTGGGGTTCAGTGAGTCTGTACAGAAGCTTGTGGATGGTAACAGGACACTGTTCAGGTGCTTTGGGTGGAAAGGCCTTTGTGTTCCATGGACACCTTGAACTTGAGCTCCAGCACAGACTCGGGGTCATGGAGCCTGACACAGACAAGTGGCCTAATGGGAGGAGTGTAGGCTTCCAGGCTGAGGAACCAAGTTCAAACCTAGCTTACCTGTTTATGAGCTGCATGACCTGGGGCAGGTCACTTAACACCTATGAGTCTGCATCTCCTCATGTGTAAAGAGAGGTTAATAACACTGCTCTCTAGCATGTTCTGTGGCTTAGTGAGGCCTGGTTTCTGTGCTCCTCATGTTGTACACCACAAAATAGATGCATAGCAATTGTAGCTGCTATTTTTTTAATGTTTATTTTTGAAACAGAGAGAGACAGAGCATGAGTGGGGGAGGGGTAGAGAGAGGGAGACACAGAATCCAAAGCAGCTCCAGGCTCTGAGCTGTCAGCACAGAACCTGACGCAGGGTTCGAACCCTCAGACCACACAGTCGGACCCTCAACCAACTGAACCCCTCAGGCGCCCCGCTGCTATTCTTGTTATCAGCAGACTTTGGTGTTTGTAACTCATTGCAATAGTTTTGTGACATGTTGTACATTTTGACTCATTTGGTGAGTCCTCCCTGTGTTTCGTACCATATTTTTTCCACTTACACTCATTTAGGATTGTTTAAATTAATTTTTTAAAATTTAAAATTGTGTATTTTTAATACGTACAATATATTGACATCTACACACATAGCAGAATGATAATTACAGTCAAGTTCACTAGCATATCCTTATGTAGTTACCTTTTCATTTTTTTTATAGTGCAAACATCTGAAATGTACTCTTAGCAAACTTCCTGCATATGACATGGGATTGTCAACTACGGTCATCATGCTATACCTTACATCTCTAGAACTTGTCCATTCTACCTAACTGCAGCTTTGTACTTTTTTTTTTTTAAGCTTATTTATTTATTTTGAAAGAGAGAGAGAGAGTGCACTTGTGTGCACACAAGCGGAGGAGGGGCAGGGAGAGAGGGAGAGAGGGAGAGAATCCCAAGCAGGCTCCTCACTGTCAATGTGTCCAATGTGGGGCTTGAACCCACGAACCGCGAGATCATGACCTGAGCTGAAGTAGGACACTCAACTAACTGAGCCGCCCAGGCGCCCCCAGCTTTGTACTTTAAAAAAATTATTTTAATGTTTAATTATTTTTGAGAGAGACAGAGAGAAAGAAAGAGAGAGAGGAGAGAGTGGGGGTGGGGTAGAGAGGAGACACAGAATCAGAAGCAGGCTCCAGACTCTGAGCTGTCAGCACAGAGCCCCATTCAGGGCTTGAACTCATAAACTGTGAGATCATGATCTGAGTGGAAGTGCGAAGCTCAGCTGAGCCACCCATGCGCCCCCCATTTTGTATTTTTGACTGGCGTCTCTCCACTTCCCCCATCCCCTGCCCCAACCCCATTCTACTCTCTGCTTCTATGACCCAATTTTGTCAAGATTCCACATATAAGTAATATGCGATATTTTTCTTTCTCCACGTGTTTTTAAGTCAGCTCATTTCAGCGAGGCGCTCATGATGAGGAAGAGTAGGAAGGTATTAACATGTTTTATGGACGGAGATCCTGAGGTCGGAGAGAGTGAGGCGTATGGAGATCCTGCAGGCTCAGACCTGCCCTGCACACCCCCAGAACTGACCAGAAATCTGCAACAGTGGGGGGAATGTGCTGAATTTCACCAGATTCTTAAAGGTGTCCACTTCCTACTTTGAATTGGAAAATAGCCCTGGGAACACAAATTAATTATGCCTTAAGGAACCACCTGCTTGTCATGACTCACTCTGTCCTCTGGAGGGAAACTAGGGCTTACTTACCCTCACCCCCAACTCTTTCAGTTTAGTTGATTTGTGCTAATCCTGAAATGAGTTTGCAGATTGGAGGCCTCGTTCTCCATAGTCCTGGATTCCACCTCCAACGCTGTCACCATCTGGCTGGACCTCATGGAGATGGGGGCGGGGAGCAGCAGGCCAGGCCGTGGGCCCTTTGCATGAGCAATTGTGCTCGGCCTTCACTTGGAGAAGGCCGGGCATCCCCGCCCTGTGCACAGGGACAAGGGTCAACGGGGCAGGTCAAAGGAAAGGGTGCAGGAACCTGGGAACAAAGACCTGTCCCTCAAAGCTGCCCATTGTCCCCAGTGGAAGCCATCCGTCATGCGGCTTCCCTCCACAGCTGGATGGGCCAGCTGCCTCCCTGCAGGATCTTTTCTTTCTCTCGCCTGCCCCCCCTCCCCGCCAGCACTTGATGGCTGCCTTTTCAAAGCTCTTTCCTCTTAAGACCCCTCAGGCATAGTGTTTTGAATGCCCCAATGGCCAATCCCACTTCGGACTCTTCTGAAGTTGTTTTATTGGGGCATTCGGAGGAATGCAAGCCGCGGATCCTTCAGAAGTTGCCCACTGCAAAATAGGGTAGCTTGGAGTCAGGGTTTTGCGTGCAAAGACATGCAAGGCTTTCAGATTCCTCCTTGTCCATCCCAAGCAGGAGAGCAAGTGACATGTGTCGAGCTGCCTCTTGCTCACATGACTCAAGCAGTCCTGCCCTTTCTCCTACTCTCGATGTTATAATGTGGGTACGGGGCTGTCAGTGATGCTGTGGGCACATTGTTACTATGTGTGCGCATCACTGGGCCCTTGTTAAACTGTTACTGCAGAACTTTTCCCAGAGCCAAACAAAGTCTGGTTATGATTCAGTTGTGACAGAGACACCGAGACACACTGCATGTGTGTTGCAACGTTAACAGATTAGATTTAGTGACTCAAATGGGCAGTTAGCTTAGATTTAATGGGACTGTAATTGTACAGTGAATTTTAAATGCCCTTTTGATTATTGCATCAGGGTTATATTGAAATACATACTTGTCATTATGTCTTGACGTTTTAAAAACAATTACATCAAATCTAATGAGAGGGAAGCCAGCAAGAACACCCAATTACCTCTCAGTGGTGCCAGGGTTTCCATTTCAGCTTGATGGTTTTCACTGACCTTGACATTTTTCTCCCATTTGTGATATAAAGATAATAAATTTTGTTGGTGTAATTATTCTCATCATAGAGTTTTCTAATAAGTACTTCAAATTATCTAGTCTATATTTTTCTTCATCAGGCTGCTTCTTACTACCTGCATTTGTTTATTCCTCATTCCCCCAAGGCTGGTGAATATATCAAACAAATATACAGTAGACATCTTTATCCGTGGTTTGCCTTTCATGGCTGTAGTTACCGGTCATCAACCACAATTGGGAAGCAGGTGATCTTTTTTCTGATGTATTGGAAGAAGGTCAGTAGTGGCCTGATGCTGTGTTACAATGCCTGTGTCATTCAACTCACTTTATTTTTTTTTTCATATAGGCATTTTAATCACTTCACAAGAAGGCGCGTACGGGACAATAAGCTATTTTGAGAAAGAGAGAGAGACCACGTTTGGGTACCTTTTATGACAGTATGCTGTTATAAATATTCTATTTTATTATTAGTTATTGTTGCTAAACTCTTACTGTGCCTGATTTATCATAGGTATATATGTAAGGAAAAAATATGGTCTATATCGGGTCTAGGACCGTCTTTGATTTCAGGCATCTACTGGGGGTCTAGAACAAGAGATAATGACTGTATTTATGGTTCCCTGGGATAAATTTGTTCTTCAGTGTCATTCAACAAATAGAGAGTGCCCATGTCATGCCAGGCTTTATGTAGTAGGAATTGAGACATAAAAAGAAAACGAATTCAAACATTATCCTCACTGTCAACAAGCTTCTCTCTCTTTGTCCTCTCATCCTCTTTGACCATCATGGTGGTCACTGGCATCCTCGTCATCTACTGAATATTTACTCTGTAGGAGCCACTGGGCTAATAATGTCTTTCACGTGTCCCATTACAGATATGGGTCTCATAAAAACCCTACAATTAGGTGCTATTATTATTCCTGCTCTACAGCTAAAGAAATCAGGGCAGAGAAGTCAAATACTCAGCGGAGGAGTTGGGGTTCACGCCGAGGTGAGGTCTCTTTGCTTCCAAACTCAGAACCACAAGTGTATATGGCTCCTGATATCACTCTGTTACTGTCAACATCCGGCCCACTTTCTGTGACCTGCAGAGTAGGGTAAAGCTCTAGGGGACTCCATATTGGGGCTACAGTTACTTTGTGATTCCAGCTGCGCTTCCATGCACTGTGAGTGAGCCCAGCCACTGGGGTTCCTCAGCTTGCCCTTGACCTGCTCTACAGACCTTTGTACGCATGGATCCTTTTGCCATTAATGCCAGCAATGTCTTTCCCTTCCCTCCTCCGCCTGTTAAAATCCTTTCCACCCGTCAAAGTCCCATCTCTCTGAGGCTCTGTCTGACCCTGTAAGTAGGAATCACTCATATCTCCTTCCATATATGTAACTTTTTGTACTTCTCTTGAAGTCCTAGCCCACTCTGCCTTGTTAACTGATCACTTTCCGCCCTCAGTATCCTCCATGGCTCCCTGTGTTCCTTCAGTGGATCTTGCCCAAAGGATCTTGTCTTAATACCGGTACAACGGTTCGAAAGTATGAGTTCTAAGAATATGCTGACTGAATTGAATATTTACTTAGCTGCAAGAGGTGCGTGGCACAATTTAAAAGCCATATGTTCAGAGAAAACGTTTGCCATAATTCCAAGCTATAGTTTCTGAAATTCTCCATTCAAGGGATTTTTTTGTTAGAACGGGGTCATTCAGGGAAGATTCAGATGCTTTTTATGAACTCAATAATTAATTACTAAAATTCTCAAAAATCATAGTAAAGATGAAGCTATTATTTTTTTAACACTGGGACTACTCATGGAAAGAAAAGTTTAAAAAAACCACATAAATGTGAAAAAAGTAACTAAGCATAGTGAGAGGTAAGGCCCTCACCCCAGCTGATCTTGGGATCTAAAATAATGGAAAGTGCCAGCTTCTATTTGTTTATTTAATTTTGCTGTTTTATAGGGCTAGGCTGTGTACGTACACACAAACACACACACACACAGATTTATGTAGCATAAATATCACAAGTCTTTATCTTAGGGTTAGTCCCTTTTTTGTGCCACATGACCTCATACTAATGTCTCTTGATGCATCTACCACATATAAATTATTGGTCTCCCCTTTTAAATGATGAGCCTTTTCAGTGGTACATGCTCAAAGAAATAGTTATTTGTGTTGACGTGAGATTTAAATCCATTTCAGTCAATAAAATTACTTATAAGCTGGGACAATACAGTATTGACCACACTCTCTTCTATAAATAGATGTTTAGCTCTTGGCTTTTACCTAGACCATCTTAATGTTTGGAAAGTGATGATAGTAGCTAACACTGATCATATATGGATGGCACACAAGGGTCTGTTCTCAATGCTACTATTATGTTCTAAGCTTTCATTATCCTCCTTTACATCTGAGGAGACAGAAGCAGAGGATTTAAATAACTTGCACATGCCTACATAGCTAGTAATGGGTGGGCTTTTACGAGAGCCCAGTCACAACAGTAGTACCCAAGAAAGTCATCTTACCCTATGTGTGCTTTTGACTTAATTCTTTGCATACTCTCTTATATTATTCTCACTTATTGAATAACTTTATACTAACAACTTCACTTTTTCCTGGAGCAGCAAATAGAAAGAAGGAGAAAGCTGACCTCAAGGCCTCAGAAGCGTGCCGAATGACTTCTGAGCACTGCCGCCTTGGCTTCTCGTTCTGAACTGGTTATTAACTGTTGGAAAGATAGGCAAGCCATTTGATCTCTCTCCGAGATAGCTGGAGGGTCGGGTTTGGAAGTAAATGATCATCAAAATTTCTGAGAGACTTGCCATCAGCAAAACATACGGGATCTGCAGTGTTTTCCAGATCTCACAAGGAATTAGCGACAGAGCCAAACTAAATCCCAGGAGTTAAATAGCTTGTTGTTTATAAAGAGGGGAGCTCTTAAAATTGACCTGAGGCCCTTTTAGTTTTGGATGAAATAGGAAGACGAGTTTTAAGTGCTTTTTTAAATTTAAAACTTAACAGAATTTATCTCTAAAATAACTTTCTTATTGCCTTGTTTGCTGCTGTGGCTGGACGGGCTGTGTGCTGTACAAGCACATGGGTACCAGTCATATACATTGTGATGGAGGTGACACCCTTGGCCTTGGATGATGTAGTGGCTCATCCTTAGCAACTCAACTTCACATACAAGCAGCCCATTTGATATTACTGATATTATTTGTGTTAAGGTGAAGCCCCCTTTTCTAGAAGGAGAAAAGAATATAAAGACCATACAGCTGGTCTCTGTAGCACATGGATGGACATTTTGGATCCCCTCTTATATTTTGCACCAGGCTCATTTACTTTGTGTAAATTTAAAAATCTTCATGTGGTGACATGTGGCCATGTTGCCTCCTTCCCATGAGTGTGAGAAAGAAAGGAAAACTGAGCCACTGATGTAATTGCATCAGAAATCTAAAATGGGAGCTGATGCTGAGGGAACGGGAATGTTCACCAAGTTCAAGGCCAGGGTCATGAGATGAGGGGAGAGGCAGACTTGAACGAAGCCTGAAGAGCGCAGTGATGAAGAACATTTGGCATATTCAGCCTGGAGGTGGCAGGAAATGGAACAGAGAAAGTAGAACTTGTACTTGTTATAGCAGATTAGGTTTTTAAGCCATGACCTGACATTTGAAGAAGGGCTCATTTTTCTCCATACAATCACTTCTTTGCCAGTGGTCAGTGTGAGAGTCCTCAAAAGTGGTTGTATCCCGCTTATCCCAGAGGTATTTCTATTTAAAGAAAATAATCTGGAGATGATAGTAGAAGGTGATAAGTGAATTTTAAGTGATGTTTAGGACAGATACTTTGGGGAAGAGACCCTTCTTGGAATGCCTCAAATCAGACAACACCTTGCACATGCTAGTGAAGCCTCTCATGGTCCAAGTAAGGGCTAAAACACAAAAGCACCCAAACACTTGGTCCTCAAACGAAAATGGTTAATTAAAACCCAGAAACACTTTCCTTTCCACTTAGTAATAGATAATATATAGTCCCTGTATTATTAAGTTCCTTTGTATTATGTTTTCAAAATGGAGTGCCTGGGTGACTCAGTTGGTTAAGCGTCTGATTTCAGCTCAGGTCATGATCTCACGGTTCCTTTGTTTGAGCCCCACATCTTGCTCCATGCTGACAGCTCAGAGCCTGGAGCCTGCTTCAGATTCTGTATCTCCCTCTCTCTCTGCCCCTCTTGTGCTTGCACTCTGTCTCTGTATCTGTCTCTCTCTCAAAAATAAGCATTAAAAAATAAATAAAAACCATATATCTATCCTTTAGATATTTTCACTTACTAGAATCTTAAAGATATAACCCCCCAGCAATTTTTTTCTTGCTTCTACTGAAGTACTTTCATTGTTGTATGGCATTTACAATGAAGGCACCTAATTTGTTGCTCAATTCAAGATAATTGCCCATTATCACTCACCTAAGTAGTTACAGAGTGTTCTAGCTCCCAGGGGAATGACATCAATTAGAAAATGACAAAGCTCTCTGGAGTTCTCTAGTTCCAGATAACCCATTCTGTCTCTTCTGTCATTCCCACATACGTACATACATACACACTCCTCACATGTCTGACTTTCATTACATATGCTGACCTCTGGTAGAGCTTTTAAATAAATGCTTATATGATATTCCCTATTTATTCTTCAAAGTGATAATAGCCAAAATAAGCTGCTTCTAGTAAATACAAACTGGGTTTGAATGTTTTATTCTCTGAAGGAGCTGGGGTGTTTTGCTTGCATGGAATGCTCAGTTCTGCTCTGTTGTAGAACACATGGCCAACTCTTGTTTAAGAAAGGATTAGAACCTCAAACTTTACTCTTCTAGGCAACCTTTGGTAGGATGTCCCTTTGCATTAATCTATCAGTCATTTCATTTGCTTTTCTAGTACTAGCTTGCAGGATTCCACAGTCTTTGAGGTCTTTGAGCAGTCCAGGAACCCATAATGCAGTGTTCTTCCTATACTCTCTGTCCTTGTACTGCGGCCAATACTCTATGCTCTGGAGTCTTCTCTACTTGTCATAAAATCTTTAGTCCTTGTAAAACAATAAAAATAAAGCAAGTATTTGTTTGCTCTTTCTCCTATGCCTCTGCTAGCATACAGGTCCTAAAACCCTTGGAATCTCCTGAGTGATAAGAATGTCTGTGATGCTGACGAGATGACACCTGAAGGGAGGTGGGAGGTTGGGGAGCGAGGGGGTGGGAGTCAGGGGGCTAGATAGTTGTGTGATGGGGGTTCCCCCAAAACACCAAACCATAATTGGAAGGTTGCAACTTCTAGCTCTACCCCTAGACCTCCAGGGAGAGGAGCTGGAGACTGAGTTCAATCACCAGTGGCCAATGATTCAATCAAGTGTGCCTACCTAAAGGAACTTCCATAAAAAGCTCTACTTAGTGAGGTTCAGGGAGCTTCGGGAGATGTGAACAGATCCAGGTGCTGGGGGAGTACACATCCTGATTTCAGGAGGAATGGAGGCTCTAGCACTTGGAACCTTTCTGGACCTCACTCTCTGTACCTCTTCATCTGGTGGTTTGTATCCTTTATAATGAAATATACTTGTAAATATAGCACTTTAATAAGTTCTGTGAATTGTTGAAAATTATCAAACTCTGGGGGAGGTTGGTTCATGGAAACTCTCAAATTTGTAGTTGGCCAGGTGGAAGTATGGATAGCTTGGGCACACTATTTGTGGCGCATCTGAACTGGGACAATATTTTTTTAATTCAGTTTTTTGAGAGATAGGGAGCGAGTGGGGGAGGGGCAGAGAGAGTGGGAGAGAGAGAATCTTAAGCAACTCTGTGCCGTCAGTGCAGAACCCAGTGTGGAGCTTGATCCCAACAATTGTGAGATCATGACCTGAGCTGAGACCAAGAGCCAGATGCTTAAATGACTGAGCCACCCAGAACTGCGGCAGTCTTGTGGGGCTGAGCCCTTAACTTGTGGAGATCCATGCTAATTCCAGATGTCAGAATTAAATTGAATTATGGGACACTCACAACCCAGTTAGTGTTGGAGAATTGGATAATTGGTTGGTTTCAGAAAACGCGCGGAGGAAAACTACAGAGGCAGTGTCTGTAAACACCACACAGAACCTGATCTCTTTTAGGACCAATGTGATTTACATTAAAATTGCTAAAATCTCAATGTGAAACTTTTCTTTCCCCAAGCAGCAAATGGACATTCAGCCAAGCTCCCCCAAAACCTTACTCCAAAAGTGTTCCCAGGAGTTGGGCATCTCCAGTATGGCACACCACTATAGAATATAAATTTGGGCAGACCACGTGCCATGCAGAAATCATATGACATTGGCAATGGGTGTAGCAGAACCCTTGGATATGACATTTTAACACAGTGACATTGATAAAATATTCTTTTATTTATTATTTTTCTTTTATCACCTGATAAGAGTAATATGAACGTTAAGAGTATCTACAGTTACTGTCACGGGATCGTAGCGATGACGATGACGATTATGATGATGATGATGATGATGATGATGATGACAAACCTTGAACATTCAATAATTTGTTTCTATGGCTTGTTCCAAAACGTCCTCTGATGGCCAAAGTTCTGTGAACGGAAGTGCAATTAATCCTCTTTCTTCTCTGAATTTAAAATCTCTGAGCAATAGTTGAGTCTGAAGGATGGAAGGTGAACTGTTTTTCCCTATTGCAGTGATGGTGGGGCCTTGGGTTGGAATGGTGGATCCACAGGGCAAGGGTGTCCAGATCACTTGATCACCGTGTGGCAGAGAGCTGCATTACCGAATGGCTGAGATCTACAGATGACACTGTGTGAGTAAGACAAAAACTCTTCCTGTGTTGAGGTGCTGTGCTGTTGTAGATCACTGCTTATGCAGGACTGTTTAGCTATGTTCCCTTCGAGAGTCACCTTCTTTCCAGGAAGCACAAAGTTAAAGCTTCATTTTTCTATGCACGAGGAGAGGCCCCTCTGATGTGTTCATTTTCTATCAGTTTAGTTAAGCTGGAAGCACATTTTCCAGAATTTTCTTCCCTGTGTAATTCCTAGTGCTCATAGGCTTCAAGAAAAATTGTGCGCAAGATTTGGTGGGGTTTTTTTTGTTTTTATTTTGTTTTTTAACACTCAGCAGGTAGGTGCAAAGCATGAAGGCCATTGCAGCTCATCTCTGTGGTTACTTATCTGCTGTATCGCCTTGTTGGTTAGGGAAATGGCCAGGCCCACAGACTCCATCTTCTGCAGACCTTGTGCTCCAACTTCTCTGAATCCTGGGGTAGATGCATCTTAGGTTCTTGATTACAGGCCTGGCTTCTCACTTAGGAACCTGTCATCATCCAAATTGAAGGCCAGGACATGGTGAGAGATGAGTAGGTTGCAGTCTTTCCTAGAGATTCTCAGCTCAGCCTCACATGTCCCTGATTGTCCTCACTTCCTCTACTGCCTCTACTTCCTTGTTTCCCTTCCCAGGTGCCTGCCCTGAGGCCTTCGGGCTCTAGGACAAGGCTGAGAAACAACAGCCTCACACAGTCTGTACCCCACTGTGTTAGGTGCAGTCTTTATCATATATTTTTCCTAGTGTTTCTAACCTGCTGAGCAAAGCCTGACTGGTACATAAGCCTCGACTCTCTCTCCATTTCAACTACTACTGTCTTGGACCATGCCACCTGTCTCACCTGTTTCCATTCTCGCCCTCTACCACCCTCTCCCTTTTATCTAAATGGGATCACATCACTTCCCAAATCAAAAGCCCTGCAAGGTTGTCCTTTACCCTTAAGAACAAAGGCCATGCAAGTCATTAATACCCCATCCACCTTTTGTACTTCTATGGTCACTTTCTGCCACATTCCCTCTCACTGCTCTCTTATGCACACACACCCTTCACCTTTCTCTTCCAGAGGCAGCTTGGAAAAATAGACGGGGACTTGAAGTGAGGGGACTTGAGGTGAGATCAGAGCCAATGAAAACAAACTTATAATAAGCCAAATAAGATGGAACTATGAATTTAAAACATTTTGGGTCGTGAACCACAGCAAGAAAATATACCTTACATTGCAACATAGAGCGTGAGTGCGCGCGTGCACACACACACACACACACACACACACACACACCAGTCATTTCATTAAACACTATAATGTGGTCTTTAGTTTCCATTTCCATGTTATTTCCTTCCTTTCCACCCTCTTGGTTCCCCTCCTTTCACCTTCTCTTCCCTTCTTTTTCTTCCCTCAGAAAAATGATGACCTTAAATCACAAATTGATTTCATGACTCAGGGAAGCACCATAAATTGCAGTTTGAGGCACACTGGATAAAAGTGGTTTTGGGGTGGGGGAGTAAGGCATTCAGGACTCTCGACCCTGAGGACCACTAGAGAATAAGAATACTTAGGTGGTGGTCAATCAGTCACTTTTATATGAAATTCCTGGTTCAGCCTCTGTCATTGCTAGGTGGTTTGCCTTCTAGAAAGGAACTTGGGGTATAGGTTCTGAATAGTTTTTCTGTTTCTCTGTTAAAACATAAGTTTGTGAGAGCATGGTCCATGCTATCTTATTCACCTTCTAAGTTATCAGTGTCCTTGTCGTAAATTAGGGATAATAATAGTCCCTAGCTTATGCAGTTATTCTGAAGGTTGTGTGAGGAATTGTAACTGAAAGACAACATGTGTATGCACATACAAATAGCCAATTAATGTTAAGGTGTGGTCCAGGCAATCCCGAAAGACAGATCCCACTAACATCATTTTGCAGGCAACGAAACAGAGTCTTATTGAGTTAAAGTAAATTTGCCCAAGATCCCACAATATTTCAGCACTGCATTTTCCTGATCTAGTTTGGAGCCACTTAGAAATAAACAAGGGAGCTAGGCAGATAGGGATTGATTTATCTTAGACAATGTGACTTGGGTATGTGGCAACTGTGGGCTGCCTCATATGGAACTCCAGAATTGACAAATGTACACATGCATCCAGAGGCAACCCCAGGATCCACAGGGTGCCCCAAGTAGAGGCAGAGACTGCCCCCGCTCCATGTGTGTCTCATTTTCAGGCCTGAAGCGTTCCCAAGAGAAAGGGAAAGGCTGAGCTACAAGCACATAGCTTCTGTGTTCTAACCTCTCCCTCTCACAATCCTCTCTGCCTCCTCAAATGAAACCAAAGATTTAACCCTAATGGATGTCTCTCCTTCTGGGACCTGAGGCCTAAGGGAAAGAACCTCCCCACTGTACTTCCCAGCCTTTTCTCTCTCCTAATACATTAAGTTAGACTTTAAGTCTATGGTCCACTAGAGGGATGCAGTCCCCTCAGGGAGCATCAGAACTTTCAGGACAGGCCTGCCCATCTTCCTGAGACTGATCTGCCCAAACAAAAGCCCGGTATTTATGTTTTTTCTAAAAAAAAGTATTTACTTATTTTTGAGAGAGAGAGAAGGGGGGGAGAGAGGGAGAGAGAGCGAGAGAGGGAGAGAGAGAATGAATACGAACTGGGGAGGGGCAGAGAGAGAGAGAGGATTTCAAGCAAGCTCTCCGTTTTCAGCATGGAGCCCGATGCAGGGCTTGAATCATGAACTATGAGATCATGACCTGAGCTGAAATCAAGAGTCAAGTGCTTAGCCAACTGAGCCACTCAGTCACCCTCAGTATTTATCTTCACTAGAGCACTGCTGAGCATTTTTCTCTTGAAACTCTAAAATGGAATGAAAGATGGTCATGGAATCCAGGGAGAATTCCTGGGGCATAAGCAACACAGACCAATAGGGTTCAGGAAGAAAATGTAAGAACTTCTACTTACTGAGGTTTATAAACCATGGAAGAAAGGAATTAATGACTACTAATATCTGAGCTATGGATATAGAGATTTGGGCTATATGTCAACAGGTCCTCTGCTTCCTGAGCTAGGGAAGGTGTTGAACGAACAAGGTTGTTCTATAGCTGACAGGGCTTATCAATAGTGCCTCCACTTGGTTTCAACATACCAGGTTACATGTTCTGGGTTAACCACAATGACCTATTATGTTATCTTCTTCTTTTTTTTTTAATTTTTTAAATTTATTTCTAGGAGAGAGAGAGACAGAGACAGAGACAGCGTGAGCAGGGAAGGGTCAGAGAGAGAGGGAGTCACAGACTCTGAAATAGGCTCCAGGCTCTGAGCTGGCAGTCACCACAGAGCCCGACGCGGGGCTCGAACCCACGAACCATGAGATCATGACCTAAGCGAAAGTCGGACGCTTAACCGACTAAGCCACCCGGGCGCCTGCCTATTATGTTATCTTCTTTTAACTGAATTGATCTTCATAAAATGAACAAATGATATGAAATGAGTTCTTTAAAGCCATCAACAATAAGTTGAATAAACATGAAGACATCCTAGATCCAAGATGATAGAAACAAGCCTAATCAGGTCACAAGGAAATGGAATAGCTGATACTTCTACTGCTAGGGTGAGTTCTTTTTCGATGACACTGTGAAGTAAAAGCAGCCATAATCTTGTAAGTTCTCATAAGGAATGGGCCAAAGCATTGAAAATCATGAAGAAAGCTAGTTGATAGAATAAATTTGCATCTAGGTTCAGTAAAGACAGCTCGAATGTTGTAGTTTTCCTTGCGATGTTAATTATTGATAATATGAAGCAACCATAATTATCAAATGTATAAAATAATGTTTATTTAATTTTTATTATAATTTATTTATTTGATACATGTATATATTAGTGCAGTCATAGACATGTGTAATGTACACATTAAGATCTAGAAAAGATTTTTTTAAATTTATTTATTTATTTTAAGAGACGGGTAGAGCATACCAGCTGGGGAGGGGCAGAGAGAAAAGGAGGGAGAGAGACTCCCAAGCAGGCTCCATGCTGTCAACACAGAGCCTGACTCAGGGCTCAATCCCTTGAACTGTGAGATGACCTGAGCCAAAACCAGGAGTGAGACACTTAACTAACTGAGCCACCCACAGGTCCTGAGAAAAGTTAAATATGTTGAATGTCTATATATAACATATATAAGTAAATGGTATAAAGAAATAAGTGAGAGCATTCAAAAGAATGTCCTAAGAGAGTAGACAATCAGATAAGAATAGATTTAGAGACGACTTTTGTAGGTGTTTGCAAGCTGGTCACAGATTGCCCTAAAGCCTCAGCAGAAAGGAATTCTGGAAGCAGATGGAAAGTCTTCTATGAAGGTATCGCTCAGTAAAGGAACCATACAGACAAAATACAAGTCAAATTAAAGTTAGAAACTCCCTTTATATTTTTCGAGAATCCAAAGTTTAATCAGACACATATTCTTCAGTGTAGACCTTCTCAGATCTTTAAAATGTTAAGGTGCTTTAAGAATCTTCAAGAAGTGAATAATATTCAGTACTTCTCCTATCTGCCTGTGCACATGCATGTGTGTGTGCATGTGGGAAGTGTGTGCGTAGCATCTCAAAAGACTATTGCTTCACAGAACACAGTTTTGAGGTAACACTGACACAGACAGTTATTTCTCTTCTCATATTTCCTTTGCAAGGGATACCAATAAACCCTTCAAGCAAATGTCATTTTCCCATGAGCTTTTCTTTCTTTGGATCTCAGTGCTCTAGAAACAACTCTGTTGAAAGCTGTTCACATTAAGTTTTAAGCACAGAAGTTCTAAGGAAGTATTTGAGGATGGTAGTTGGTATTTAAGTGTCATGTGTTTATTTTAAGAGGTGGCTGGTTTTCCATGACATGATTTGAAGGGACTGGTGATTCACTTATGTATGGGTGGCTTGGTCCTGTGAAAGACAACCAGTCTTGACAATAGCCATGACTAAAGTGCATTCCACTTGGCCAGTAAGCAGAATAATGACCTCCAAAGATAACCACTTCCTGAGTCCCAGAACCTACGAATATGTTCTCTTGTATGGCCAAAAGTACTTTGCAGATGTGATTACATTAACAATTTTTGATGGGGTAACTATTCTGAATTTTCTCAATGAATGAGTATTTGGTGTGATTACCAATTGGAAGGAAACAGAAGAGAGACAGAAAATGTGACTATGGAAAAACAGCATTGTACGCTCTAAGGATGGAAAGAAGCCCTGAACCAAGAAATGTGGGGGAAACTCTGGAAGCTGGAAAAGGCAAGGAAATGGGTTCCTTTCTAGAATATTAAGAAAGGACACAGCCCTCCTAACACTTTGACTTGTGAGATGCATGATGGACTTCCAGCCTACTGAACCACAATATAAAAAATATTATGCTGTTTTAAGCTACTGGGTTTGTCATAATTAATTACAGCAACAGTAGGAAACTAATACAGTTCTACAGAAAGATCTCCTTGGCTTTCTTTCTCTCTCTCTCTGTCTCTCTTTCTAGGGTAGTCTGACCCTGCTAAAGGAATTCCTGAACTCTCCTGATTTCAAGTATCTTAGGGCCCCACGGACTACCAAGATGGTTCCCTCTTCCAGGGTGGCAAGCGCTGAGATTTCTACTTTGTCCTGGGGAAGGGATGGCTCCTCACCACAAGATTCAAAGAAGGCAAAAGGCAGCTTTAAGACTTGTTTAATAACTCTACTTGCATGTGGAAAATTTCTCCCATTTGGAAAGGAGGAAAAAGAAAATCATCTTTAAGCAGATTAAAACTGATCCTAAATAATTATCTTCAGGGCTTAATCTATCTGTATCATCACCAGCACCTTCCTTAGTCTCAACTTCCCAAAGTTGAATCATTCAACAGTTGTTGTGTACATGCGTGTGTATGTGCGCGTGTGCAGGTGAGTGTGTATGAGTTAGCCCTATAATCATGTCAAATCACTCCTTATGTCTCAAGATTGCACAGGTACAATCCCTTCTTAAAATGGCATATACTCTCCACTTCTTTTTTTTTTTATGTTTTATTTATTTTTGAGAGAGAGCTAGAGACAGTGGGAGCAGGGGAGGGTTAGAGAGAGAGGGAGTCACAGAATCTGAAGACAGGCTCCATGCTCTGAGCTAGCCATCAGCACAGAGCCCAACCCGGGGCTTCAACCCACGAACCATGAGATCATGACCTGAGCTGAAGTTCGACGCTTAACCGACTGAGCCACCCAGGTGCCTCTCCACTTCTATATTTTAAATATGTTATTAATAATGTGTCTTCCTATTCTAGGTTAAGGAATTGCCCCATTCTTCAGAGTAACATTATCAGAGGTAATAAATGCAGTTAGTGTGTTGAGAATAGCCATAGCCTTTCAAAAATATGTACCTGAACTTATTAAGATCAGCAGTTTAGGGGCACCTGGGTGGCCCAGTTGGTTGAGTGTCTGACTCTTGGTTTTGGCTCAGGTCATGATCTCATGATTTGTGAGATCCTGCCCTGTGTCAGGCTCTGCACTGACAAAGCAGAACCTGCTTGGGATTCTCTCTCTCCCTCTTTTTTTGTCCCTCCCCTGCACATGCCTGTGCTTGAGCTTTCTCTTTCTCTCTCTCAGAATAAATAAACTTAAAAAATATCAGCAGTTTAATATTCAACTACTATTTTTGTAACGGCCTTAAATATAAATATCTGTTGCTTCTTATACTGTTTTCTGAGCTTAATTATGAACTTTTAAGATATTGGAGTTTGAATTGATCTTTCATAAAAACCTTCTTAAGAACTGGAAATTTTGGGGCGCCTGGGTGGCTTAGTTGGTTGAGCGTCCGACTTTCGCTTAGGTCATGATCTCATGGTTCGTGGGTTCGAGCCCCACATCGGGCTCTATGCTGACTGCCAGCTCAGAGCCTGGAGCCTGTTTCAGAGTCTGTGACTCCCTCTCTCTCTGACCTTCCCTTGCTCACGCTGTCTCTCTCTCTCTCTCTCCTAGAAATAAATAAAGCATTAAAAAAAAAACTGGAAATTTTATGAGACATATTCAATTGATGGTATTGGCTTCTTTGTGATTGTGTTTATATACCCTAAAAAACATTATTCTCAAATCTTAAAAGTCAAATGTGTAGGAATTGAATTGGTTCAGCCCCATTGTACTTTGAGGAAAAGATTTTGAGAGTTTCTTGAAAATGACAAGATAATAATTTTACTCCAACTCCTTCTTTGAGGTATTCATATTTTTCTGCTACCCACCTTTGTATTACAGATTTGAATAGTCCAGAATATCAACACTGTATTATCTACCATGCCACAAAGTATTTACAATTCTGCTTTGAGCTGACATCTGGTGCAAATAGCACACTACTTACAACAAGGTAAAGAAAGCTTTTTTGTGAAACAGATAGTGTCTGTATCACAAAGGCATTATTGCATTTGAATGAAGGCTTGTCTTTGAGCCTGATGCTATTTCCTAAATACTAATGATAATAAAAATCTATCTTTTGGCACTACAGTCCAAAACACAAATAACTCGCTACAGTATTTTCTGTTCAGGGAATAATGTAGATATCTTTGGAGTGCCTTGTTCTTTTCGGACCTGCATACAAATGGGAGGGTTATCGCTTGGTCTGATAACTTGCTTGGTGTATAGAATAAGGCCAAACCAATTATCTTCTTAGCTGACTTATTTTGGAAAATATTGCAGATATTTGGATTACATGAAGGAGTGTTTTACCATGGCAAGCGCAATTCTGATTGATAGAATTAAATCAAGAGGACTTGTTGCTTTTCTCAAAAGATTATTTGTTTGCAAAACCTCACATCATGGGTCAACTTTTGGAAGTGCTAAGAAACAATGAAAAGGTTTCAAAAAAAGGTTCTTATAACTTGTGCTGTCCAAGTTTTTACTCCTAGCAAAACAGGGAGCTAGAAATACTCTGGTGGGGAGAAAATAGGTCACAAGAAAGCTCCATCATAAGTTTCTTCCCCAAGACTGGCAATGAGCATGGCATTTCCTCCTTTGCATTAAAACTTTGTAAGTGTAGTGTCCTTATTCCTCAGAAGCAATAGTTACCATATCTACTTTCCTTCCAACCTAGGTCTTCCACAACTTTCTCTTCTACCTCCCAGTTTATTTAACCTCATCTCATCAAATTCTTCTCCCTCCACTACTCTTGGGGTCTTAAGAAATGAAAAATTTACACCAAATGATGAAAAGACACAGACATCAGATAGGGTGTCAAAAACTCACTTCTTTTGTTCGTAAAACAGTGTTGGAGGTAGTAGCTTTGATTTGACCAAAAAATGAAAAGCTCTCCTCTTCCATCTCTCCAAGATACAACTTCCTACCCTGGTGGTTAGTTTGCTGATTGGAGGAACAAAGAGCAGAGAGGAGAAAGAACAAGGCCTTTCGGCTAGGCTCGCAAGTTCCAAGGGAGATTACCAAACAAAGCCTAAGATAAACATGGATAATGACCCATTTCTCAAGGTCACCAATCAAATAAATCCTTCTTTCCTTGAGAGAGGAAAAGCTAAGGAGCCTGAGACAGTTTCTCTGTTACTTGATATTATTTATTCCTCAAAAAATTAAAAGTAGGAATGTCATATGATTCAGCAATTCTACTTCTAGGCATATCTCTGAAGAAAACAATATCACTACATTGACGAGATCTCTTCATCCCCATGTTCAAGGAAGCATTATTTATAATAGCCAAAGGCATGAAAACAATCTAAATATACATCAGTAAATGCATGGATAAAGAAAGTGTGATTTTATATACGTAATGGAATACTATTAAGCCATGTGAAAGAAGGAAATCCTTGTATTTGTGACAGTAAGAATGAAGCTTGAAGACATTATGCTAAGTGAATAAGACAGAGAAAGAAAAATACTATATGATCTCACTTATATGTGGAATCTAAAACAAATAAACAAATAGAAACCAAACTCAGGTCTCCTGGTCAGGAAAAACTTTTACTGTCTGTTTTGCAAGTAGATACTATCTCTGTCCTGCCAGGTTTTTTTTTTTTCCCTTATACATTTGAGACAATAGCTGCTACAAAATGTGGGCAAACGTAGAGAATTGCCTTCCAACACAAGGAATAGATGGGATAAATGGAAAACAGTTAGCAAGGTGGTAGACTTTAATACAATCATATCAATAACCACATTAAACGTGATTAGGTTAAGCAAACTAGTTTAAAGACAGATATTGTCGAATTGAATCAGAAAGACTTATCTATGCTATCTACTAGAAACCCACTTTAGATACAAAGGCATTGATAGGTTAAAAATAAAGGAATAGAGAAGATATGCTGCACAAACATCTACCATAAAATGTTGAAGTACCTATATTAAACAAAACAAAGCAGAGTTTAGATCAGAGATATTATCAGGGGTTATAAGGAATATTGCAAAATAGTGAAAGAGTTGGCTGTCCAAGAAGACATAACCATCCTTAATGTGGATGCACGTAGCACAGAACTTCAAAATACATGAAACAAAAACTCATAGAAATGAAAGGAGGAATAGACAAATAAAAATATAGAAAGATATTTCAACACTGAGTATTTAATAGAGCAAGCAGATAGGAAATCAGTAAGAATATAGAAGACCTGAATAATACTGTCAGACAATATGACCTAATTCACATATATAGACTATTCCACCCAACATTTGATCTCAAGCTCTTTTTAAGTGCACATAAAAGATTCATCAATATAAGGTTTGTAAACCTTAACAAATTTAAAAAGAAGAGCAATGCAAAGTATGCTCTTGTGCCATTTTAGAATTAAACTGTAAGTGAATAACAGAAAGATATCTGGAAAATTCTAAAACATTTCTCTTTTTTAAAAGTGTATTTATTTTGAGAGAGAAAGAGAAAGTGCCCCTGTGGGAGAGGCAGAGAGAGAGAATACCAAGCCCCAGGAGGCTTTGTGTTGTCAGCATGGAGCCCACCCAAGGTTCAATCTCACAAACTGTGAGATCATGATCCGAGCTGAAATCAAGAGCCAGATGCTTAACCAATCTAGCCACTCAAGCACCCCTAAAAGTTTTCTAAATGACAAATTTGTTGAAGAGAAAATCTCAATAAAAGTTTAAAAATATTTTGAAAAAATAAAAATACAAGATATAAAAATTTGTGGGATGCAGTTAAAGCAGTGCTTAGAGGAAAATTTATAGTATTGCATGCTTATATTAGAAAAGAAGAAAAATCTCAAGTTGGTAACCTAAGCTTCTACTTTAAGAAATTAAGAAAACAGAACAAAGTAGCCCACAGTAAACAGAAGGAAGGGAATAATAAATAGAAAAATAGAAATCAATAACATCAAAAACATATGAACATAAAAGCCTATAAAACTCAAAGCTGGGTTTTTTGAAGGCAACAACAATAAAAACAACAGCAATAAAATTGAAATGATAAGCCTCTAGGAAGAAAGAGCAAAAAATAAAAATAGAAAGAATACACAAATTACAGTTTTTAAAATTTTCTTTAAGTATAAAATTATATCGAATTGTGAGGTTTAAAAAAATACAGAACTATTCTCTGACCATGAAAGATGACTGTATTATGTACTCACTAAATACATGCTGAACTAAATTGAATGGGAGGTCCTGGTTGCATGGAGCAGAGATCAAGATCAAGTAGTAAATGGTTTGGTATTTGCCAAATGTGTTGCCTATATAGTTAAGTACTATCTGTGAATTGAGATTTTTGCCTACAGCTTAGTGTATGAATGTCCATCTTTAGATTATTTACACAGATAATTTTTAAAAAGGTATTATATGAAAATGTTAGAATTATGTATTTGAATTTTGATTCTGATCTTTCTGTCAGAAAAACTGGTAATGAGTCAAATGTAGGGTCTGTTAAAAATTGGTTGGGTGTCCACTTGAAGATAATGAGCTCTAGTGTATGCCCATTGCATTTGCTAATCTTGACTAAATATGCCTTTGACCTAGGGTTCAATGACTGTCAACCTTGAGTGAATTTCTGGAGAAAGTTCAATTCCAATTCCATTTTTATTACCTGGAATGTATATAGCTATGATCTAGTATATCCTACTATTTGTCTTGCCTTTATGTCTTATAATTCCTTACACAGTTGTCATAGTCATGTCTATATTCATCATTAATTTATCCACTGAAGAAAATTATTACAAGGAATTCCACTTCCAGAGTCTACCAGGTCCTCCTGTAAAGAACAGGTGCAAGCAAATATAAAACCCTGGTCCTGTTCAGTGTCCTTTTGTACTTGAGGTTTTTTTTTGTTTTTTTTTTTTTAACTGAAAGAAGCACATGTTATTTTAACCTTTCCCTACTGTGCCTAGCCATGAAGAATTCTTTGAAGCTGGTCTGAGTGTGTTTTGTTCTTCCCCTGTGGGGTCTCTTTCTCCCACAACTTCTCTTCTATTCCTTTGGGGGTTGCTCTTGTATGCATTTTTCTCTTCCTCTATTCACTCCCAAACTTCATCATTTCACTTTTGACTTTGGCTTTGTTCCTTCAAACTTTTTGCTTTTATTTGACAAGCGCTCCAGGGGTAACAATGATTCAGGAAAGTGGTGATTGAAGAATAGATGCTAAATTCCCAGTATTGCTCTGCTAGATTAATTAGTGTTAAAATTTTGGATGATGATGAAAAAAGCCTGTGCTTTGAAAAGAAATTCCCTGAGCTGCATAGCATACTACTTTGCTTTTAAAACATTTGTTTCTGCAGCCTTAAGTTGTATTTGCCGTGCAGGGCTTTCCGTTTCTGCATTGGCACTTTGTGAGTTAGTTTGCTTGTCTTTAATTAGCTATAATACGCCCTGTAGCTGGACAAACAAAAGATTGTCTGAGCAAACTATAGTACTGTATTGATGGGAATCTAAAGGTTCATGCAGATTCAGCCTTAATGTGTTTCACCCTAGCATTTGGACTAATACCAGCTTTATGGAGAGAAGGTGAAGTGCTTGGGAGGCAGAAAGACAGAGGGGAAGGAGGTAGTTAACAGGAAATTGGGCCACCATGCCAACATTTTTTAGAATGTCTAACATCAATTGATACCCTTTGGATGAACGGTTTTCAATATGCTTTATATCACAGCCCACACTGAGACTTGCAAACACGCACACATTCACAGGCAGATATATGAAATGCAATTTCATCAAGCAGTACCTGACAAATGCTGATATTTTCTATTTTATATCCTTTGAAATTCTGGTCAGAAATGACTAAATTGATTTCATGACCCACTAATACATGACAGCCTGCAGTTTGTACGATACTGCTGTAGAGATTGAGGCTATTTATTCATTTCTTTGGATAATTTCTTACAGTCTCTTACTGTTCAATGAACTTTTTTGTTGTCATCTTTTTCTCAAGCAGTGGCCAGTGTTATTTGTTAAATGGATCATGACTTCTCCTGACCCAGTTAAAGGCTTGGAGATGTAAATAAAGGGAAGATTGAAACTCTGAAAGCCCAGGGCTTAAATGTCAAAAAGGAAGCTCACAGACCAGACCTGTTGGGAACAAATGGGAGATTATGTGCCAGTGAGGAGGAAGGGATAAAATCAAAAAGCAAAACAAAACAACTTTAATCACACTCAGAATTGGAGAGTTTAATATAAGTAAAGCCCACATTTTGTTTGGTAAAGTGCATGAGTTTACAAAAAATAGATCTTTAGATTTCATCTAATATGGGTATGGTGAATTGGAGATATTGCCAGCCCCTCCCTCTGTGGGAGAGTAATGAACGCTAAGAGTTTAAACTGAATCCACCCATTGGAACAACAGAGGTAGATGCTATTCAAAGTCAATGTCACTCCTGAAGAATAGCCCAGTCCCACCCCAATCAAAAACTCAAGGCAACTCTGTCTTACATAATAGGGGAGAGCTGACTTTTTCTGGGGAGGCCTCAGTATATTACCTTTTGGAGAAAGAACTTTCTGTCATTCTTGGAAAATGCACCGTTGCTGGGTGGGCTGCACATAGAATCACAGGTGAGGTGTTTTAAAAATACTGATTCAAATGAGCTACGAGGATGAGTACAGTTTACACGAATTGCTATATAACAAATTCCAAATAGGAGGTCTGAACACAGCACCCACAGCTGACCATTGGACTTGACTTTTCCACCTCATTCCCACCCCAGCTGTTCTCAGGAACTTGGGATGCAGAGGGTGTTAGGACTCACTGGCGGAAGCCTTTCCTGCTCGAAGTGCGGTCCACACACTAGCAGTATTGGGTGAACAATTGCTAGCAGCCCCAGATGGTGCTGAGGGAAGAAGGCAAGGACCCCTTGTACTAAGGGCATGTTTCAGAATAGACAGACTCAAGAAAGAGGGTAACACAGTGCCTTTTACTCATCCCTGTATGACTGAGGGTAGAGGAAGTTGTCCAACAGGTGACTTCCTCAGATAAAATTCCCTATGAACACAAATGATAGTGAAATTTCTGAATCACATGAAATGAAACATCAGAGGGTAATTGACTTCCTGTAATACAATAGAGGCTCCATAAAGTTAGGGAATTTTGTCTGTCTTATTCACTGCTGTGTCCCCAGAACCCCATTCATCTTCATTTCCCCACCCCAGTATAGATACACAGTCGCATATGCCTACACATGCAAACTCTATACGCTAGTTTGGATAGACTAGACTATTTTTCAGTAACAAATGACACCCAGTGTCTTTCATTCATACACAAGTTCAATGTAGCTCAGCAGAGGAGCCCTACTCATGGTAGTTACTGAAGGTCCCTGGCTGATGGAGGCTACATCTCAGCGTGTGCTTTCCAGGCACCATGACATAGATGAATCAGCTTTTAAAGGCTTCAACTCAAAATGATATGGTAATTTTGATCATGTTTCTTTGGACAAAGCAAGTCCCATGGTCATGTCAAATGTCAGAGAGGGCAGGGATGTGAAACCATACCATGCAGCCAGAGGAATAGTAGGAGAAGTATTTGGTCAACCCCACTAATGACATCCAATACTAAATAGAACATATGACTCAAGTTCTATGGAAATAGAGATGAGAGAATAATCAATTTTCTTAATTAAGGTAAATAAAACTTTCAAAACACTCAATGTGGAGCTGTTCAAAGAAATTGGAATCATGTTTTTGTTTTATATAGACTCATTAATTTTTTTAAAAATATGTTTATTTAGTTGTTGAGAGAGAGAACATGAGAGAATCCCAAGCATGCTCTGTGCTGTCAGTACAAAGCCCAATGTGGGGTTTGATATCACAAACCATGAGATCATGACCTGAGCTGAAATCAAGAGTCAGGTGCTTAACTGACTGAGCCACCCAGGCATCCCTCAGATTAGTTTTTTATTGCAAAAAAGTATTCTCCAGTTCAGAAATAGATCATATGTTTCTCTGCTCTTTTTCTTATTCTATTCCCTACTGAATGGAATGTTCCCCTTCTCTACTTCTTCAAGCATTTGACAGTTTCTTGTGATATCATTATAGAAACATGGGCCGGATCCTGTAACTTTAGGTAGATTCATAGCTGATGAATGATTTGAGATTATTTGGAGGAAGACCTTGAGTAGCGTGCCAAAGTTTTCTCTCTTATTTGACAATTTTTAGTGTGGACTTCGATGCAAATATTGGAAGGCTAATACACCGTATTTTCAGTTAGCATGAAATTGAGAGGCGTAAGTCATACGTGGGCTACAAAAATCAGGATCTAGAAAGATGTTGTAACAGAAGGGCTTGGAAAACTACAGGATGAACTTAACAATAGGCAAATGAAATCTTTGCTTTCAGGTCAAAAAAAAAAGAGAGATAAATACTTTATATATTTATGTATCACCTTGTTCCAATACAGACGTGTGATAATCTTTAAAGATTTATGATAAAAGAGGGTGACTTAAATTAAAAATAGTGAAAACAGAATCAAGAAAATGACTGTTGGGGCAAGGAAAGGGCCAAGAAAGGAGGCAAGCAGTTACCTGTCATGATGATGTATGTGTTATGGGAAAGTACATAAATATAAGACTGATAGGGGCGCCTGGGTGGCTTAGTCGGTTAAGCGTCCGACTTTTGCTTGGGTCATGATCTCGCGGTTCGTGGGTTCAAGCCCCGTGTCGGGCTCTGTGCTGACTGCCAGCTCAGAGCCTGGAGCCTGTTTCAGTCTGTGACTCCCTCTCTCTCTGACCCTCCCCTGCTCGCTCTCTCTCTCCTAGAAATAAATAAAACATTTAAAAAATATATAAGACTGATAGACACAGTGTTCAAGAGGACTCTGGACAAAATGGAGTTCAACCTTGGCTCAGGACGGAGTCACAGCAGAAATGGCAGGAAGAGGTCAGCTTATCTTTCAGGTCTGACTGATTGGTAAGTAGATTCTTGGAGCAGTGAGAGAGGAGGGTACCTGAGGCTGGGCCTAGAAGGAACTGATTTGGCCTTGGAGACACCGTCAGTGGAGATGGGAAGGAGCGACATTTGTGCTGGGTAAATGGCAACCCTAGGCGAAATCTCTCCACTTGGTACCAGAAAATGTGCATATTCTGGGAAGTAGATTTGTCAAAGCAAATGCTCAAGAGAGAAGAACTTACCTAGGGTTTAGCTAAATGGCAGGTAAGGTAGTGGGCTCATTCAACTCTCCATGTCCACCCCTCTCCTAGTGTGTGGAATCTATTCTAGGCCCCCTTTTATAGGACCTGCAACCTCTTTCATAGGTCTAGAAGGAGCTTGGTGGTTGCTAGAATGGATTTGCATGGTCTGGCTTAAAAGGCCCACCATGATATATAAATTTCGCACTTCAGAATTCCCCTCACTGTCAGAGAATCTTAGGTATGGAATCTTTTGCTCCCATTTCCCATCCTGGAGCCCCTATCCCCCATCAGTGATATCAGGTGTTGCTCAAGTCAGAATGAAAGATGGTCCATTGTGACAACTGCCACTCCAGCTCCCTTGGTTTTATCTGTCACTCCAGAAGTGCAAAAGAGAGATGTTTCCAGCACCGTGAGTTCTGAGTGTAGCTTAACCAATTTCTGGGCAGGTGATTCCCATCCTGAACATGTACAATTTGGGGAATTTGGGGAAAGATTTACATGGAACAAGTAGCATGGGATGAAGGTATGCCAATTTGCTTTTGCTACATAAAATGTTACCAAAGCCTAGTATTTTACAAAAACAAATCCTTCCCATGATTCTGTGGGTTGGGTGGCCGCATCTTCTAGTCTTGGAGAGCTCAGCTGACCTCAGCAGTCAGCTGGTTGCTTGAGTGTGGCTGAGGGGTCTAGGACAGACCCCCTCACATGTCCCATTGTTGGCTTGATCTCATTTGGGTGAGACTTGGCTATCAGGGTTCCCCAGAGCAGCAGAAGGCAAGTCCCAATGCACAAATGCTTTTCAAGTCTCTGCTTGTATCACATTTGCTAGTGCCCCGTTGCCTAAAAGATGTCACAGTGACTAAGCTCACATTCAAAGAGTGAATCTCTTGATTCTAAGGGGCAAGATATTGACTCTGCCATTCCACCTTAGGAGGAGCTGCTAAGTCACTTTGCAAAGAGGCATGTGTATAAGAATGGGAGATCTTTCTAGCCATTTTTGCAATCTGCCACAGAAGGGAACACCTGTGTATCCATTCCGAGCAGCCAAAACAATCCTTGCAGACTGTCCTCTCATTCTGTGGTTTGCATTTGGACCTGGAATCTCACTTCCTCAATGAAACACTTTCACTGAAAGATGTTTTGGCCCCTTATGGATATTTCATTCTTGGAAACCGGACCACCATTATATGACCATGTTAGAAACTGGGTTCTGACCATTCCGCTTACAAAAGCCCTTTAAAAATACAACTCATTTGTAATTTGGGGTCTGCGTATTTTGTTAGCTGAAATAAGCTTGCAGGAATAGGCTAGTGCTTTCCCTTTCAAAAAATGCATTCTGTACTCAGACAATAAGAATTCCTTTCTGAGGTGGATACAGATGGTAACCTCCTGATTGGAGTTCAAAGTTTGCACTATTTCATTTTTGGCTGGTTACAGTCAGAACTGCTATTTTCATTGTAGAGCCAAATGATTACTTATACTTCTATTGGATCATCCTTTATATACCATTAGCAATGACATGAAAAGCACAAGGGACTGAATATTTACATCCAAAATTCTGAAGTGAATATTCTCCCTTTGGCAGATACAATTGCTCAGGGCTGTAAGGCCCAGTAATAAAGAACCATATGTCATTGTTGCGGCAATGGCTTTCGGAGCAGCTGATGCTCTAAATCTCCCACTTTTCACTCTGTGCCTGAGTGTGGCTGAGGGTTGGTTGGGTGTCACCTGTTAAAGAATCCCGGAAGACAATGAAGAAACATCTCTTTTTTTAAACTAATGATTGACTCCTCAGAGTAGTTCTCAGAAGTGGAGTATTGTTACAATCTACAGCATGGCAGGATTCAGGGTTCAGCGCAATTTAGGGAGATTTTGAACTTGTGGTTTTCTTGATGATCCACAGAGTAATAGGCCTGTCCCTTGTCCTCAGTCAGGTTATATGCTAATCAGGTGTAAAAGAGGAGCATGAATAATAATAGACAGAATATGCAGTCACAAAAAGAATGCAATGATGAGGATATGAAATTCAAAAGAAAGAAAGCAGGAGTGATATTGTTCAAGTACATACATAGGCTTATCACCTGGTGTTTAATCCTTGATCTTCATGCCCCCCTTGAAGACAGAGCCTCAGGCTTTCCTGTTTTTATCACTCCCAGTGCCTTTCAAAGTGCCTGCCACCCAGTAGAATCATTGTTTACAAAATGGATAAATGGATGAATGCATTGATTAATTTAGCAGGAGAAGGAAGAGCTTTGTAGATGTAAAATTTCAAGGTGCTTAGAAGAATTGGTAAATAGCAGTGGAATTGGGAGAGAAAGGACTTGTAATGGAGAGCACAGACTGATCAAATATTTGAAATCAGGAAAGTATAAGACATTTAGGAGAAAAAAAATCCAGTTTGGCTACAAGGTGGCAGATGCATGTAGATCCTAGATCTACCAAGTTGAAGGTGACCTAATTCTTGCTTTGACAAAGTAGGTAACACATCCCATGTGGAAATACTTGGATATTTAAAGTTGTCACATTAAAAAAAAAAAAGCCTAACTGTATCTTTCCCCCTCTAACCCCCAATAACATTCATATATTCTTCATCCTTGTTAAATTCATACTGATAGCATATATAACTTCTCATGGGACGCAGAGCAGCATAGCAGTGAGGAACATGGACTCTGCACTTATACCACCTGGATCAAAGTTCTGGCTCTGGCACTTTCTGTTTCTCTGATCATAGGCAAAAAATTGATCCTCTCTGTACTTCAGTTTCCTAATCTGTAAAATACAAGTAAAAAATAATAGTAGGACCTATCTTATAGTGTTGTTATGAGAATTAGATGAATTATTATTTGCAAAAGGCTTAGGGAATATTATACAATTGTTGGCTATCATTGTTATAATAGCCATTTTACAAACAGGGAAAGCAAGACACAGAAAGGTGAAAGAACGAGCCCAGCATTACACACGTAGCAAGCAGGGGGTCCAGCATACTCACTTTAGGCCACCAGCTCTATACCAGGAAGGAACCAACCCTTTCTTGGGTCTTTGAAGGCCTATCATAGTTGCATATTTCACGGTTGCATCCCTGGCATGGTCTCATTGGACTGACCCAGCAGATAATCTTAAATGAACTCTCTGTTTCTTTTTGTTGGAAGACTTTTAAAGCTGACTGCTGATCCCAGAAAAGACACCAACCTCTGGTCAGTCAAATGCTCTTGACCACTTTCTCTGTGCAAAGAAGAGAAGTCAGGGATCAGAGAAGTAGACAGGAGCACTCTTGGTGCAGAGCTATGACCATTTGTAAATGGACAGATGCAATGTATTCATGGGGAAATCCCAACCTAAGGCCTACTTTAATACTATTTGTCACTTACCACAGACAAAGAGGGACTAATCTGATTTCACTGTGGGCTGGAGTGGCTGGGAACGGAGACGTCTCTGAGGAGATAGGACTTAACCTTGGGCTTTGGAAAATTCTGCCAAGAAGTGAAAATTCTTTTTTTTTTTTTTAACCAGTGAGAGATTTATTTTATTTTATTTTATTTTTTTACAAATAGTTTGTCAAATTAGTTTCGACATAACACCCAGTGCTCTTCCCCACAAGTGCCCTCCTCCATGCCCATTCCCCCTCCCCCCCACATCCATCAGTCCTCAGTTTTTGTCAGCATTCAAGAGTCTCTCATGGTTTGCCTCTCTCCCTTTCCCCCACCATTTCCCCCCTTCCTCTCCCCCTTGTTCCTCAGTTAAGTTCCTCCTAATCCTCCTATACATGCAAACATATGGTATTTGTCCTTCTCTGCCTGACTTATTTCACTCAGCATAACACCCTCAAGGTCCATCCATGTTGCTACACATGGCCAGATTTCATTGTTTCTCATTGCCATGTAGTATTCCATGGTATAGATAAACCACATCTTCTTGATCCATTCATCTGTTGATGGACACTTAGGCTCTTTCCATGTTTTAGCTATTGTGGAGAGTGCTGCTATGAACATTGGGGTACATGTGCTCCTATGCCTCAGCATTTCTGTATCCCTTGGGTAAATTCCTAGCAGTGCTATTGCTGGGTCATAAGGGAGTTCTATTGTTAGTTTCCTGAGGAACCTCCACACTGTTTTCCAGAGGGGCTGTACCAGTTTACATTCCCACCAACAGTGTAGGAGGGTGCCCGTTTCTCCACATCCTCGCCAGCATCTAGAGTTCTCTGATTTGCTCATTTTAGCCACTCTGACTGGCGTGAGGTGGTATCTCAGTGTGGTTTTGATTTGTATTTCCCTGATGAGGAGGGATGCTGAGCATCGTTTCATGTGTCTGTTGGCCATCTGGATGTCCTCTTTGGAGAAGTGTCTGTTCATGTCTTCTGCCCATTTCTTCACTGGGTTGTTTGTTTTTCGGGCGTGTAGTTTGGTGAGTTCCTTATAGATTCTGGATATTAACCCTTTATCTGATATGTCATTTGCAACTATCTTTTCCCATTCCGTTGGTTGCCTATTAATTTTCTGGGTTGTTTCCTTGGCTGTGCAGAAGCTTTTAATCTTGATGAGGTCCCAACAGTTTATTTTTGCTCTTGATTCCCTTGCTTTTGGGGATGTGTCAAGTAAGAAGTTGCTGCGGTGGAGGTCAAGGAGGTTGTTTCCTGCTTTCTCCTCTAGGGTGTTGATAGTTTCCTGTCTCACGTTCAGGTCCTTTATCCATTTTGAGTTGATTTTTGTGCATGGTGTGAGAAAATGATCTAGTTTCATTCTTCTGCATGTTGCTGTCCAGTTCTCCCAACACCATCTGTTAAAAAGGCTGTCTTTTTTCCATTGGATATTCTTTCCTGCTTTGTCAAAGATCAGTTGGCTGTATACTTTTGGGTCCACTTCTGAGTTCTCAATTCTGTTCCATTGGTCTATGTGTCTGTTTTTGTGCCAATACCATACTGTCTTGAGGATGACAGCTTTGTAGTAGAGGCTGAAGTCTGGGATGGTGATACCTCCCGTTTTGGTTTTATTTTTCAGTATTACTTTGGCTATTCGGGGTCTTTTGTGGTTCCATACAAATTTTTGGATAGTTTGTTCTAGTTTTGAGAAGTATGCTGGTGCAATTTTGATTGGAATTGCATTGAATGTGTAGAGTGCTTTAGGTAGTAATGACATCTTAACTATATTTATTCTTCCTATCCATGAGCATGGAATGTTTTTCCATTTCTTTGTGTCTTCTTCAATTTCCTTCATAAGTTTTCTATAGTTTTCATCATACAGATCTCTTGTATCCTTGGTTAGGTTTATTCCGAGGTATTTTATGGTTTTTTGTGCAATTGTGAATGGGATCAGTTTCTTGATTTCTCTTTCTGTTGCTTCATTATTGGTGTATAAAAATGCAACCGATTTCTGTACGTTGATTTTGTACCCTGCAACTTGGCTGAATTCTTGGATCAGTTCTAGTAGGCTTCTGGTGGAGTCTGTCGGGTTTTCTATGTAGAGTATCATGTCATCTGCGAAGAGTGAAAGTTTGACTTCCTCTTTGCCAATTCTGATGCCTTTGATTTCCTTTTGTTGTCTGATGGCTGATGCTAGGACTTCCAGCACTATGTTAAACAACAGTGGTGAGAGTGGACATCCCTGTCGTGTTCCTGATCTCAGGGGGAAAGCTCTCAGTTTTTCCCCGTTGAGGATGATGTTAGCTGAAGGCTTCTCATAGATGGCTTTGATGATGTTTAAGTAGGTTCCTTCTATCCCAACTTTCTCGAGAGTCTTTATTAAGAAGGGATGCTGTATTTTGTCAAATGCTTTTTCTGCATCTATTGACAGGATCATATGGTTTTTATCTTTTCTTTTATTGATATGA
Organism: Hyaena hyaena; assembly: GCF_003009895.1. Lineage (NCBI taxonomy): Eukaryota > Metazoa > Chordata > Mammalia > Carnivora > Hyaenidae > Hyaena > Hyaena hyaena. Next base: position 2,879,554 of record NW_024080673.1, read on the forward strand.
TGTATCACATTGATTGATTTGCGAATGTTGAACCAGCCCTGTAACCCAGGAATGAATCCCACTTGATCTTGGTGGATGATTCTTTTGATATGCTGCTGGATTCGATTTGCAAGGATCTTGTTGAGGATTTTTGCATCTGTATTCATCAAGGATATTGGCCTGTAGTTCTCTTTTTTTGCTGGATCTCTGTCTGGCTTGGGAATCAGAGTGATGCTGGCTTCATAAAATGAGTCCGGGAGTTTTCCTTTGATTTCTATTTTTTGGAATAGCTTGAGAAGAACTGGGATTAATTCTGCTTTAAATGTCTGGTAGAAATCCCCAGGGAAGCCATCAGGTCCAGGGCTCTTATTTGTTGGGAGATTTTTGATCACTGATTCGATTTCTTCACTCATTATGGGTCTGTTCAGGTTTTCTATTTCTTCCCGTGTGAGTTTTGGTAGTGAGTGTGTGTTTAGGAATTTGTCCATTTAGAAGTGAAAATTCTATCCCTGGTGCACAGGTAGATGTGGGAGCAGGTATGGTGTGTGTTTGTGTGTGTGTGAGTTTTAGGAGGACATGCCCCAAGTGTTAGAGTGACAATATGTAGAGCAGGTCTAGAGAACAAAGTGACTAAATGAACAAATTGAGTTAAGAAAAGAAAACAAGAGGGGTGCCTGGGTAGCTCAGTCGGTTAAACATCCAGCTTTGGCTCAGGCCATGATCTCATGGTTTGTGGGTTCGAGCCCCATGTCAGGCTCTGTGCTGACCCCTCAGAGCCTGGAGCCTCCTTCGGATTCTGTGTCTCCCTCTCGCTCTCTGCCCCTCCCCCACTCATGCTCTGTTTCTCTCTGTCTCAATAATAAATAAACATAAAAAATTTTTTAAAAAGAAAAGAAAACATGAAAATAAAAGGTAGCCTGAGGTTATAGATTACAGTAACTTGAATTGCAGTGTGTGGAATTGAGATTATGGTTCTAGTTTTAAAATGAACCCCACTCTTCATTGGGCATTCAGAGCTTAAGTGCTTCAATATTTCAACCTTGCATTTTTCCTGAGTGGGTGTAACTTTTACACAAGTTAACTGAGCCAGGAACTCTATAATGTTTCGGACAAGTCTTTTTTTGTCTCATTGTTTACCATGAAGATGTTCTGTCAATATCAAATAAAAAGTTTCTTACATATGTATATTTGGATTAGTGAGTGGTTTTTCATTTTTTATAATCTTTTCTTTATTGTTTATTAACTTCTGCGGGGCAGAGAGAGAGGGACACACTACCTGCAGCAGGCTCTGCACTGACAGCACACCCACCCCCCACCCAACACAGGGCTTGAACTCATAAACCTTGAGATTATGACCTGAGCCAAAGTCCGATGCTTAAGGGACTGAGCCATCCAGGGACTTCTAGTGAGTAATCTTTTAAAAGTGAGGAATAAGGGAAATGAAACATAGAAGAATATCCTCTAATTTCCCTCTAACTATTTTGATCTTAGGCTTCAAACTAAATGGCTTTCCTTTAGGTTATTTATTGACTTTCTCTGTGAAATTTTTTTTGTTCCCATATATCATCATTTTACATACATCTTGCCAAAGGTCTGTACTTGATTGCTGTTATAAATTTTGCCTTTTTCCCGTTTATGATTCTAGCCATCTTTTTTAGTTAAGACACACAAATAAGTAATAAATAATTCCATTATTGATCTCTTCCAGACGTCTTTGCTGGATATGGAACTGATGTTTCCTAAACTTATCATGTTTCTATAGACAGAAATTAGTTCTAGCTTTACTGGACTTGCATTTAAAATGTTTCTTTTCTTTTTCTTTCTTGCCATGAGGTGCTGTGGTCTCTTTTTAAATGCCTTTCCTGTAACTTAATGGAAAGGGACAAAAGTAGAATGGAGGGAATATATTGAAAAATGTCCACTGAGGATAAGAAAAATGCCTTCAAGGATAGTGACTTAGAAATATTAACTTTTTCAAGTGCAACTCTCCTTATAAAAACATTATTGTTTTTGCTGCCTACAAAAATTAGGAGAGCATTTCTCTTTGAAATGACTCTTAAAGCTATTAAAGAATTAAGTATACTCATTAAAGATTTATCACAACAGGTAAGTCTGGTGAACAAACTCTCTTGTGGACCCCCGTGTTTTCTGATTTTTGCTGCAAGTAATTAGAGTTCAGTCACATGTGGTTCAGAAGTCCCACGGAACAGTCCAATGGTGCTGTTTGCTAGTACAGGTATTTATTGTTATAAAGCCTTTTCTTAGCAACTGATTTTGTTTATGCAGCTAAAGATAATGTCAGTAGGAACCTCAATGCATGGTTAAAATGTCTTTAAGTCCAGAGTACTCGGGAAGAGTTCTGGGAGTAAGAGCTCCCCGGTTGTCTTCATGTTCGTAGCTTTAGTCCAAGTATGACAATGGAAGAAAAGAGAAATTAATATGAATTAAGGGCCACTAATAAACCAGACATTTTCACATCATATGATCTAAGTAATTTTTTTTAATGTTTGTTTTTTTTTTCTAGGAGAGAAAGAGAGAGAGAGCGTGAGCAGGGGAGGGTCAGAGAGAGAGGGAGTCACAGACTCCGAAACAGGCTCCAGGCTCTGAGCTGGCAGTCAGCACAGAGCCCGACGCGGGGCCCGAACCCACAAACCGCGAGATCATGACCTAAGCGAAAGTCGGACGCTGAACCGACTAAGCCGCCCAGGCGCCCCGATCTAAGTAATTTTTAAAGAGTCGTATTATCATCTCCTTTGAGGTGAAGACTAAGGCTCAGGGGAGGTTAAGTCACCTCTCTGAGGTGACACAGTTAGTAAATGACAGAACAGTGGCTGACCCTGGGTGCACCTGACTGTGAAGACCGAGACCTGTTGCCTGCCTGAATAGAAGGAGTTACTGTTTGTAAGAAAGGGGTATATAACTCAGAAATCGTTGGACAGCTGGTCAACCTGAAAACAAGGGCAGTTCAGGCCCAGAATCCCTCATGTCTCTCCTCCTCCTTCCCTGCGTGATTACCTGTAGGCCTTCTCTTTTCCTCACATAAGTTCTGGTCTCCTGGAGGATTAGCACAGTAGAGAATAGCTAAGGTAGGTTCCAGAGGCAAGAAATGCCCAAGAGAAAATCTAGAATTCCTGGGGCGCCTGGGTGGTTCAGTTGGTTGAGCATCCAACTTTGGCTCAGGTCATAATCTCATGGTTAGCGGATTCGAACCCTGCATCAGGCTCTGTGCTGACAGCTCAGAGCCTGGAGCCTGCTTCAGATTCTGTGTCTCCTTCTCTCCCTCTCTGTCTCTTCCCTCTTGTCCTCTCTCTTTCTCTCTCAAAAATAAATAAATAAACATTTAAAACATATCTAGAATTCCAAGTTAACAAACACTGGTTTGATTTTGAAGATACAGAGCCTTGACCAAAAAAGGTCAGTTTGCACAGAATGCTTCATCACAACATCTTCCTGGGCAGAACACACACACACACACACACACACACACACCTCCAAACAACAAGTTTAAGGCATCTCTAGCAAACTGGGTGTCTGCATAGACCTATGTGGATGTAAGGAGGAGACACCCCTGTCTGTTGGAGAAGGTGAGAGAAGACAACGCAGGGCAGTGAAGTGAAGCCAAATGAAGCTGGGGCTCTGTGCACAACTGCTCAACTCCTAACGCCGCGGCGAGTGTGTTGCCATGAGACGCGGGGTGGGCAGTGGGGAGCAGCCACGTTTCCTATTTTGAATTACAGCTCTGGGGGTGCCTGGGTGGCTTAGTCGGTTAAGCGTCCGACTTTCGCTTAGGTCATGATCTCGCGGTTGGTGGGTTCGGGCCCCGCGTCGGGCTCTGTGCTGACTGCCAGCTCAGAGCCTGGAGCCTGTTTCGGAGTCTGTATCTCCCTCTTTCTCTGGCCCTCCCCTGCTCACGCTGTCTCTCTCTCTCCTAGAAACAAATAAAAAAATATTAAAAAAAAAAAAAGAATTACAGCTCTGGTTTGAATTGTGTCACTGTAACTGAAGACAGCTGCCAGAGCCTTAGGTCTTCCACCTGTAGAATGGGTGTAATGGGAGCAATAACGGCCCCTCCCTTCATAAAGCTGTTCTATCTGAGGCACTTGGAACAAGATCTGCTATACAGAAAACATTATGGGTGAGCGGCTCTCAAATATGCTGCTGAATTGCCTTCTCGTGTAGCCAGCAAATGAAATCCTGGAGGATATAAGATCCTATCATGATTTTCCATGTGACAAAAATTAGGAAGAGTCGCTTCTAAGAAATGCATTTCTAAAACCCCATAGCAATTATTTTATTTCTCATTCACTGATTTTTTTAAAAGTTTGTTTATTTTGAGAGAGAATGAGAGAGAAGGAAGGGCAGAGAGAGAGAGAAGGAAGGGCAGAGAGAGAGAGAGAGAGAGAGAGAGAATCCCAAGCAGGTTCCACACAGCAGCACAGGGCCCCATGTAGGACACGAACTCATGAACTGTGAGATCAAGACCTGAGCCCAAACCAAGAGTTGGACGCTTAACCATCGGAGGCACCCAGATGCCCCTCCCGTTCACTATTTTGATGACTTCTTTGATGGTCAAGATAAAATGGAGTTATACATTTGTTTTCAGCACCTGCCATCATAGATGGTCCACCATCTGTGGCTTACCAAAATATTGGCGAATTGGTGACCCACCCCTAATCTTCTGACAGCTCTTTAAATATTGGCGCTTTAAAGTGCACTCAGTGAATACAAATACAAGTCAGGGTGTTTTTCTCTCCTCTCTGACCCTTTCTCTGACTCTCTCCCAGCTATAAATCGTTATCTGTTCACTGAATAAACAACATCTGAATTCCCTGGTGCCTAGCAGACCACTGATTTCACTAAAAGGTTGTCTCATCCAGCTCTGAATCTGGAGTCTGGTTTCTGAATGGGCAGCAAGATTTATTTTCCCTGGTGGTTGGAGCTGATATATTTTATCAAGGCAAACCCCCACGCAACAAAGGAGTAAATACACGGGGCGGAATCATTTGCATAAAGTAAGCGAACCCATCAATAAGCCCCATTTATTTTGTTATCAGAGAACTCGCCCTGTGCTAGCCCGATCCGTCACCAGACAGCCTCTCTGACCTTTCTCATTTCAGTTCACACTGGATTGCACTGTCTCACCAGCAGCCAATCTTTTCTGAAATCAATGTCATAGTTTCACACCCAGGGGCTTTGACCTCTGTAGGTCGCAGACTTGCGGGGATAAGGGTGCCCCTGTTACAGGTAGTGCCTCATCTAACAAGCCTGACTGTTAGTGTGAGCTTGCTGCTTGCTTCTCGTTGCTTGGTTTAGAGTTGGCAGGCAGAGGGGTGTAAGGAAAACATAAATAAAGCTGCGTTTAAATCTTGGTTCTGGCAGTTTCTATCTGTGACAATGTGAGCAAAAGTTTCAACACATCCAAGACTGAGTTTATGAATCTTTAAACTAAAGATAAATACACTTTCCTTTATAGCATTTTGTGAGGATTAAAAGAGACATTACAAGTAGTGTGTAGCCCAGTTCTTGCCATAAAGCATATGCCTGTCAAATATTTCCTACCGTGCTTTTCTCCTTCCTTCCTTCCTTCCTTCCTTCTTTTCTCTCCTCTTCTCTTCTTCCTTCACATATGGTCATCATTTTGCCCAGGGCTTCTGGTGTGATTCTAAGTTACAGCTTTTGCAGTAATTGTCATTTTTAGGAGCAGAGATGTGGCTTTCTGGCTCCTGAAGGCTGAACATTGACCTCACGGATCCCCGTGACTGTCAGCCTCCCTTCCTAACCATGGGACACTCCTCAGTAGACATCAAGTCATTAACCTCAGGTCTTTAGGTCTCCTCTTTCTACAAAACTTAGTGAGTTATCTCACACCTATAACTACTGTTGTCATCTCTTGGAAAAAATTGCCAGCAAGCAGAGAAGTTTGGCCTATTTCATAGGTGCTCCATAAATGCTTGATGAATTGGATTTATGACGGCCAAGTTCCAGGAACTCATGGTGTATGGGATAGAGATTCTGGGCACCAAGTGCTTTGGGAATCATGTTAATCAAATAGGGAAACAAACTTGGCTTCTGGAAAGACAGCTAGGTATTGGGTTAAGAATTGGGGCTTTAGAATCATACTGGCTCTTTTTTGTGTCCTCCAGCAGATTTCTTAATCTATGTCTGCATTTTCCCATCTGTAAATAGTCAGTAGTAAAGTGGCTCGGGAGTAAATGAAAAGTGACCACCCAGGCACCTGTTATAGATGGAATTGTGTTCCCCTGCCTCCAATTCATACATTGAACTCTTAATCCCCAATACCTCAGACTGTGACTGTACTCAAGTATAGAATCTTTAAAGAGGTAATCTGTTAAAATGAGGTCATTAGCGTAGGCTCTGACCTAGTCTGACTCATGTCCTTATAAGAAGAGATTAGGACACAGATGGACATAGAGGAAAGACCATGTTAAGACATGGGGAGAAGTTGGCCATCTGAAAGACAGATGAAATCGATCCCACTGACACCTTGGTCTTGGAGGTCTAGCCTTCAGAATTGTGAGACAAAAATTTCTGTTGTGTAAGCCTCCCAGTCTGTGGTACTCTGTCCTGGCAGGCCTAACATAATAATGTACTACCCCATGCCAGGACTATTTGTCACTCAGCCCTGTGATCCTGAGAAGGACCTTATACTCAGAACAAGCTCCATTAATATTAGTCTGATTGAATTTAACAGATCAAATATTTTGTGTTGTGTTTTCCTCCTGGGTTTTTACTTCTCAGTGAAAAACACCCCCAAGCCATAGGTTGGCTAAGTTTAAGACAAGGTTCCTGATTCTCCAAGCAGAAGCCCCTGTGGACATCTTTTACAAACCAGTATCTTTTTTTTAATGTTTTTTAAAAATTTTATTTCTGAGAGAGAGAGACATCATGAGAAGGGGAGGGTCAGAGAGAGAGGGAGACACAGAGTCTGAAACAGGCTCCAGGTTCTGAGCTAGCTGTCAGCACAGAGCCCGACGCGGGGCTCAAACCCACCAACCGTGAGATAACGACCTGAATCGAAGTTGGCCACCCAGCCAACTGAGCCACCCAGGCACCCCTACAAACCAGTATCTTAATCCACTTGCTATTTGTCTTGATTTGCTTCTTTATGTCCTGAAGAACCAAGAAACTGGGATTTTTACTTTTTTCACTGATTTGGCCATCTGCTATGTGTGAGTCTTCTGGTTTTCCAGAAATTGGGACTTTGTTGCTTCATCTGTCTTCTTGGATTCTGACCTCCTGGCTGACTGACCTCTATCTGTCATGTGGGTTTAAGTGCTTTCTCTTGGTTTCAGCGTTTCCATGATTGAGGAGTGTGACAAGCATACAAGTTCTAGTCTTCGGTGAGAGGAAGAGTTAGTATACTCATGGGTAGCTGTCTCAATGCTACCCATGGACACATGAGGCATCTGGGGCCCTGTCAGGCTCAGTGCAAGAAACATGACACATCGGGCACTTGCTCCATTGCTCACTAGCACCACAACCTTCCCATTCATGCTCAGGGCCTTCCATTTGCCTTTCTGGATCTAACACTCTTATGACTTCTAGAAGCTACCAGATCATTTTAATAGATTATTCTGCATCTCAGTACATGGTTTCTTGCTTTGTGTCCATGATTCATCATACGCCTCTGTGTGACCCCATATTGATCAGCCACAGCCTAAGGAATCTCTGACCTATTGATGCCTATACTCAGATCATGGATAAAGAAGGGCGCACAGGCTGGCAAGTTCTGGCAGGCAGTGAAACCAGGGCCACTTTGCTATTTCATGGACACTGTGAGATGTTCAGTGTCTCTACCAGGGTATATAATAATGCTCTCTAAATGGCTGAGAAGAATTTATGTCACAAGATTCAACAATTCCTAGGTGACCCTGCTCTATGACGGCTGTGCCCTGTGTCTTGTGTAAGAAGATCACAGGTCCTTATAGATGCATCACACTCAGTGTGGTGCATGAAGGTGGCTCATAAGTGGCTCATAAGGGGCAAGGGGTTAGGACTTGGGCACTTGAAATAAATCTGGAGGAATAATAGCAGACCAGATCTGGGAATATATCTAGGAGTCTGTGGGCAAGTCAGAACGGGGAACCTCTTTCCCGGCCCAACATGGGAACACGTGTAGCAGAAGGAAGTTTGCAACTTAGATTTTTTTAACTGACTTTCTGAGAAGTCTCTGTTTCTTGCCTCAGTTATAGTTTTTCAAAAAATAATAGTTTGGACCAGCTCCTTTCTGAAATCTGTTCTATTTCTAGAATGCAAATCTGTTTTATTTGCTAAGTACCAGTATCAGAGAATGTTAGCAGTCTAGCCAACAGATCCAAGATACCAGCAACATTGAGTATTTGGCCTCTGAGACCAACTTCTTGTCTAGAAGAAAATTTCTTTTTTGTTAATAGGATCTGTTATGGCCAAGGCAGGCTAAATTCCAGGTGTAAATGCTGGTCATGGAGAACACTTTCGGAAGTATAAGACGGCCCCTGGGTCCCCAATCCATAGACCTCTGGTAACTTGTGAACTGCTAGGCCTTACAGTAGAGGGTAAACAGTGCCCTTCAGTCTTTGACTCTGAATTTAATTTTGTCACACCATGAAACAAGACTCTAGAATAGCTTAAAATTGAACATTGGTTATACATGGAACTTTCTGCCCATAGAATGACTGTTGGGGACTGGCTGTAGGAAAAAGAAAAAAGTCTCTGAGCCTGTAAGGTGAAGTGAGGTCATATAGCAAACGACCATCAGCTCAGGGCCAGTTAGAAGCTGCCATGTCACTCTCTCCTCGTGTTTGCTAGAGAGATTCTTCTTCCTAAATCACCCTCCTCAGTCCTCTCAGTGGCTCCAAAATCTAAAGGAGAATGTTGGGTAAGACAAAAAGTGGGGTGTTACCCACACCCTCAGTATGGTCTTCCCAGCACTTTTCATTTTCAACCTTGTGTTGAAATGGATAGATGTATACTATATCTGTCAAGACCTGCTGCATAATTTGCTGGACCCAATGCAGAATGAAAATACTGGGCCCCTGGCTCAAGAGTGAAGAATTTCAAGATGGTCCCCACACAGCAGTAATCCAAGGCCAGTTCCATTCTGACAGGGGGCTCTGTGCAACCTTGCAGGTTGTGTGTCCACGCAGCTGGCCCTCATTCTTTCTCCGGATCTTCTCATCCTCTGCCTTTCTGCAAAAGAAGCCCATTCACTTTGGGTGCTATTTTCAGTGTCTGAACTGTTCAACACATTCACCCAAGCAACTTGCATACACCATTCTTTTTCTCTTGTACTGTCTTGTTAGGAACCACAACTTTACTGAAGTGAGGAAAAGGCATTAGAACAAATTCGACAATGTTCTCTGGCTCATATTTTCCACTGAGAGACATCCTCAGAGTGCCAAGATCCTCCTAGATATTCTGACTCTGAACCAGGGGTTGTTAATGAGGGGTGAAGATCGGGGTTACTTAGGGTGCTTCTTCAAAATGTGCTCTCCAGGGTTCCCAAGACTGTAAGCCCAGTTTCATTGCTATTGGAAGGGCTTCTCAGCACAATTTTGGTCAAGCCCCACTTAAAAGCTCTTCCATTTCTTTGTTATTTTATGTATCCTATCATTGTTTTATTTTTGAGACATATATGCATATTACATTTGTATACGCCCTCCTTCCCCCTTGATTAGAATCTTTTCGAACTGATATTTGTTTTAAAGTGTTTTAAACTTCAAGATGGCTCGTAAATCCTGTCTCTTGATGATTATCCACTTTGACTCGGAGTGAATTTATTTGTGACTGGATCTAGTAGAGGCCACAAACTAATCATCGCAACCAACCAAGAAAAATAAAAGGGATGAGGAAATGCCACAAGTATTGACAATATTTATTGTAGCATATGGCTAATGTATAAAGAGGTAATAGAACGATGTATCTCAGGGGATCATTCAAAAGGAAAATTACTTAAATTAACTCTTCAGGCAAACCGAATTATGCATTAGACCCCCTCCTGTAATGCTATACAAAGTCAATGTTTGTGAAGAGTAGAACACTGGAGGCTATAAATCAAGCCTTTCATAAGAACTGTTGTGTCTGCAGGGATTTTTTTTTCCTCTGCATTTTTGGCTTTTAGATGAATGAAGAATTTTCTCAGCAAATTATTAATTACTCCTTCTTGCCTATAGAATTGAGTTCACTGTAGTTATGTAGGAGTCAATGGTATTCAAACTGCAGCTTTTGATGAAGTAATCGGCTGCTTCTGGGGCCTCTTTCAGCTGCCCTGGGCGTGCTTCACATGCAAACGACTGCCAAATGGATTCTTTCGACATTCCAGCCAATTAAAATACATTTAAAGTGCAGCTGGTGGAGAGGCAAGCCGGGCGGTTGTGCGGAGAACTTCAGGGCAGGGAGACAAAAAACAAACTTTGCGGAGCCCCCCGCTCGGGCAGCCCGGCCAGGCGTTTGGGGGCAGTGGAGAAAGTCACAGAAAGAGGCTATCTTTAGCTCCCGTCAGAATCAAAGATGACACTTTGAGCGCCACCTTGAAAGACACAAAAGAGGGAAGCATGTTTGTTAGGGTGTCCGTTTTCTCCCCTTGCCTCTTGAAACTCTGTGTTGGCCGGTTGCCCAATGTGGCGCTGCATACAAATATTGACAGAACACAGCGGTGTTTGTTAAACCCGGGCTGGGGAAGCCAGTGATTAAAACTCTTGAAGGAAGATCCGAAAACCCCAGGAACTCTCATCAATAGCCTTAGAACATTGACGAATGAAAGAGAAAGCACTGAGTGGGCTAACGTGAAACACTCACCGTGTCCCTGTCTGCTATGCCTTTTAGGTAAGGACAGAATTTTCTTTTCTTCTTCTTCTTCTTCTTTTTTTTTTTTTCTCCTTAATGTTTATGTCGGTGTGGAGGAAAAGGGCACCCGAGGTGCTCAGAGCTGGGCTCCAGAGCTCTGATGTGCACAGCGCAGGGTTTGCCTGGGATTTTTCTGGAGGACGTGAGGGGGTTGCACTGTGTAAATAGACACAAGGCATTACCCAGCACGTGGAGTCTGGCAGCGCTTTGCCACAATTCAGAATGATACAGTTTTAAATGTTTGCCTCCACTGCTCTGTCCCAGGAGTTTTTGTGTGTAGCCAGGTGTCCTCTGATTGATAGCAAATTGATTCCTCTTGCGAACCAACAGTGAGGGTGTACGGGCTTGTGTAATTTTTATTTTCATTTTAAATGTTCCCTGGTTCATGCTGCTGCCAGCGCCGTACCTATGCATGCAAAACATGTTTTCTCCTTCCTAGGCTAATAGTCAAGCAGAAGCATTCTGTTTTACTAAAGCACGTCCAAAATGCTTTGAAATGCTTTGCTTTATCTCGACTCTCATTGGAGAAGCTGCTAGATGAGGAATTTGTTTGGAGTCAGTCTTTTTCTCATACTTTCAGGGGCCAGCTGCATTTGTCCTATCGTTGTGATTCTGTGAGCTCACTCAGTGCCCAGCCCTGTGCACCGTACTCAGGTGCACATCTTAAATTCTCGAGAATGCTAAGTAAGAGAGGAGCCGAGCAGGGGCATTGATTCCTGCCTGTCAATTTACCAAGGAAAGACACACAAAGTTCCTGATTGTTTCCTATCTTAGCTTGTCACGGTAGGCCCTTTTTGGCTTCAGTTTTGTTCATTGCAAACAAAGACTCTTGCACATTTCACGGTGAAGGATCATGTTGCAGTGTCCTGAGCTCAGTTAAATGCGCTTTATTAATCTTTAATGTGCCAGTAGCTCTGAGGCTATGCCAAGCTGAGACTTTCCAAAACTCTCCGGGCTACCCGCTGCCAAGATAAACGGTGGTAGACCCAGTAGGGATATTTTAAGGAAACTTGCAACAGCAAAGTTTTACCCCTTAGGTTTGTCATGAGTCAGTGAAAGAAATCTTAAATAAAAGAGATTTCAACAAGAACTGCCTCAGCTCTATACCCTCCATGTGCGAGACCTGCTGGTAGGCATCCACCCCCACCCCACACGGTGGTCTGTTCTTCACGTGGAGGAGAGAATAAGGCGTTCCACTGTATGGGTGTTGGGTCGTGTTTATGAAGAGGGTGCTGTGTAAATGGAGGCATGTGTGAGTGCAGAAAGCTCTCCTGCCCTTGGCAGTGTCTGAGCCCAGAGAAAAACAAGGCTATGCATGTGGCAGGCCGCTTGCCCAGTACAGCCATTGCAGACATACCGAAAGAGCCAAGGATGGGCAGTGGTCACAGAAGTCCATTGCGACGTAGAAATGTAACTTTGGACATAAGACAAATGGGGCGGTATACTTCAGGAAACTGGGCACTGAGATGACTTGATGACGCAGAGGGCAATGTGAACCTAGGTTTGACTGGGTCCTGGAGAATGTAAGGCTGTGACCCCTTGAGGCCATAGGTTTGGCTCATCAGGGCACACAGGGTGGAGGTGTCATCATCTCTCCTGGAGAACGCAGGCAACAGACACAAGGTACCCTGCCTTTAAACAGAGACTTCATCTATCAGGGTAGCTTTGAGGAGAATTCTGATTTGGAGGTATGAGGAGCTTTAAGGCTTTTATTCTGACTTGGAGTCACTGAAGCAAAGGGCCAAGAGTGAGGGATGGTTTTGATTCAACAGGCAGGCTTTTTTTTTTTTTTTTAAAATCTAAGTATAATTAACATACAATGGGTGAGCAGATGGTTTTATTGCCTTTAGAATCCAGCCCAGTCTCCTTACTGTTGCCTAGGGCAGGGTTGACAAATTACCGGCCCAAATCTGCCCGCTGGTGTGTTTTTATAAATAAAGTTTTATTGCAACACAGCCATACCCCTTTGTTGACATATTGCTGATAGCCACTTTTGTGGTACCACAGCAGGGGTGTGTGGTTACGACAGAGTTTCTACAGCCCCCCAAAGCCTAAAGCATTTACTATCTGGCCCTTTGCAGAGAAGTTTGAGAGGCAAGACAGGGAGAGCAATGGTTCTCAAGCAATCTGTGGTGAAAGACTAGTTTGTGTGTGTGTGTGTGTGTGTGTGTGTGTGTGTGAATTTCCAGTTTGTTACATACAGACTGACAGCTGTTGCTGGACTCCTATGACCATGTAAAACTGCTACAAAATTTCTAAACATTTACTGTTACATTTTGTCCCTATCTCATCATGGGTCCTCAACAAACAGTTCAGACAGGCATCAGATGGGGCCACGCTTCTAAGCAGCAGTAGCTCCTGCTTCGTTTTCTAGTCTCATCTTGTGCCGTTTCTCCCCAATCTCCAATCATGCTACTGTTCTTTCTGAGGATGGAACACAATGAACTTTTTCCCAAATTTGGGTCTATGGTCCTGATGTTTACTTAACCTGGAACTCTCTTCACCTGTCTTCTCTTAGTCCCTCCCTCACTTAGGTCTGTGTTTCAGTTCACTTGGTCAAGGAGACCTTAGGACCACTCCCTCTGAAAAACCTTTCCTCATCTTACATTGCCCTTCTTTTATAGAACTTCTTACAATGAATACACAACTTGTTTATTTATTTGCTTTTTTTCCTTTCATTTATTTTTTGAGAGAGAGAGTGAGCATCAGTGGAAGAAGGGCAGAGAGAATCCCAAGCAGGCTCCACACTGAGCCCACTGGCCGGGGGGGGGGGGCGGTTGGGGGGAGGCGGTATAGATCTCACAACCGTGAGACCGTGACCTGAGGCAAAATTAAGAATTGGATGCTTAACCAACTGAGCCACCCAGGAACTCTCATTTGTTTTTCTTTCTATGATTTGTTTCCCTGGATTGCCCAGGAGTCAATAACGGATAATATATAATCCGTTGCAGCTGGTTGAAGCAGAAAGGGATGTCATTCTTGTTTTAGATGGCATGTAAAACCTTGTAGGAGTCAGGGAGCAGGCAGAGCTTCGGAGCTAACACTAGGAATGACACAGAATTTGCCACTGTGTTTCTGTCACTCTACAAAGGTCGGAATTGGGAAGCTCTAGGGTCACACCCTCATCTCCTTCGCCAAAGTGGAGATCTCTTGTTTCTTGAAACACATCAATCTAGCAACAGGATACTGGGACCTTTGCTCAAGAGATTGCAGAATACCTAAGCCTCTGTCGGGAGTAGTAGAAATACAGCATCTACTTCATGATCTTCCCTCTGACTTTGAAATCCCATGCATGAGGGTCTCCTGGGTGAAATCTGGATCATGGCAAAACCTAAGCTACTGAAGGGTCAGGTAAATGCCAACTTATTATTTTTTTAGTCTCTACTGCTAGAACAGAGTCACCACCTCTGCCCTCACCCCCTAATGGAAGGTAATCTCTGAGGGCAGGGGCCTCATCTGCTTGCTCGTCATTCTTATACCAATGCTAAGATTTGTGCCGGCATGTGTAACATGCCCAGTAAATGTTGATCATGAGAATGCATGCAATGCATGTGAATGAACGACATGTTTTCTGGAAATCTTTGATTTAGAGGAGGGTAACTAACATGGGGCACATGTGAGAGAGATGAATGTATGTGAATCAGCCTGGGAAAGGTCTCTGTGGTGAGAGAGGGAAGGCTGTCTAGGGGCAATACTCTCGCTTTTGAAACATAACCTTGCTTTACAAAGTAGAAACGTACTCTTATAGCTGCATTTATCCAGTCTGCTCAGGGATGGGAGTTTTCTGGTTACATCCTGGTATTAGCATTTATTGAGAGATTATTATGAGATATACACTACACTAAATGCTATATATGCGTTCATCTACTCGATCTGCAAAATATTGACGCATTATTCCCATTTTCAGTGAGGAAGTGAAGGCTTTGCATGGTAAAGTGGCTTCCCCAAGTCACAGAACTGGTGAATGGTGGAGTCAGGGTCAATCCCACAATTTTCTGAAACCTAAGTTTGCATTATGAACATGTAGTTATAACCCTGCATATAGTTTCTTTTTCTGGTTGTTGTTTCTTCATCTGAGACCTTCCAGTTTTGTTTCTGTCCTATTGCACCTATTAATTAATAGGTTAATTAATTAATAAACAGGTTAATCTGTTGCTGTTATCAACTTTATGTCTTAGCAAGGTGAAATCTAGCTGTCGGTACAAGTCCCTGGTCATCATTGCTGAACATTTCTGAATATCAGCAATGAATGTGTGGGTCTATAGATGAGGGTATAAAAGGGGTAGGAGAGAACTACATCCGCAGTGATTCAGGGTATCAAAAATTTCTCTTTACACAAAAAGTCCTAGTGGGTAGAATATTTCATTTATAACAGCATAACCTTCCACCCTCATGCTATATGTTTGCTTGGAAATTCCAAGTCTTAGTGTTCTGTTTGGTTAAAACTGTATTTCACTTTATTTTCACTAAACACAGTGATGTTAGGTAGCAATTGTTGTGTGATTTGACAGCAGAAAACAAGTTGAAAATTATGTTTAGATTTTTTTTTTTTAAATTTTTTTTTTTTTTTTTATTTTTTTTTTTTTTTTTTTAATGTTTTATTTATTTCTAGGAGAGAGAGAGAGGGAGACAGCGTGAGCAGGGGAGGGTCAGAGAGAGAGGGAGTCACAGACTGAAACAGGCTTCAGGCTCTGAGCTGGCAGTCAGCACAGAGCCCGACGCGGGGCTCGAACCCACGAACCGCAAGATCATGACCTAAGCGAAAGTCGGACGCTTAACCGACTAAGCCACCCAGGCGCCCCGAAAATTATGTTTAGATTTAAAATTTTATTTTATTTTATATTTTATTTTATTTTATTCATGTTTTATTTATTTCTGAGAGAGAGAGAGAGAGAGAGTGAGCAGGGGAAGGTTAGGAGAGTCAGATAGAGAGGGACACATAGAATCTGAAGCAGGCTCCAGGCTCTGAGGTAGCCATCAGCACAGAGCCCAACAGGGGGCTCGAACCCACAAACCATGAGATCATGGCCTGCACTGAAGCTGGCTGTTTAACTGACTGAGCCACCCAGGCACCCCTAGATTTAAAATTTTAAAGACTCCAAGATACCTCTGAAGAAAGAAGCTCTGGCAAGGGGTGGAGTCCTCAACAAAGATTACTTGACAAAAATGTATATGGTGAAATAAAACACATAAAGTCCTGACCTTCGTGCCTGTAAAACGCTAAGGGGAAAAAGAAGTATTTCTAGAATGGTGCAGTAAAGGCCTCTGAAATTCTACTATGTCATAAAAGCAAAGCAAACATGGAAAAATAGGATCAAATCAACATTTGTAGAACTTGATCAGTTAAAAAATTTCAACAATCCAAGGGGCATTCATTCCAGAAAAGAATACATGACTCTCAGTAAGAACAGTGAGCTCTCTGTCATTTAATTTGCCCTATTCCCATTCCCATCTTTCTAGCTCTGAAGAAGCCTTGAAAACAAGCAGTTTGGCCATCATGGGAGCTGTGAAAAACAGTAGCCTAGAAGCCACTGGAGGGGTCAAAATATGTTCAGAGCTGAGGCTCACTCCCAGGGAATTGTCATATTTGACCTGTCTGGTAGCTCTCTGAGAATGCCCACTTGCAGGTCTTGTCATTATTTGACCTGATTCAAAACTCACTCAGTGCAGAAAACTTTCTCTTGAGATGCTTGTCAAAAACAAGCATAGCAATCATGCTATGCATGTTTCACACTGCGGCGGCTTGAGGCAGCCATAGGGGTTGGGGCAAACAGGATGCTAATCAAAGAGTGTTTAAGTTAACACCTGGGAAATGAGGTGTCCATCAGGGGCTTTGAGAAATGATTCTCACACATCAGCCTGGGAATGTAAGAAGGCATGCACATGGGTAGAGCTGTACATATTCTTAGATAAGACCAGAGAGGGCCCTAGTCACTCACCTGTGGCTGACTTCAGCCTCTGCACACACAGGGAATGAACACTGATAAAGAGTTGCAAATAGCTGACAAATTGAAGATATGGCCCACTGTAGACAAAAATCCCATCAGCAAAGGCTAGAAGACGTACTGGTTGAAGGCATTAGAAAAAAATGCCTTCCCAGCCATTAGCTGACCACTAAGCTAACCACACATGACAAAGAATATGGACCTTACAGAGTAGGATCAGAAAAGTCACTAAATGAATAGCAATAATAATTTGAGTAACAAACAGAAACAACAAACCATGGTCAGAGAGAGAGATCTGATTTCCAGAGTTGCTGTATTATATTATCTTAAATGTCCAATTTTCCAAAAAGTTTATGAGACATACAAAATGGTAAGAAAGTGTGTTCCATATGCAGGGTAAAAAACAGTCATTAGAAATTATCTCCAAGGAAGCCCAGACATTGGACTCACTAGACAAAGACGTTAAACCAGTGACCATAAATATATTCAATATATATATGAACAGTATAGTTCAAAGAACTAAAAAAAAAAATCATGTCTAAAGGAATAAAGGAATATATGAAAAGACTATCTCGGCAAAAAGTATATTAATAAAGGGGAACTATAGGAAAAAAATAGAAACTTTGGAGGTGAAAAGTATAATAACTAAGGTGAAAAAGTCTCTAGTGGGATTCAATAGCAAAATTGAGTAGGCAAAAGAATTAGAAAACTTGAAGACAGGTCAAATAAGATAGTTCAGTCTATCAACAGAAAGAAGAATGAAAAAACAAGCAGAAGCTCAGAGACCAGTGGTACACCGTCACACCATCAGGTGTACCAACATGTACATACTGGGAACATGAGAAGGAAAGGAGAGGCAGGAAGGGACAGAAAGGATACCAGAAGAAATAATGCCTGAAAACTTCCCATATTTGATGAAAAACATGAATCTACATATTCACCAAGCTTGATGAATTCCAAGTAGGATAAACGCAAAGAGGTCCATTCTGAGACATCATAATCAGATTGTCAAACGTCAAAGAATCTGGAAAGCAACAAGAGAGAAGTGTATAAGGATGCCTCACTGGCATTAATAGCCATTTTCTTCCCAGAAACCATGAAGTCCCAAAGGCCATGGATGACCCATTCAAAGTACTGAAAGAAAAATTGTCCACTGAGAATTCTATACCCAGCAAAACTGTTCTTTAAAAATGAAGGAGTAATGAAGACATTATCAGATAAACAAAAGCTGATAGAATTCACCACTAATGGAACTTTCCTACATGAAATACTGAAAGAGGTTCTTCTGGCTAAAATGAAAATACACTAGATAGTAACTTGAACCCACATGAAGGAATAAAGATCACTAGTAAAATATAAAAGACAGTGTGTAGGTATTTTTGTTTATAACTCCTTTTTTCTCCTGCTTGATTAAAAAGATGCCTGTAGGACAAAGCTCTAAGTATAAAGCTAGGTGGACGAACTTGTATGTTAACAAAGGACAAAGGAGAGGGCAGTGAATAGAGCTATACACAAGTAAAGTTTTTGTATACTACTGAACTAAAGTAGGTGTTAATCCAAGTAGATTGTTATATTAGGCAACTTAATGAAACAGACAAATTATTAGATGGAAAATACTGAGACTGAGTAAAAACAAATTGAAAATCTGAGTAGACTTTTAGCAAGTAAAAAGATTGAATTAGTCATCAATAAACTCACCACCAAGAAAAGCCCAAGCCAGATAGCTACCCAGTGAGTTCAATCAATATTAAAAGAAAAATTAAAAGAAAATTAATCCTTTACAAACTCTTCCAAAAAATAAAACAGAAGAGAATACTTCCTAACTCAACCTATATGGCTGGTGTTACTCTGATACCAAAATCAGACAAAGAAACAAGAAACAAAGACTATAGACCAATGTATGTTATAGATAAAGACACTATAGTCCTCAAAAAAAAAATACTAGCAAACCAATTCCAACAACCTATAAAAAGGATTATACACCAGTCTAAGTAAGTTGATTTTTCCCTGGAATGCAAAACTGATTATGCACATGAAAAATAATCAATGTAATGTAATAAAACATTAATAGAATAAAAAACAAAACTCATGTGATCTTCTCAAAAAATCAGTGAAAACAAGTATTTAACACTTTTTCATGATGAAAACTCTAAATGAACTAGGAATATAAGAGGTCCCTCAACCTGATAAAGCATATTTACCAAAAACTTGTAGTTAACATTGTACTTAACAGTGAAAAGCCTTTCCCTCTAAGATCAGGAAAAAGAGAAGATGTCTGCTCTTACCACTTCTATTCAACATTGTATTATAGTTGTAGCGAGAACAGTTAGACAAGAAAAGAAATAAAAGATGCTCAGATTGCAATAAAGATGTAAAATTATCTCTATTTGTTGGCATGATTTTGTACAGAAAGCATCCTAAAGAATCCACTAAAAACAGACCTAATAAATGTAGCAGAGTCACAGGATACAAGATCAATATACACAAATCAATCATATGTGTATAAAACAGCAATGAACAATTCAAAAATGAAAGTAAGAAAAAATGCAGTTTAAGATAGCATCCAGAAGGATATAATATTTAGGAAGAAATTCAACAAAAAAAGTGCAAGACTTGAACCCTGAAAACTACTGCTGAATGAAATTAAAAAGGACTTAAACAAATAGAAATACATCTCCTGTATGCATATTAGAAGACTTAGTATTATTAAGATACCAAAACTATTCCAAATTGATCTATAGATTCAGTATCCTTATCTAAATTCAAGCTGATTTTTTTCAGAAGCTGACAGATAATATTAGGATTTATATGAATATGCAAGTGACCCAGGATAGCAAGAATAATCTTAAAAAGAAAAGCAAAGTTGTAACTTACAATTCTTGAATTTAAAATCCTTGCAAAGGAACCATTATAAGAAGAGTGTATCATTCGCATAAAACTAGACATAAAGATCAATGGAATAGAATTGATACTTGAGAGATAAACCATTACATTTATGGTCAGTTGACTTTTGAAAAAGGTGGTAACACAATTTTGGTGGAAAAATAGTTGGTTGAAAAATAGTCTTTTCAACATAATGGCTCTGGGACAGATGGAAATCCACAAGCAAAAGAATGAAGTTGGACACCTAACTCACACTTTATACAAAAATTAACTCAAAATGGATCACAGACCTAACTGTAAGAGGTAAAACTATAAAAGCCTAAGAGGAAAGTATAGGAGTAAATCTTCATGATTTGGGATTAGGTAGTTTTCTCAGATATGACACCAAAACCAAGCAACAAAAGAAAAAACAGCTAAATGGGACTTCATAAAAATTAAAAGCTTTTGTGCTTCAAAGGGCATTATCAAAAAAGTGAAGAAGAAAACCCACACAATGGTAGAACATATTTGTAAATCTGAGAAGAATTTGTATTCTGTACCATGGAATATTATTCCACCAGAATGTATAAAGAGCCGCTACTACTCACCCATAAGAAGAAAAATAACTCATTTTAAAAATGGGCAAAGGATTTGAAGTTATTTCTCCTAAGAAAATAAGCAAACAGCTAATAAGCACATGAAACTATGCTCAGCATTATTAGTCATTAGGGTGAACATAAATCAAAACCAAATGAGATACTACTTCATGCCCACTAGGATGGCTATAATTAAAAAAAAAAACACTAATAAATGTTGGCAAAGATGTGGAGAAATTAGAACTTTGATATATTGCTGCTAGGAATATAAAATGTTACAGCCATTTTAGGAATGATTTGGCCATTTCTTAAAATGGTAAACATAGACTTCCCATTGAATCCAGAAATCCCTCTCCTAAGTATACACCCAAGAGAATCATAAAGATATGTCCACACAAAAATGTGTACCTGAATGTTCTTAGCAGCATTATGCATAACTACCAAGAAGCGAAAAGAACCCAAATGTCTGTCAACTGATAAATGGATAAACAAAATGTGGTATATCCATACAGTGGAATCTTACCCAGCTGTCATAAGGAATTAAGTTCTGATACATACTACAATATGGATGAACCATGAAACGTTATTGTTCATGAAAAAGATAGACACCAAAGGCCACATTTTATATGATTCCATTTTATGTGAAATATCCAAAATAGACAAATCCATTTGACTAGCAGTTGACTCATGGCTGCCAGGGACTAGGAAAAAGAGAGACTGGGAAGTGATTGGTAATTAGCATGACATTCCTTTTTGGGGTAATAAGATATTCTGGAATTAGATACTGGTGATGGTTGCACATCTCTGCAAATACACTAACAACTATTGAATTTTGCTACTTCTTTCCAAAAGATAATTTTATACTTTTATGTGAATTATATCCCAATACATCTGTTATGTTAAAAAATGCTAAGGGGAGGAAGAAACCATAGTCACTGGGTACCTCTGGGTCAGGTTAAACTTATCCATTTACAAATAGAGGTTCACAGGTCACAAGTCAAATATTTTAAAGTTGTGAATCAAGTTACACAATATTAAATGTTATTTTAGTCTCTTGCTTTGACAAATACATCTTTGTCCAGGAACAGTTCTGTACCTTTGGCTGTGGGAAGTCAGCAAAGGCTTTAAGAACAGTGATGTGATTTTATCATCATTTCTGAAACAGCTTGTTGGCAGCCCTGTCAAGGTGTAGGTAGAAGAAAGCCTGGGGACGGTAGCAGTTAGTAAGCTACGTGATCATCAGGAAGTGAGGAGGATACAAACCGACGTCATGGTATGGCGACAGTAAGCTGGAACAGCATAGATAGGATGTGGAAGGGGAACAGGAGACAAGAAAAGAAACGGAGGTGGCTGACCTTTGGAGCTTCAGTTACTCAGGCTGGCGACATCATTACCAAAGAGATAAAAGAAGCAGTTTGCAGTGGGAGTAGAGGAAAGTTGAGAGGCGGGCTTTGGGTATGTGAGGCTACACCGTCTGTGGCACATTAGGTAGAAATGACTGATTAGTATTTAGAAGCGCATGCTTGTTGTATAGAAAAGAGGTCTGAGTTAGTGAAATGATTTAGAAGTCATCAGAATTTTCAAAGTCCCAGGAGAGAGTAAGAACCAAAGGAAAAGAGACACAATGGAGCAGCACCGTTAATAATTAGACTCTGAAATGTTCCTACTAAAACAAATGACGGGGCGCCTGGGTGGCTCAGTTGGTTAAGCATCTGACTTCGGCTCAGGTCATGATCTCACAGTTTATGGGTTCGAGCCCCGCATATGGCTCTGTGCTAACAGCCGGATGGAGCCTGCTTCAGATCCTGTGTCTCCCTCTCTTTCTGACCCTCGCTTGCTCACACTGTGTCTCTCTTTCTCTCAGAAATAAATAAAACATTAAAAAAAATTTTTAGACACATGGCAAAGATAACACCATTTGTAAGAATCATGTTGTTTAGTAGTCTCAATGGCAAGCTTGATGCTTTTGGTTAGAAAGTAGTGATTATGATATGATCCATAACTAGTAACAGATGGGAAGAACAGCCAAGATCAGCTGAATTATAATGGAAAAGACATAGAACTGAACTTTTAATTTACACATAAATCATGGTATATATATAAAAATATACATTTAACAGAAAATATATTACACATGTAGTTTTAGTGTAGTTTATTGTTTTAGTGTGATACCCTGTGTTTGAAGGAAGAAAAACAGGCTGTTAATTCTTATTTGCTTTAACTGAGTGATGATGCTACTTAATGTTATTGGATTTATACCTTGAAAGTACTTCAGAACCATCAATTAGACATTCCTTATCAGCTCTTTGCATGAGACACCGCCGGTCTCTTTGTGATCTTGCTACTGCTGCCATTCCAGCACACGCTGCAATTTATCCCAGACACTGGGATTTGTTCACTGGGAAGAACGCTTAGAACAGAGAACCTGCCAGTTCTGATTATTTATTGAAAGAGCATTGATTTGAGTTTGCTATTGCACAGCGTTTTGTTTATTCACCGAATGAGTAAAATTTTCCTGTTGCACTGGCTTCAAACTTTTATCTAAAACACTATTCTGTACTTTGATTGGCAAAACGTAGGGCTGTTCTATTTCCTGTCATCCAGGCCTGATTTCAGGAGTCCTACCTAGTCTGACCCCATCACAAGGAAGTACTTGTGTTGTTTCTGTGGATTCACTGCCATTTTTAGCATTTCTAAGAGAGGCAGGTATCTATCTGCACAGTAAGTGACTGGACTTAGTTGGTGGAATGCAAGGAGGTAAGAAGTTGAATGTGTTAATCAGTTTTCCTATTTTCATTTAGCTGCAGTTACGTATTTTCAATGAATTATGAAGGAGTTAGATTTAGGCCAAATTCTCAAGGAAATAATGATTACATGCCTCTCTATTTCATTTCTACCAAACGTTCAGGGCTTCCTCTTCTATCCTGGCTTCTGGATATCCTACATCAGGACTGTCACCTGCCTCTGTGATTTATATGCCACGCTCTTTTTTGTCTTTATCTGCATAGTTGTAATACTTTGATTGGATTTGAAATGGGTTGCTACGAGGTAGTCTGTCTCATAGTCTGATGGTGGGAGTGTAAATTGGAATGGCTTAAAAAATATTTTTAATGTTTATTTTTGAGACAGAGAGAGACAAAGTGTCATTGGGGGAAGGGAAGAGAGAGAGGGAGACACAGAATCCAGATAAAGAGCTTCAGAGAGGTTGTTTAGGATCTCAAACTGGAAATTCAAGGAGGTGGTATCCAGACCCACATTTATTATTGAGTTATTATTGAGACTTGAGTCTGAGTTTACTGCCTCCAAATGCAGTTGTTTTTCGATACCATATCATTCTCTTCTTCTCTTAGAAGCTTACAGTGCCTTTCAGGTAATTCCAGGATTGAACCAGGATCTGTTTTCTAAACAAAGCACCAGTGAACCTAAAGGAAAGGAGAATTCTAGATAAAGGAATAACTTTGATAAGGCATAGGGCAGGGGAAGTGGGAGAGAGTGGGAGGGAGGGGAGTGAGGTCTCAAACCCACAAGGCTGCGAAGGCCATATAGGTGATATAAAAAATGGAAGCTGCCAGGAGTGAGAAAAACAAAGGCAATCGCATGATGATAAATGGGACTGTCACTGGACCGCATTGTGGCAGAGACACGGATTCATGAGGATGCGGGTGGACTGGAGACTGTGTGTCCTGCTGAATGCCTGAAGGATGTAGCCGTTACTTAGCCCCAGCCATTGTTGCCCGAAAGAGCTGGCTCTGTGTGTATTTTGGAAAAGTATTTAAAAGAAGCTAGAAAGCTGATTTTTTTGGTAAAATCTCCCCATTTTAAATGCTAACTGTAATTTTAAAATAATACTTTATAGGCTGATTAAAATCTATCTAAAGGCCATTAAAGCCCCTCACGTTTCTGGTTTTGTGATTTCTGGAACATAGTCTGTCTAAAGGGTTTACAAGGCTTCTGACTGATCAAATTCGGTTTCTGTTTTCTTGCTGTGTTAATTACGCTACTGTGAGTCTTGACATTTGTCAGGACGTATTTAGGAAAACATTCCATTTTCATCTCCACACCCAAATAAGCCAGCCATCCCTGACTCCGGTTCTTTCTCACATTCCTTCTAAGAGATGGGAAGAGAAGACCGAGCCTGAGGGGATACCTCCATGCGTACCCCCACAACCGTCTACATAAATAGTAGACTGCTGTATGCGAGTGCTGAGGAATGGCCCTCGGGGCTTGGGAAAGATGTGCTTTAATTAAGTTACATTTCTGACTTTAATTATTGTCTAGACTAGGATTTTCTTTGCAAGACTGTAAATGTAGGGGTGGTGGCTTCGTGATACCAATCTCTCCGGTTTCCTTTGCCTGTAAGAATCCAATGGGAAGGTGCCAAGGAAAGGTCACAAGATGAATGAACCCTGGTGCAAATCAACATGTTAAATCTGCAAACTGGAACGGACATTTGCTTACTGCCTCGACCTGAAATTGGCAAAGATGTGTGTCTTCCTAATCACACAGGGACCATCACAACAAAGGACAAATGTACATAAATCTGACTCTGTCTCTCTGTCTCTCTCACACATACACAGACACACACACTCCTTTGGGGGGCATTTTGACTTTGGAGATAATTCTCTTCATAAACCATCTTGGGACTAATTTATGACATTTTAAGTGTGCAATGATTTTCTATTTATAGTGTGTTTTTAATAATGATTTTTGGAAAATACCACAAAATATATCAAGATGCTCACTGTTCTAATTCTGATGTATACTGTCTTAGTCTTTTTGCTGCCCTTATGAAAAACAGACTAATGAACCACAAAAAAACAAAAAAGCAAACAAACCCTTGACTTGATATGCATCATTCGGATATCAAGAATTCAATTTCTGTAAATTCATTCTTCATTAAGTCAGCAGTAAGACAAAAGCGCTGAAAGGTGAGGCCACAAAATAGAATCCAACTCGTAAGAGGGGAGAAGGAACACTTCCTCAGCATTTCAAGTGCATTGTGACTGAAGGGACAAAGGTCAAGGAGGACAGAACCACTGGGGGCACTGGATACAGTGGTGACAAGTTCAAACACAGGTGAGACACGTGCGAACACAGTGTACATCCCTGTGAGACATCTGGAGGATTCTTATACAAGAATGTCTCAGCCCAGTGGCTTTGGAGGAATTCTTGTACTCAGCCTGAAGCACCTTCCATTAGTCATTCCTTCCAGCACTTTTTGCCTAATCAATCATCATAAATAAAACCACACAATCTAGAATATTTTGAGCCCTCGCTCCAGGAATATTTGTATGCAATGGTTAGACTAGACATTGTAGCACTGTCTCATTGAAGTTTTAGGAACTTTACTGAGATATCATTTATACACCATTTAAAGTGTACAACGTAGTGGTTTTTAGGATATACACAGATTGTGCAAGCATCACCACCATATCGTTTTTAGGATATTTTCATCATCCTAGAAAATATTATTAGCAGACACTCTCATTCTTCTCAGACACCCCAGAATATTCTTATCAGATATGTGATTTGCAAATGTATTATCGCATTCTGTGGCTTATCTTTTCATTTTTTTTTGTTGTTGCTGCCCTTTGATCTATGAAAGTTCTTCATTTTGTTGGAGTCTAATTTATCTGCTTCTTTCTTTTATCGCTCGTACTTTCTTTATCACTTCTATAATCCATTGCTTAACCCAAGGTCACGAAGAGGTATTTACATGTTCCTTCTAAGAGTTTTATAGTTTTAGCCCTCACACTTAGCTCTGTGATCCCTTTTGAAGCCATCTTTACATATGGTATGAAAGAAGTAAGAGTCAACTCTTACGGATTTAATTTTCACAACAGCCCAATGAGTTAAGAATTATTGTCCCTGTTTGCGAATGAGGAAGCAAAGGCTCAGGGAGGGTACATGACTTGTCTGAGCAGCCTGAGGAACTCCAGGTAAGAAGTAGAATATAATTTGACTCCAAAGGCAGAGTTCTTTCCACAATACCAAAGTGAGCATCTACTACCTGCACACAGTGCTGGAACAAACCCACAGAAAAGAATACTCATCATTCAATGCCTTAATTTTTTTTTTCAATTAATAATAGTGTTTCTAAGGAGCTATCAGTGCCCAGAGCTCCAGGGCTAGGAAAGATGAAGAAGCATAGTTCTCGTTTTTTAAAAGCTAATGATAGTACAGTAGAAACAAGGGAATTTCCTTCAAGTAGGATGGCCATAGGACTCCATATTTTTGGTCAAAGCAACAGAAACCAGCTTAAGGAGCCACAGTCAGAGCAGCAGAGAGTGAGCAGGAGGCTGGAGAACCAGCCAACAGCTTGGAGCCGAGGCAAGTCCAGCGGCTCAGAAACAGGAAGCCGAAACTGTCGTGGGCAGAAGGAAGTAAGATGAGGATGTCACAGCCATCGCAGAGCATTACCATAGGCAACCGTGAGTGAACCTACTCGTCCCGGATCTTTGTTTCACCACGTCTCCATCCAGAAAAAGGTGGGAGTGTCTGGCTGGGTGAGCCCAGGTTGTATGTGTGCTCCGTGTGGGCAGGGGGCCAAGGGCCACTCCATCCCATCCACATCCTCCATGTGGAGGAATCTTCTTCTTCTTCTTCTTTTAAATATTTTTATTTATTTCTAGGAGAGAGAGAGAGAGACAGCGTGAGCAGGGGAGGGTCAGAGAGAGAGGGAGTCACAGACTCTGAAACAGGCTCCAGGCTCCGAGCTGGCAGTCAGCACAGGGCCCGACGCGGGGCCCGAACCCACGAACCGCGAGATCATGACCTAAGCGAAAGTCGGACGCTTAACCGACTAAGCCACCCAGGCTTCTTCTAAAATAACAGGGGTGAGGGTGATAGCAATGCCCTCTCCCGGGACGGCAGAGAAACCACTCTTCCCTCTGCTATTCTAATTGCTTTCTTTTTATCAATGAGCCACAGAGCCAAACTGTCTTCATCTTATTTCTAATCCTCTCATTATTTCACATGACTTGTTTTTCTAATGCGATTATAATCTCCCTGTGGTCAGGAGCCGTATTTCACACACCACTACTTCCCAGCTCCCACTGCACCTTAAATACAGGGTGTGTTTTCCAATTACCAAGGATTCTTAAGATACCTCAGGGACCGTAGTCAATTCTCCTAACCCCCGTGCGGATTTTCATTAACCAGTTTCTTTCCAGCCCCAAAGGACCTAAGGGCCCAAAGACCCTGCCCCTACCATCATTTGGGGACGCACAGGGAATGTTTACCTCCTTCAACATCAGCCAAATGCAAAGGAGGATTGCGGGGGGCTGCACAAGGTGGGCTCTGTTTAGGAAGGGCTGTTGGCTAAGTCGTGGCTTTACTTGCCCTCACACTTCTATTAATATTGCCTTTATTTTGAACTTTACAGCTCTTCAAGGTAGTTCTTTCTAGGCTTGCTTTAATCTGTCAAAATTCTGTGGAGTTTTGGGTTCTTTCCCTTGTTTATCATCCGGGGTCAGAACTGGTTGTCTTTTCTGCTGTACTAAGCCCCAGGGAGAAGAGTGGAATCCCCCAAATAGCTGAGCTCTGACTCAGCGCTTCTAGGACCTTCTCCCTCTGGCTTCTCCCAGCCCCCTTCCCCGCTTTCTGCAGTTTACAAAGCACTCAGTTCATGTGATCTGCTCTCAGTAAAACTATGCTTGACCACATGGCAAAGTAACACCAGGTTCTTATTTTAATTATACACATTCAGGATGAAGGTTGCTAGACGCTCTGAAAAGCATTAATTTGTTGTATCATGTGCTGCTGTAGTTTTTCTCATCCTTGGAGCTGCTTGCTATAATGTCTCTTGATTTTTCTGAGAAAGTAGGTGTCCACCATTTGCCTTTGTCTTTGAAATTCTGTCTTTGGAAATAGCAGCTTTCCTGAGGGACAGGAGGAGGGAAGGGTCAAGTTTAAGAAAGATAAATAAGTTCAGTCATTAATGTGTAAAGTTTTCTCTCAAAGGCTATATGCTGGTGTGTATGCATGTGTATGTGTGTGCGTGTGTGTGTATCATGGGTTTCAGTGGTTTGAACTATCAACATTGTTCATTAATGGTTGGCTGACGTGTGTAGCCAGCCATGTGCCCATCTTCCCCTTGACACGCAGCTCTCTTGTCAGCCTCGTTCCTTCTTCCTGAGCAGTATGGGAAGGTGGGGCTGGTTAGGGCACACAATGGGGTGTGTTGTGCTGATGTCACAGGGAGACAAAGTTGTTTTGTGATGGTGGGGGTGGTGATGAGAGAAATGGGTGGAGAAGTGTCTTTTGTTTATTAAGATTTGAGTCCAAGGAGAAATAAAAGACATCTCCAATTGTGAAGATTGAAGTGAAATCCTCTTTGTGTTTAGAGTCCAGTCTGATGGAGACAACCCTACATTCTACTCTTTTAATTTGGGCTTCAACTGAGGATAATTCTTTGCTTTATTAAGACAAGAGTCTTTTCAATGCCATCTCTATGTGGAAAGAGATAGAGCTCTGGAGTAGGGGAGAATGTTGCAGGGAATAGGTTATTTTTATTTCTTGTGATCATATTTCTTGTGATCAATTTAGTCTCAGCTCCTCTCTCCTGGGGGCTACTTTCCAGACCCCATCCCCCCAGTCACTTATCTTCCGTCCCAGTTTTTAGTTGTGCTACTATGAATCCTGATGATAGGATTCCATTAGAATTTATTGAGCGCCTACCGTGTGCCAAGCACTATGCCAACAGCAAACCATAACAATAGCCACTGTGTTAGTGTTTAGCATGTGTCAGGTGCTGTGTGCATCTTGCCTCATTTCCTCCTCAGAAAATGGCTGTTTTGCAGATAAGGGAATTGGGGCTCAGCGAAGTTCAATCACTTGTTCGAGGTCAAATAATTAACAGGTGGTAGACTCAGAATTTGACATGAGAACCCATATACATTTCACTGATTGGTTTTTAATATGCTCCCTTGTTTTTCTGCTTTTGTGGTGCATGTTGCATTTGACCAGGGAGGGAGGTATATTAAAACCTTTGAAAATTTTTGAGAATAAATATATACCTCACAGATGTCCATCTTCTCAGAGTGGAGAGGATTTGGCAGCCGAGGGCCTTTGGCCGCCATGGGAATGCTATGATTTCAGAGCTTGGGTTAGTTCTTTTGGCTACTAAGCTCTGTCCTCGGTGGTCCCAGCCCTCTCTGGACTTGAGTGCGTTGGCACTCTGCAACCCCTTCCTGTTCCTTGTACTTTTCAGACTTCCCTCTGCTCAGCCAAGCATCAGAATCTTGTTATCTCACAGATGGGATCTCCGAATTCATGCTGCCAATCTTTCTCACTACTGAGTTGCAGCAGCTGCCTCTAATTTTGGCAGCTGCAGTGTCCCCTGTGAGCACCACTGCTTGTGTTACCTATTACTTTAAGGATGACACGTATGGCTCTTGCTCAGACCTTTGGGATGCAATTTCTCCCTGGCCTGGAAGAAGGGAGGGCAAAATAGGTAAGGCTGCACCGTGAGAATCTGGGTTGGTGAGACACTCCGCTAAGACTGGCTCCCAAATCTGGGTCAGACCAGTGATGATCTCGGTGTGTGCTTAAGGTAACACTGTTGAAGAGTGATCAGCAGTAGGGTGGAACGTTCAATTTCTCCTTACTTTATTAGACTCTGTTCTCTCCTGATACTCACATTACCCCCCAGGTCCTAGGCTAGTGTCTACATTTTAACTTAAGACCGTATTAGGAAAGAAAAACGAAATCAGAAATGAATGCTCAATGTGCGCATGGTGGCTTATAGTGACTTACGATAATTTCACCCCTAGGAAAAAAATGCATATTTTATGCTTCCCTTTATTGATAATAAAA
Source organism: Hyaena hyaena (assembly GCF_003009895.1). Classification (NCBI taxonomy): domain Eukaryota; kingdom Metazoa; phylum Chordata; class Mammalia; order Carnivora; family Hyaenidae; genus Hyaena; species Hyaena hyaena. The sequence goes on from NW_024080673.1 coordinate 2,909,597, forward strand.
CTAGGTATGTGTGTGGAAACCTGCAGACTAGGAAAAGAGAATGATTTCACAGTAGCATGAAATCACATGGAAGATGTAGAGGATGGTGCTCTGTTTGGGAGAATATTTCTTCATCAGGTTGCCATGATCTCACCAGCTGTGGGAGTAAACAATCTCTTCATTTAGAAATGCAGGAGTTGAGCCCAAAGAAAGGGCTAAATGAGCAAATGATGGTCTAGGTCTGCCTACAGTTAAACTTCTGAGCTAAAGCAGCTTTTATTGAATTGGAGTGGTAACTCAGTCAAACTGCCAAACCTCATGCTTGTGATGCCTAAGTCTGTCCAAGACTCAAGTTGAAGGTTACGGCACTTCCAGGGAACTGAAAAGGGCCTAATTAGGAAACTCCATGATGGTAAAGAAGATGAGAATTATGGCAGATGGTTCTTTTACCAAGTTCAGTGATCAAACTACTCTTCATGGCAACTCAGTGCCATTGAGGCACTCATCACTCATTGAAAATTATGAAGTACCTGGTATTGTGATGGACACTGGAATGGTTCTGTGACTATGACACAGTCACTGTCCTCAATAAGTTACCAGCAGCAGGGCATTTGGGAGAAGAGAGGATGGGCCATGATGGTCCAGAGCTAGAATCTGCAAAAGAGAAACTGCACAGGGAGCCCAGTTCATCCCTGGGATGAACACGGAGCCTTTGGTGGCACAGGAGGGAAACCACTGCTCCTGAGCAGGGCAGGGAAGAGGCTAAGATGGGTGTTAATCCCGAGTCTAAAGGTTTGAGGTATTTATTAAACTTACATATGATGTGGCAAAAGGAGTGCCCGCCTCAAAGATCAGGGAACTTCAGCCTCGTCACCACCAGAACTTTGCCCCTGCCCCCCATCAACATTCACCTTGGAAAAATGATCAAAACACTCAGGATCTTCCTTGTTTGATCAGTGAAATGGGAATACTACTACTTCCCTGAAGGTGGAGGGCTGGACCACCTAATCTCCTTAATTTTCTTTCTGGTCTCAAGTCTGTGACCTTATGACTTCTGTTTTTCTCAGTTGATAAAGACAACACAAAGGCTGATTTTTGCAGAAGTATGTTTGCTAGAGTAAACCCAGTACCTGCCCCTGGATATTTGAATAACAGCTAACTGGTCTATAGGACCCGGTCCTAGATATGGCCAATTCACTTGAATCAAATCTTTAAAATATTCTGCAGCTTTTAAAAATTTTTTTTAACATTTATTTAGTTTTGAGAGGCAGAGAGTGAGCTGAGAAGGGCAGAGAGAGAGGAGACACAGAATCCAAAGCAGGCTTCAGGCTCTGTCAGCACAGAACCCGACGCGAGGCTCGAACTCACAAACTGCGAGATCATGACCAGAGCCGAAGTCCGCCGCTTAACCGACTGAGCCCCCAAGCCCCCTCCAGCTTTAAGACAAAGATTATTTGTAGAAATTTCTTCTCACTATTTAACCATCTGAATTTCCTGATGAATTAAAGGTTCATTGTAATGGTGTTATCTTTAAGGGACATTTAAAATGTGTTTGATAGATGACATAGACTCATATTTATTAATTTTTATTTTACTTTATTTTTTTACATTTACTTTTGAAAATTTTCCTGGTTTGTTTCGTAATAGTGAGAGTGAGCTAACAAGTATCTCTTGAGTGCCACTCTGTTTGGAGAAGTAACCAGGGCTTCATTGTTAAGGACCAAAGGAGTAGAAAGCATTTCTCTTTATTTTTAAGAATCTTCCCATTTATTTGAAATAAGGCATGTGTCTGAGAACAATTACAGAGCAGCTTGGCAATACTTTCCTTAATGCGCTTTGAATTGAAGGCACGTGTTCCAACTGTTGGCACAGTAAAGAAGAGACTATGGAAGGGAAGTTCATGTTGTTCTGAGTCTTGAAAGAGCTGATAATATGCTTTCCCCAGGCAGCCTCAAATATCAAGATTTATTTCAAAGCCTTAAAACCAGAGTTAGACACACATTGAAGGACATGGTCTAATCCCTAAAATTGGGAACATAGGGCACATCACAGCAAGAGAGAAGTGCGAAACCTTCCCGAGGCAACGCCTGATGTGAATCAGGTACTTTAACCTTATTACTGTGGTAATTCCACACGATCATGTGTTTTCTCTATTACTGATCAGGAGACCGAGGTTCAGAAAGGCAAGGTAAATTTTTTCCTGATTAGTAAGGGCCGGAGATGGACTTGTTGACTTCTTTCTAGGTCTACCTGGGTAAAAAAAAAAAGTCAGTGTGAGTGGTGACAAATGGTACAAGTTGAATGCAGGGTCACCGATTCATCCTTCTACAGTCTGCTGAACTCAGTGATAAAGTAATTAGCTGAGATCACTATCCATTCTAACTGTAATGGAGCGATAGAAATTTGGATAGAAACTGCTCAGGCAATAGATTCCAAGCCTGGGAGGCGACTTGTCTACGCTTCTTATTCCCCCAGTAGTTTTTGTGAAGATTTTGGCCAGAGGGAAACTGCAGAGCAACTTGAAAGCCCTATAAAGCAAGTGTGTAATAGTGTTGGCAATGTTCTGAAAGCAGCTATCAAGAATGCATGCTACAGGGAGGAATGAAGAACCAATTTCTGGCCGGAATCCATTTTGAATGGAAAAGCTTTTAATGGATGAATTCTCTTTCAATAAGTTGTTGCTTTCCTTTTAATTGCTATTATTTGCTATTTTATTTGTAAATCTTTACGCTTGTACATACGACACTACATTGGGAGGTAGTGGAAAAACATGTTTACGAACCTGTGTCCTGCTTTCTTAAAGAGTAAATATCTGACTCTAAGTCTCTGCACCCTCTTCTCTTGCCTTGTGATTTTAATTTGTTCTGTATAGTATGTAGGATGTATCTTTCTCTATTAAAATTTGACAACTTGGTTTTCCCTATCTGATCTTTCCTAATTAGAAATCACATGGGTGAATCAGAGTCCTTCTAACCTACTATGTAAATATAGGAACTGAACTTCACACACTTATCAAGTACCTTTCACAGCTTTTGTAAAATGGTGAGTCACGAAGCCACGCCTGAGTAGCTTGCAGACCTGTCAGATCAAGCGACCATCTCCTTCGGGCCATACTCTCCCACTCAGATTCTTGTTTTCCTGATTTCTGAAGATGTCTCCAGCAGTTGTTCCCTGCCCTTGGGCCATGAACTCTTGTGAGTGGGAGGGAGATGGAGTTATTGCAAAGGGTGTGTAAAGTCACACACACACACACACACACACACACACACACACGGTAGAGTGAATTAATGAATTACGATGTCCTTTTAAAAAATTACTAAACTCATAGTAGGTTTCAATCATAATATTTTCTCTGAATCAGCAAATGGTAAAAATGCAAAATCATCACATTAAAATTTGTGAATGTTAAAGAAGTTTTTGATGTTCAAAAAAATTAAACTTCATAACCAAAAAAAGATTATGCTCTACTTCAATTCAAAATATTTAAAGCACTTATTACCATTTACCACCTGGATTATGGAATTCCCAGAGGTGATGGACTTATCTTTCTTCACTTTCCAAAGCAAAGGCATCTGAACACAGTTAATTTTCTGCCAATACTTATATATCTCCCTCTTTTTCTCTTTTTCTGTTCTCATTGTATTGATACGCAATATTCTGTCATTGTATTCTTGTATTGTCCCTAATAAAAAGAGGTCGTATTTTATTATCTATTACACTTGACCATTAGTTTCAGATAGAACTTCTTTACCATATGATAGAAGTACTCTTCTATTTCTGATTCACCTTGAATTAGCAAAAACCAGGAATGGATGCTGAATTTCAAAAATGTATTTTATTTAATTTTTATTTAAAAAATCATGTCTATTTATTTATGAGACAGAGAGAGCACAAGCAGGGGAGGGGCAGAGAGAGAGAGGGAGACATAGCATCCGAAGCAGGCTCCAGTCCAGACTCTGAGCCAATGGCACAGAACCCAGTGTGGGGCTCGAACCCACGGACTGTGATACCATGACCTGAGATGAAGTTGAACGTTTAACTGACTGAGCCACCCAGATGCCCCTCACAAATGTCTTTTAAACATTTGTATAGGTGCATAAGATCTACTTGATCTATTGTTGTAATAGATTATTAAATCATATCAGACATTTCTTGTTTATGGTTCTTTCTTCCTTTTTTGAATTTGTAGGCCTTGATTTGTTCCTCTTTTAGTTAAGAATTCATAAGTATCATCGTCACTACCATCATTGTATTTTTCCTTTTTTATTACTTACTTGCTTATTTGCCTATACTTTTCCTTTTTTGTGTTATTTGCCTGCTTCATCAATTTTCCTGTAAGGTTTATGAGGGTTCACAAAATTAATCTGGAGGGTGTTCACCTTTTTCTGTGTTCTTGAAACTGTTTATGCACACAAGGCAATGAAGTGTGGTCACTGAGCCCATGGGCTTTGGGGACATATACACACCTCCGTTCAGACCCTGGCTTGTTCACCTGCAGGTTTCATGACCTTGGGAAAGTTATTTAACTGGTCTAAGCATGTGTTTCGTTACCTACAAAATGTAAACACAAGCACTGATTGTAGATAGGTTTTGTGAGATTAAATGAGATTATACAGGCAAAGCCCCATTACAACTCTCGGCTGGTCATGAGTATTAAATAAATGTGTCTGTTGCTAAGACAATGGGGATAAAGACGATGATGATGATGATATTGTTATTATTGTGTGGGAATTATTTTTTCCTTAAAATCAGTTATGTGTAATAATGGAACAACGTCTTAAAAAATAATTTTTGGACATTTCCTCACTTCTTTAATTTCTCCAGTTTCCCTGGACAAATTTATTTTAATGATTATCTTATTCAGTTAATTTTAATGATTATCTTATTCAGTTAATTTTAATGATTATTTTCCAAGAGAAATTTACCTCTATATCATTGACATCTTCAAAATTATTAGGCCAGGTATATGGTATGCTTTGTGAGAGATATATATCTCTCTCTCCATACAAATATACATATTTGTGTGTGTGTGTGTATAGTGTTTATTTATAAGTTTGCATTTATATAGAGAAAGCCATCTATATATATCTGTATTTTTATATCCACTCTAATTTTTATTCATGAATATTATCGGTTTTGTTTTCATACTCTTATCATGGGCTTAATTTTAATCTTCTTTTTTTAAAGTTTATTTATTTATTTTGAAAGAGAGGGAGAGAGCAAGCATGAGCAGGTGAGGGTCAGAAAGAGAGGAGAGAGAGAGAATTCCAAGCAGGCTCTGTACTATCGGCACAGAGCCCAACACAGGGCTTGAGCTCATGAACTTGGAGATCATGACCTGAGCTGAAATCAAGAGTCAGATGCTCAACCAACTGAGCCACCCAGGTGCCCTGGGTTTATTTTTATTCTTAGGGAAGGAAGATATTAAGTCCATTTTCAAATTGTTTACGTTTCCTGCTTTTAAAATTATTTTCTGCTTCAAGGTTTATTAATCTTGCTATGCTTTTCCTAAATTTGTATTTCTTTTTATATTCTTTTGTTTATATTTTTAGATAAAAAGATTTGTCACTTGTTCATTATTAATTTTGAATAATGGAATCATTTAGAGATGTTGGTTTATCTCTGAGTACAGTTTTACCTGCATCCCACAAGTTTTTCTATACCATGTTTCCACTATCATCATTTAAAATTATTCCATTATTTTATAATTTTAGTTTTTATATTCCCTTTGATATGAGAGCTATTTGGAAGAATAATTATAATTTCTCAAGCTTTTGTTTTGTTTGCCATCATTCTGTAATTTACTTCCCATTTTCTTGCAGATGTCAAAGAATACCTATTTTTTGCTTTGGCAGTTGTGATTTTTATTTTGATTTAATAAACGGTCAATTTTGGTAAATGTTCTAAGAATAATGAAAATAAAATAATTATTTTTTGTATATCATGGAGTCTTTAAAATATACAAAATATACAAAAATGCCTATATCTACACACACATATATATACACACATCCCAACATACATTATCAGTCATTATTATTTATATCCTATTACTTTTTTTTTTCTGGTCACTTGTTCCTTCAAGAACAAAAAGAAATATGATAAAACCTACTCATTCTGTTTTTATTATGATTCTATAAATTTGTCCTTGTATTTCCAATATTTTCTTTTATTTACTTTGATGTTATATTATCTAGAGCCTGAATATCAGTGACTAGCATAACTTGTTAATATGACAATTACAAATACTTGAAAAAAGCAGGAGAAGGTGAGCATGTATCAAGTGGCAGGTATTGAGATGGGTGTTTTAAATGAATTTTCTTAGTTATTACAACTCTGTAGGATAGATACATATATTTACCATTTCCAATGAAGATTCTGATAGGTTGTGTTCAGTAAGAGACACACAGATGAAACAATTTATTGTTTTACCTAATGTTTCTTGCCTTTAATGCTACTTCTTTAATGGTGGTATTGTGACCTTTGCTTCCTTTTTGTTTGCATTTGCCTTGTATATCCCTGTCTGTCTTTTAACATTTAATCTTTTAAAAATAATTTTTTTAAATGTTTCATTTATTTCTGAGAGAGAGAGTGTGTGTGAGCAGGGGAGGGTCAGAGAGAGAGAGAGGGAGACACAGAATCTGAAACAGGCTCCAGGCTCTGAGCTTGCTGTCAGCACAGAGCCCTACGCAGGGCTTGAACCCACGAACCGTGAGATCATGACCTGAGCTGAAGTCGGATGCTTAACTGACTGAGCCACCCAGGTGTCCCTTAACTTTTAATCTTTATATCATGTAGTGTGGTGTTGGTATTGAGTAGATATCCTACAAAGAAATATCTGTGGGATGAGCAGGTCTTTCAAAGTCATGTTCTTTAGTGTGTATGTTTTCTAGGAGATATTTAATTGGATGTTGTTTATGATGAGTGTGAATAGTTACTAGGGAAGTTTAACCCACTTACAGTTATTGTGTTAATGATATGTTTGAATTACTTCTGACATTTAGTGTTTTGTTACTTTTTATGTTTCCTTTAATTTTCTTTTCTGCTTATACTATTGCCATATGGACTGTGAGCTCTTTGATTAAATATACATACAAACTGGTTTGGAGAGTGTACATCTTGTTTTTATTCCACTTTTGATTGACATCTGGCTTGTCCTACAGCTTAATGCATTCACACTGTTGGCACAATAATTGAAGTTTCCTTTAGAGCTGCTTCACAAGACTTTACGTGCCAGCCTGCAGTAAATCATGCTGACGGTCGTGAATTTCTCTTTTTGCTTATGATCTCATTTGAAATAATTTATTCTTTTGAAAATGAAACATATTTTCATCACACAATGTAGTCTTGTGTTCATTCATTAGTTTTGTCCTAGTCATATAACAAATATTAAATGATATGTATTGATTATCTGTTATGTACACTGTGTTGCTAAACTATGTGAATTTGAAGGAGAAAGGAAAGGAATATAAAGTGATATTTTTGTCTCTGTTTTTAACTTGCTTAAAGTGTAATTGACAGAACTAGATGTATATCCATAAAAAACGTTAAAAAACTTAAAAGTTAAAATATAAATGATGTCACTGGCACTGTGCATAAGTAAATGCTAAATGAGATACATATGCAAAGTGTGCCATGAATTCAGAGGTCAGAAACATTTCCTAGGGTTGAAATAAATGTTCAGAGAGATCTTTCTGAAGAAGAAGGAAAACATCCGAAGGTGGTGGACACTGGGGTAAAGGTGTGGACATGGACATGTACATACCATGGTGAAGGGATGGCAAACAAATGATCATGGTCACATTAGAGGTTTCATGGAATTAGAAATGCTTATTAGGGTAAAGGATTCATTCCACAAACAAGTGTCAAGCACTTAGCACCCAGAGAGCATACAGAGGGTGCTTAACCAAGTGTAGGGCAGAGGTGTGTCACAGAAGGCTTCCATTTGGAAGTACTGCCAGAGTTGAATCGTAAGAGACAAGCAAGAGCTCAATGGGTAAAGGTTTCAGTCATGGGTGGGAAAGTTGAAAAGAAGTGTTTTCTTGGCAGAGGAGAGCAAAGATATGAAGGCTGATGGGTGTGAGAGAGAGACCATGGTGCTTTTGAGAACCACACCATTTTTCCGTGATTGGCATATTGAATGTGAATGGAGGAATTTGGTGAAATGGTTAGAGGGAGAGAAGCTTCCCCACATCATGACAGCTTTGGGTACTACACTGTAGGCTTTTGGACTTCATCTACAAGGCTGGAGGAGCCTCAAAGTGATTTTAAATAGCCTCAAAGTGATGGAAAGTAGATTATAGACAGGAAGATTCAAAGTGGAGAGATTGGTTGAGAGATTAATTCAGGTGAAAGATGTCTAGGGACTGAATCAGAGGCAGTGGCCCTGGGGATATATTTGAGAATGATTAAAAGATTAGAAGCTACAGCCCAGATAGCAAATGGGTAAAGGAGCTAGGGATAGGGCAGCCAAGGATTATTCTTTGGAAGTTGGCTTGGAAAACTCGAATATGTTTATCATTATAGGAAACACAGGCGAAAGAAAAGGTTTGCAGGCCAGGGTGGTGTCGTGGGGTAGGTTGAGATACTTTTAGGTGTTATACATATGGGTTAAAGGTTTTCTTCTTCTGGTATGTTCCTACTGACTTGAGAGTTATGGGGTTTTAAATGTCAGCATTTCTGTAAGATCGCCATGGGTGTGTAACACTGGTAAAATTACTGGGTCAATAAAATATGTATAAATGCACAGACTTGTTGGTGAGACAAAGATTTATTTAGCTACCAATCCCATAAATGGCCAAACAATTAACAATAATAAAGTCTGTTTCAGTAACAAAGCCTTGCCAAGACAGGGAGATGTGGATGCCTTTCAACAAAAGAAATTCCTTTCTTCTCAGATGACATGTAAACTGATGTCATTTCTCATTCCATAAAGAAAAAAAAAGATGAAACTTGCTATGGTTCGCAGTATTCCAATGATGACATTCTTCCTCAAAGTAGTCTAAAAAAAGACAATGTGAACAAACTTGCGCTTCCTCTGCCAGAAATGCATGCCTGGCTATAGTGCAAGCCTCTCATATTCAGCCCTTTAGATAATGGTTTTTACACGAAGTTTCATAACGTTTATTTACTGCCATAAATGAATGGACCAAGCAGTGCTGAAGGCAGGAATCCAGTTCCTCAGTGGTTAGATTTCTCACTACATTATCTTGACTTTATCAAGTTTTCTCTGAGAGGAGTATTTCCTGTCAGTATTTCATGGGCAATGTGAAATATTGCAGGGATCTCAGTTTCGAAGTTTTACAGCTCTGCCTGCTTGTGAAACACATTAGCCTCACTCCACGAAGATCATGCTCTAGTTATAAGTATTTCAACTATCCAGCGCTCCCATTTTTAGGGTATATCAACCACATTTTCCTTCCCCTCCCCTCTTGCAGATGGATCCCCACTCTTCTATGACTTGTTGCAGCAGGAAAACAATAAACAAACAAACAAACCAAACCAAGCAGACTGCCTATTCCTGAAGACAAGGGTTCCTGTATGTTCACCTGGGTAGAATGGTGAGCTATGACTTGGGCTGATCCGCTAATGAGGGTTTAACCAGGATAGATGTGTTGGTCACTAACCAACCGAGGAGGAAGACATTTTTCTATGATAGGTTTGTCATTGACATAGTAGAGGTGATTGATGGTGAACCCGGTCCAGAAGAGTTTGAACTCAAGGTAGCTCTGCTAAGCAGACACCTGGCTTGTTGAAGTCCTGCCACCCTTCTAGTCCCTACGTGCTGAGGCACGGGGTTCCCTCGGGTTGAACTGGTTAAACTGGACAAACCACAGTCTCCCAGAGCAGACTCTGGGGCCATGGCCTGGGGGCTGGCTCCTGCCCCGGCAGGAAGCTATGCCCACGTGCTTGCCTTCCTCCTCTTCCACTCTGTTGGTGCCAGACACAACCAGACAAGAGCAGGGAATGGCTATGGACAGGACAGTTGGTGCTTGACTCTGGCCTCTTCTAAAAGCCCACTCTCCAGATCCTTCCAGCTCTTGGCTGGCCCCTGTGGAATGGGCTAGGATTATAGACCAAATTCCTGAACCTCACCCTTGGTGGCAGAAAATGCAGAATAAGGCGCAGCTGTGGAAGAAGCTACTAGATGGTTGAAAAAGGTAAAAATAATATATATCTTAAAATAAAATTAGAACTGTGTATTTTCTCTCCTAAAGTAATCTAATTGCTTAAAGGGGGGAAAAACTTAAGTAAGGCATTAGAAAGGAAGAAAACAATTGGAACCTTTTACTTGGAGAAAGCGGAGAAATGCCTTGTTGCTAACATTTGCTGCTCTTAGAGCTAAAGTGAAATCTCTGATGTCCGTATGAACAGAGATGCATATAATGTAAAAGATTCCCAAATGCCGGAGACCTCCCAAGAGCTTCTATTTCATTCTCTACTTTGACCGTCACCTTTCTCTACCTCTATCTATCCCTATTTGCTGAGTAGGAACAAAGAGGGAAATTGAGCAAAATTTGTCTTCACGAAGAACATAGGAGAATGGGGAAGTCATTTCCATAAGAGGTAATACAAGTTATGATACAGGTTTGGCATGATTTCTCAGGAAGCACTTTCCCTGTCTTCATAGCCCCAGTGCCTCGCATGGCCCTTGACTTGTTATTTTTATATGTTGGATATTGTATTTGGCTGCCATCAACATGAATTTGAGCCATTTAAGCTAATTCTTTACACAGTAACTCTTTAGGAGGGTTTCATTTATTTAATTTATTCATTAATTCACTGGCAAATACTTAGAGGCAGAGCTACTCTACAAGACCAGAAGCATATGCAATTAATATCAGTGCAAGTCCAGCTTAAATGTACATTTGCATAGGTCATCTAGAAAGTGGTTTATGTGCAAGTCAAGGGATATTTTGCGTAGGGGGTTTTTAAATGTATTAAAAGACAGGCAAAAGAAATGTTTGTTGTGCAGAAGTTTGCATGTTTAATTAAAATAAAACTATTATGTGGTTCACCTCCCTCTGCCAATGAAGATATAATTTCATTTATCAGCATCTCAGTGCTATAGAATGACTTCAGAACATTCTGGAGAATGTCTCTCTTTCTACTGAATTCCATTTGAGTGGCCTCTGAGGGGCCCGCCCTCCCCAGCCTAAGAAACTGTCTTCAGTTCTTGCATATTTTCTCCTTTACAAGAATGATACGTGCTGACTCTGCTTCCTTACCTCATAGTTATTCATTTAAAACATTATGAAATATTTCAGACAATGTGTACAGAAGAACGCAGTCAAGACTCATGTTTCAACACTCAGCTGAACAAATAGAGCATTATCAATGACACTGATGCTCGTGGGCATCTATCCCTACTCACATCTCACTTCCTCCCAGTACATAATGAATTTGCAATCACTGTTCTGAATTTGGGTTGGAGTAATTATCATTTCCATATTGGTTTTTTTTTTTAAGATTTTATTTTTTGTAAGTAATCTTTACACCCAAAATGGGGCTTGAACCCATAACCCTGAGATCAAGAATTTCATGCTTTCCCAACTGAGCCAGTCAGGCACCCCCATGTCGTTCTTTATAACAGTACTAAGTATGTGTGCATGACTAATCACTATGTCGTATTTTTTCTGTACTTTTAAGCTTTGCCCAAATGATACTCTACTGAATGTATTCTTCTGTGACTTACTATCTCTGCCATACTTTCAGTCATTATTGTGGTGGTGAAGTTCCTCCATGATAATGTTCCATTGTACAACATTCCATGATTTATTTACATACAGTCCTGCTAATGGATATTTAGTTTCCCTGCAACTTTTATGTCAAGGAGTCAGGGCAGATATCAGGATTATTACTGGGTTCAAACTGCCAGGGGCTCACTGGCAGCAAAGTGTCAGAGATGGTCTTCTAGTATCCTTTCCAGAGGTGTGCTTGAGCTCATGTGCACTTGGATGCACTGGGGATGGGACCCTGCAGAAGGGACCCACCAGTGGGGTGACCCCATCCTGTTGCTCTCCCATTGGTGAGCTCAACAGAAGACCCTTGTAGAACTTGGGATGGACAGACTGTTTTGGTATCAAGAAGTTTGAGGGTAAAGCGTGAGTTGTTGGTAGTTGTGAGGCACATACGCTACCTAACAGTTGGAGTTTTGGGGGCCCATGGGAAGTGTAACTCCTCCTACTGGGAGAAGCCCCTTTTTTTCAGTTAGTTTCTAACTAGGCAATTTAGCAAGTTCCTTATTGATATTCACTTGTCACCCCAAGCCAATTTTTTCTTGTTTCAGGTAATGTTGCCATGATCATGTCTCCTTGTGTCCATATGCAAAAGTTTTTTTATTTTTATTTTTTTATTTTATTTTTTTAAATGTTTTATTTATTTCTAGGAGAGAGAGAGAGAGAGACAGCGTGAGCAGGGGAGGGTCAGAGAGAGAGGGAGTGACAGACTCTGAAACAAGCTCCAGGCTCTGAGCTGGTAGTCAACACAGAGCCCGATGCGGGGCTCGAACCCACGAACTGTGAGATCATGACCTGAGCGAAAGTCAGACGCTTAACCGACTAAGCCACCAGGTGCCCCCATATGCAAAAGTTTTTAAAGGTATATATTTAGGAGTAGAATTACTGAATTGTAGGGATTGTGCCTTGTCAGATATCCTGAAGGTTACCATTTATTCTGCTAATTATTGAACCAATTTATTCTCCAATCACTAATACGTTAGAGATCCCATTGCTCAACATCTTCTCTAAGGATTGATATTGTACAAATTTGTTTAAAAAATTTTTAAGTTTATTTCTTTTTTTTGAGGGGGGGCAGAGAGATGGAGAGAGAGAATCCCAAGCAGGGGTTTGATCTCACAAACCACAAGATCAAGACTTGAGCTGAAATCAAGAGTCAGATGCTCAACCAGCTGAGCCACCCAGGTACCTCTTGTGTTACATCTTTTAATAGTGTGTGATTATCAAAAGTTTAACATTTGGAGAGCCTTTTTTAAAAAATCTTAATTACCATGGGTTTATATTCTCTTATTTGTTGCCCTTAAAATTCTATATGTAAGCTTAACTTAATGTAATAACATTGTCATCCCTTATGGAAAAAAATCTCTTGTAAACTTTTTATTGTTATAAAATGTTTTAGTTCTACCTTGTCTTTGTACTTTCCTAATTTGACATAAACATATGGCTGTTACCTGTCAATACTTGATTAGATTTACCTATTCATGTATCCATTTCCTTGCCCACCATTCATTTCAGACTTTCTGTACTCATTCCTTGAGTGAGAGTCCACTCATGGTAAACTCAAAAATTTTTGTTTGTCAGAAAATACATTTTCTTTGACTTCACTCCCGAGTGGCAATTTAGATAGGTAGGAAACTGGATCTGGCTGTTGGATTTATTCTCATGACTTCTGAGAGATCTGCTATCATTGGAATGTTAATTTCTTTGTGTCATTCTAAGACACACTCACACACACACACACACACACACACACACACACACTTGACGGTCCTTTCTCTTTGGCTACTTTTAAGATCGTGTTTGTCTTTGATGACCCATAGAATTAATTGTTGTGTTATATTTAGGTGTGGGTTAAAAATATACATATTTACATTAAAAAAAATTTTCCCCTTAAATTTTTTGTACTTCCTGGATCTGAGTGATAGGAGAAGACAGGATTCAGTAGGCCAGAGAGGGAAAAATTAGGGTCTGAGGTCCCTGGGTAGGGAAAAAATGGGCATTTTGGACCAATCTGGGAATGTCGGCCCACAGCATACTTCCTCAGGCATAAATTTCCTCTTGAGAATTTCCTCAGACCCTACCTGCTCCCTCTTCAGGTTTCTCCTCTGGAATTTGACAAAAGACCTAGGTATGGCCCTAGACCACCCCTCATACAATGGAAACGAGCCAATCAGGAATGGACAACTCAGCATCTAGAGCAATCAAGCCAATAAGGGTAGATCTGAGAAGGAACAAGGGGGAAGGGAAGGGGGAGGGCTGATTAGGACTTTATACAGCAAGGACCCTCTCCCGGAGTCCCCAGACATTCGCTTTCGAATGGCCCCTCTCTGTAAAGAGGGCTTTCCTCTTATTCTAACCTTATGTTCTAATAAACTTTTGCCTGCTATTCAGTTTTGGTCATACTTCGTTCTTCGAAGTAGTGAGACAACAAATTCCCGAGTATTATGGTAAAAAAATCCTGCAACAATGGCTCATTTGACAAGATGTAGGAAATAAAACTTCAGGGCACCTAGTTAAACTTTGTTTTCAGATAAATAATTAATACTTTTCAAAATATTAAGTATGCCCCATGGAATGTTTGTCCTAGACTCTATCTGGCTGCTCCTGGCTAGGTGGTGGGGAAGTTTTATTTTCCTAGCAAGACCTGAGGTTGATGGGATCATTTTCCAGATTGTCTTCTTTTTGTAGGTGAGTAGATATGTTTTGTTTTTTGCTTGCCCCCCTCCCCCAATACACCATTTCATGGAGCCTCCAGTCTTTCCAAGGTCTTGGGCTCTGTGGGCATCTAAGTTCTAGCTCCCCATCTTGTGGTGGTTTTGTGACCTGTTCCCCAAGTGATTCTAGGTGCCTGGAAGGGGAAAATTCCACCAGCACAGTGACTGGTACAGCCTGTGTTTTGCTTTCTGGGTGTGTTGTTTTTGTTTGGTTTTGTTTGCTTCTTGTTTTGTTTATTTGGTTGGGTGTGTGTAGTTGTTTTTAGCGCTTAGGATTTTCCCCTTCCTTTCAAGTGAGATCTGCATTTAAAGGGGGTTGTCCTGTTTTATCAGTTATATTGCTGGAAGCAGAAACACTGCCCTTCACTGCAAGCCCTTGCCCTTACCACTGCTCTGAAATTATTCTCTGAAAATTCTGCCAGGGATGCATTATTGCTAAATCTAACCGCCTCTTCTTGAGAGTTGCCTACTTGAAAGGTCTCCTTTCTTGGCTAACCTTTCTCTTCCACTGATTTTGATGGCTCTGGTTTCTTCTTATTGTTCTACCTCTCTGACCCACCATTGTCAATCTCGTTTAATAGCTCTCTTTCCCATTGCTTCTTCCTTAATGTAAACATGCTTCTTGGAGACTGAGTATACACCTAAGCTAGTGTTCTAATCTCCAACCTTTGTAGGTTAGCTTTTATATTGTTTTCTAGGGTTATATTTCAGAAAAGAAAAAGAAAAATGTTATGACTGTTTTGCCCTTGAAAATACAGACCATCTGGATAAATTTGAATTGCAGATAAACAAGGAACAATTTTTTAGTAGGTGCCCCAATATTGTCTGGGACATAGACTTAAAAACATCATTATTTATCTGCAATTCAAACCTAACTGGGCATTTTGAATTTTTTTTTTTTTAGTTTGTTTATTTTTTTAAGAGAGAGAGAGAGCAGGGGAGGGGCAGAGAAAGGAAGAGAGAGAATCGCATGCAAGCTCTGCACTGTCACTGCAGAGCCTGATGTGGGACTCGAACTCAAGAACCGCGAGAGCTGAGCAGAAATCAAGGCTGACTGAGTCTACCAGGCACCCCATTTAACTGGGCATTTTGTACTTTATCTGGCAACCGAGCGTGTGTACCACTTTCAGCTTCTTGTTCCTTATCACTGTAATTATCTAAAAAGGATACAAAGGGTTTCTACATTCAGAAATGAAGATTCCAAAAAAGCATCTTCCCTGGAAAACTATCCACCAGAGATTCCTTAGCTTGCAAATGTGTGGACAGGAAGGTAACATGGCAACATTCTACAGTGGGAGGGCGAACAAAGGAGATTGTAGCGAAACATTGGTCTCAGCTGGGGGAATTTTCTGACATAAGTATGTTTCTGGCAATTTTTCCAATACAGCTAACATATTGTGGCAGGCACATCTGGGTGACACACACTCAATAAAAATGCCTGGGAGAAAGCAAGCGTGTATACGTGTTGAGTTAAACGGCCCTTTGTTAGGAGGGAGTGGAAAGGAGCCATGAACATTGTGCTGAAATGCAAACTAATTGATGGACAGTATAATCACCACCTTAGTTAGCGCCCGGGGACTCTTTTCATACAGGCAAGCTGTAAATTTAAATGGAAACCAAAAGGGTAGCACACAGCCTATAGCTCAGCATTCCATGATTTCACGTATGAAGTATTTGGTGAGTAAGAGAGAGGGTTAGCAGAGAACAGCTGGGGAGGAGCTGCACAGTGGTGAGAAGGTAAGACTGAAGGGGCCAGTACCAAGCTCATTCTACCCATGTGCAGATAAGAGCTCCTATTCGAAGGATGAAACTCTAGGCTTTGCTCACGATGAGGCATTGCACCTCTGTGTGCTGTACAGCCCTGTGATCTTTTCTCTTCCGCCCAAGCCCTAGACAGTGCAGTCTTTTCAAGACAGTGATTTGGGGCGAGATGGACTGATCCGTGAACCAGATCCATCTTGGTGTATGTATCTTCAGATAACGAATATTTAGTGTCACTGAAAGCGCCTGAGTTTTCTAATCAGGCTAACTTGGGTTCAAATCTCTTGTAGCTCTGCCCTTGAAATCATGGCATGAGCTTACCCACAGTTGATTCAGCTATAAAATGAAGCTAATACTGTTCATCTCTTGGGATTGTGATGCGGATTACACCAGGTTTCTTCGCTGCAAACTGGTGTTTATAAACTGCTTTGTCAAGGGTGGCGGCGGCCCTTTCTATCTGTGGGCTGTCTTTGCCTAAGCCTGACATGGGGGCTGGTGCCCAACTTCTTGCAATCATGTACCTTCCACCTGTGCTTGTTTCTGACTATCTTGAGACACCTTACTTTCACGGTGCATTACCGATAAGGGAGACTGTTTGCCCTAGGCTGGATATGGCAAGGGACTGCCCTTTCCTGTGATGACCCCAATCAGCCGGCACTGTCTGCCTGCAGTCGAGTATTGAGAAAGGACATGAGGCTGCCCTGGTTTGGTGAGGAACAGCCCATGGCTGGTGATGAAGGCTGCCATTTGCATGGGAAGGGGAAGCATTGGAGTCTGGGCTGTGCTGCGTGTTCTTGATTACCTTCTCTTTGGTCAAGGTGTGAAGTAGACAATTGGCTTCAGGAACATGATGTTCACTAGTTATGGCCCTTCCCTCTACTTCCGGTGCCACCTCCCCACATTCACTACTATTCACATACTGGCTTTGTGACAGGAAACCTGAAGGAGGAACTCATTTATTTCTGTTAGGATTTGGACACTTACCAATCGTTTCCTTCTGCACAGTGTCCCAGAGGAATCGGCCAGGTGCTCTGGGCCAAGCCAGTCTCTGCAGATGCAAGCTGGTTGTGGTCAGTCTGCGTGTGTTGCTGCTACAAAGCAGCCTACCCAGGAGGGCCTGAGGAAAGAAAGTTCTCCTTCAAGCTGCCCATCAAGCCCCTTGCAGTCTTAACCTCCGAAAAAAAAGTTCAAAGACTCTGGCTGTATATATGATGATGTTTAACGAAAATCTATTATATCCAGGCCCCTGTGTGGATGAAATGGTGTTTTACTTTTGGGGAAAGGCCAAACAAACCAGAATATCTTCCTCATTTTACAGCTATGGACTGGATTGCTCTGGTTAAAGTTGTATTTCTTTAACTTAGACCTCTATTAAGAAGTACGTTTAAGGGCTGCTGGTTGGCTCAGTTGATTAATCATCCAACTTCAGCTCAGATCATGATCTTGAGGTTTGTGAGTTCAAGCCTTGCGTCAGGCTCACTGCTGACAGCTCAGAGCTGCTTTAGATCCACTGTCCTTCTCTCTCTCTCCACTCCCCTGCTATTGTTCTCTCTCTCTTTCTCAAAAATAAAATAAATATTAAAAAAAAAAACAACAAAACAGAAGGAGTAAGTTTTCCTGGAAGAACGTGAGGGTGGCAGCGTGGAAGAAAATATTTGAAACGAGGATAAAGAGGCGAGAAAGTGAAGTGATGTCACTGTGAATACAAAACAGAGACTTTCTAGGAGGCGATGGACAATGTATGAGGCAAACAGAATATGACAGAGGAGTTCTGGGGAGCTTCAACCTCTCGGACATCTACAAACCATGCTAAAAGAAGGCCACTTGAAGTTTTAAAAAGTAACATTTGTTCTGACTATTCTGGTACACATTTTGCAAGAATGTGGGAAGTATACAAAAGAAAATAAACATTTCTAATAAACCCACAGCAAGAACTGACCTGCCTAGTTAACATTTTGGCGCCTGTCCTTCGACTGTTTCTTTTCTTTTCCAGCACAGCCATTTACATATTTGCATATGAAATATTAACTCTCGAGGCCTTTGTTTGCCCAAGACTACAAAATAAGGTCACCTGGTCAGCTTACTTTAACCCTCATTAAAAAAAATTTTTTTAAATGTTTATTTATTTTTGAGACCTAGAGATTGAAAGAGAGCGAGCATGAGCAGGGGAGGGGCAGAGAGAGGGAGACACAGAATCCGAAGCAGGCTCCAGTCTCTGATCTGTCAGCACAGAGCCCAATACGGGGCTCGAACTCACAAACCATGAGATCATGACCTGAGCCGAAGTCGGATACTTAACTGACTGAGCCACTTGGGTGCCCCTCTTTAACTCTCATTTTTAATGTCCAGTTATGCGGGGTTGAGTTCCAACAATGTAGTTGCCAGCAAGTGTGCCCAGCAGCTTCTGAGAGCTTTTCAGAAGCTTGGTCCCCTAAACGCTCAGAAACACACTCTTGTTCCACCCTGGCCTCCACCTCATACCGCTGTGCTGCGGCTGCTGCTGCCCACGTGACATGACCAGTGTGATGGTTCCTCCCCAAGCCTCTCCTGGTGACCAGTAGTGATATTACCACTAGACCTTCCGCAACAAGACTCTGGCTGTCTCTTGGTCTTGCCTTCTGATTCCTGGGGCAGAACTTCCATAATTTCCCAACGCATAGCTGGGAACACATTTTGTTTTTCAGAAGAATTTACTGAAGTTTTTCAGAAGAATTTACTGAAGTTTTTCAGAAGAATTTACTGAAGTTTAGGAGATACAAAAGAGAAATGGAACGCAGAAGATAAATTAAAACTGCTTCTAGAAATGCCCACTCATAAAGTTGCACTGGCCCTAGCCTCAAAGCAAATGGAAATCTGTGTCTCCAGTAGAGTCCAAGAATTGGCTTCTTGGGCTTTCAGTGACTGCCCCCGTGTGACTCCCTTTTCCAGAATGATTGAAGTAAGAGCTTGCATTGCCTTCCATTCCCAACCCTGCCTTTGGGGGTCAGCATATCTGCCATGGAGACAAGTGATTTCCTTACACTGATCCCAGAAAGCATTTCCTAAAGTCTAGGTTGTTGCTGCATCAAGCCCAATAAGGACCTTGATTTCTGGATCTTTTCCACCCGAAGATGAGATCGAATCTCTGTTTCTACAAAGGTGCCAAACTACGTCCCCTACAAAAAATTGCTTACAGAAGAACATCACATTTCTTTAAGAACAAGCAGTGATTTGAAGGTATGTGACTGAGCCAGTTAAGCCCAGGCTTCTAGAAGAAACATCTCCAAAGGAACCAGTCATCAGAGTTATAATTTTTAAATGCAACTGTTTTATACTTGTTAAACAGAACATCTCAGTCAGAATCTTTTGTAGGGAGATTGCTTCAACGCATTTACATATTCCCTCTTGCTCTATGTTGCGTAACTTCAAGAGACCACACAGAAGCCTGGAAGAGGCTCCCCAAAGATAAAGTGAGAAACCACATGCAAATTTTTAGAGTGGTTTTAAAAATAAGCCTTCAGGCATATCTCCATCTGTGGTGCTACACACATACATGCGTATAATTAAAAATCATGCTTTATATATAATTCTATAATCTTCTTTCTTTCATTTTCCATTATGGACATTTTCCAGTATTAAAATTTTATATGATTGATATAATATGATACTATATAAATTATTTTTTCCCAAATAGCTACTTCTCTTCAATTTCATTTAAAATTTATATACTTGGGGCACCTGGTAGCTCAGTCAGTTAAGTTTTGACTTTGGCTCAGGTCACAATCCTGTGGTTCGTGGGTTCAATCCCCATGTTGGGCTCTGTGCTGACAACTCAGAGCCTGGGGCCTGCTTCAGATTTTGTCTCGCTCTCTCCCTGCCCCTCCCCCACTCACACTCTGTCTCTTATCTCTCTCAAAAGCAAAAATTTTAAATATATACACTCTTTCCAAAAACTGACTCTGAAGTTTAAAAGAATCTAAAATTAGAGAAAGCAGTTTAGTGAATCCCTGTTTCTAGTGCCTAGGTTAGAAAATTATCAACTGGAACCCAGTCTTATTTGACCTATTATTTGTTTTGTCACTACTTCCAGATTATTTAGAAACAAATCCAGGCATTCCATCATTTCAACATCTACTTTTGAAAGATAAAGACTCTTTTATTTTTTTTTTTATTTTTATTTTTTTAAATTTTTTTAATGTTTTATTTATTTCTAGGAGGGAGAGAGACAGCGTGAGCAGGGGAGGGTCAGAGAGAAAGGGAGTCACAGACCGAAACAGGCTCCAGGCTCTGAGCTGGCAGTCAGCACAGAGCCCGACGCGGGGCTCGAACCCACGAACCGCGAGATCATGACTTAAGCGAAAGTCGGATGCTTAACCGACTAAGCCACCCAGGCGCCCCATATAAAGACTCTTTTAAAAACATAACAATATTATCATTATCATACTTCAAATAATACTAATTCTCTTTAATGCAAAATGTTCACAATTGTGTTATGATTTCTTCACAGTTTGAGTAGGAATTCAAGCAAATAAATAAACTGTAAATGGTGCATATGTCTCTTAATTCTCTTAAGTTTGATAAGTTTTTCCCTCTTTTTATTTCCCTTGCAATATATTGGTGGGAGGAAAGATGTCCTGTAAATTTTTTTCACATTTAAAATTTTGCTGTTTGTATCCTGTGGTGGTGTTTACATATTTCTCTACCTTGTATTTCATTTAGCTTGGTATTTTGACCTAGAAGCTTGGTTAGACTTAGAGTCCATTTTTGAGTAAGTATATTTCCTAGATGATAGTACTTTGTATTTATTTTGGTACGTACATATTATCAGGTTGATTTTCTTTGGAGGATCATAATCATGAATGATTGTTGCCTAGATCCATTAATCCACTGTGGACCTAGGGACTAGTATTCTAATTGTAGTCTTTCATCCTCATTTACTGGTGGAATAATTCTTTTTAAAAATTATTTTATTTTAGAGAGAGAGAGTGAGCAAGCATATGAGTGGGGAGAGGGGCAAAGGGAGAGAGAGGGAAAATCTTAAGCAGGCTCCACACTCAGAACACAGCCTGACACGGGACTCAATCCCATAACCCTGGGATCATGATCTGAACTGAAATCAAGAGTTGGACACCTGGTAGAAAAATTTTATAAAAAGAAACTTTTCCTTGTCCATTGGCTACCTGCAGTACAGCTTGTAAAGAGACCTTGATTTCTTTACTTGTATTTAGTAGTTTTCAAAACGATGGGTTAGTTCTTTAGTATCCTCCCCTAGTGACCAATCAGTTTTGTTTGTTTGTTTGGGTTTTGTTTTGTTTTTTTTTTTTGGTATTATTATGAACTCATGTATTTAAATACATTTAATGTGTTTTAAGCCTCTGCAGTTATTATCATTAATGATGCTGTCATTTTGTCTCATGTTGAACCGTAGTAGCCTCCTCAAGTTCACTACTGCATCCTTTTGGCATGAACTTTGTGATCTCTGGGGAGAGACTTCATTGTTCTCTGGCATGACAGGCTGTTCCGTTTCTGTGCGTATCTCTCTTGCCTCACAGAAAAGTTATTTATTTATCTGAGGAATACTGGTTCCTTCTGGTGAACATTGGTATCTGGAAAGCCTGCTTTGAGTTCTAAGAGGGCTCATTGCTAGTTGTTGGTTATTGTTTGAGGCTGTTTTCATTACGCAGAGCTGAAAATATGTATATTACCTTTAAGATAAAATGTGTCATGGCTTTAAATAGGTTCATCTGATGCACATTCAGGACTACAGGCTTTTAACCATATTGATCTTACACCTGTATTTCTTTTTCCATTGCTAAAAATCTATTTACAGTGATCCCGGCATTAATTACTAATTTGATTTCTTTCACAGGTCATAGGCAGTGGTCTCAGAAGAACCACTAAATGCCACCTGACAGTTGAATCCTGTAAAGAGATTAAGACTTGTAACTTGTTTAGTTTAGGGGCGTGTGTGTGTGTGTGTGTGTGTGTGTGCATGTGCGCATGCATGTGTGGGTAAGCATGTCTTCCTGGGATATATTTCACTAAGGATGTTCTTCTCTCTATACTTTATGCCGCCCACCGACACACAGTTACTTTGTTTGATTTTGCTTTCAGTTTTTAGGGTTTGCTAAATTTAGATCAATCTGTATTCTGTTGCTGTTGTTTTTAATCTAAAACTTACTCTTAAAGTTGCATCTCTTAGTTGGAACATCAAATCAAAAGTGCCATTAAGAGTATAGTCTGTATAATGTGGCATCCCAAATCATTACATGTGTGGTGAAACACGTCAGAGTTCTGGATCTTGAGTCTGTAAAGGGGCTGTTAGGACAGGAAATGGTTCTACACAAATAGCATCATAACACTGAATGGGGACCGAAGGAATAACGTGCTGACTGTTGAGTGCTTTTATATGCACCAAGAAACATCATGGAGCAGTTATATTATAATTATTACCAAGTTGTTTGCTGTTGTTTTGAGCCTTTTAATCCCTTTGACTATGAGGCCGTAATTCGAAGTGTCTAAAATTGGGCCCTGAACAAAACCCACAGAGGGGAAAGGTGGGGGATGGGGAATGGGTGGTCTGTGGTGGTGTTACTCAGAGGCTTGGGGCTCCATGGCACATTTCCCTGGGGTGTATTTGTAGGAGTGACTGAGAAACATATGGGTAGAAACTTCTCCTCAGGGATGGAACTTGATTCGTTGACAATGGATCACGGGAGAGAGTTGTTTCAGAAGATTCTTTGAATGCTCTCTCCAAGGACTCATGAAAGAACTGTGAGAAAGGAGATCAAATCAAAAGGAGTGCCTTCAAGTTTCTGTTCACACCCGAGGAACAAACCAACTCCTGCTTTATAGCCCAAGCATAATCACGTACTGTTCAAGATTGGGTAAGGGCCTGGTTCCCACTTCAGTGACAGGAGTGTTGGACCACCCCTGGAACAGGGAAGAGAAGGCAGGGAGGTCTTGGAAGGGAGCCAGTCCTCATGTGGAACAGAGGCAGTTGTAGAGGTCATTGTCCGGTAGACTTCAAGAAATAGCATGACGTCTCAGGCAGGCAGGAGAGCTATGGCTGGTACCCCACCACAGCGGAAGGATTGTGTTAGAAGTCTCCAACTTTGTTTCATATCCGAGATTATTCTATTTTCTAGCTAACATGAGAAACTTCCTGTGTTGTTTTGAATAATCAAATACGGGCTAAAATTCCTTGATGAGAGGTAGAGCTAGATAAATAAATTTCATTACTGTTATTACAACATTAATTTTAGTTCTGACCTGATTCGGGTGGAAGATAAACCATCTTCATGAAGAAACTCTTTTTCAAGAATTATAGTGGTGGACATTGGTATAAATCTTTCCCATTACAAAGTTCTTCGGCATTCATTGGGTATTAGAGGAGTGGAAAAGGCCATTCTCAGATCGTGTGCTTTCGTTCAGGGAAGCAATTCCCTCAGAGGATGGAGATGTTGCTGGGGGCAATGTCTACATGGGACAGAAGCTTTTAATCTACTATTCTGTGATGTATTTTCAGAGATTCTGAGGAAGCAAGGAGAAAGTGTCTTCATGGGACTTTGTGTGGATATCCAAGTTGAACTTGGCTTCAGCTCAGGGGATGCTATATCTAGGTCATAAATTGTTTCTTCTCGCCATTTGCTTTCTTAATACTGTAAGTCCCTTCATGGGAATCTGTTCTGTGGCCTCCGCTCCGAGGCATCCCTTCTCCGTGCCTGCTACTTGCGTGTTGTATGGTAGGTGCCCAGTCCAAGTTCCTAATGGACTGGGTAGTTGAATGGCAGCATCCTCTCAAAGGAAAGCACTGCCGAAGGCTTTGCATCCATTAGGTCTTTCTTCCACTTCAGGTAGACAAAGCCAAAGTACTTCTTGGAGGTCATTTGATCCATTTTTCCCTCTTTGCCACACTACTATATTGTGGCAAGGCTAAGAACAGAAAACTTACATCTACATTTTTCTTAGTGTTTTTTAGCGCCAGCACATTAACATGGAGACAAGAAGAAATGACGTTTCCCAGAGAGAATGTTCACATTGATCATAAAAGAAGAGCTTAAAATCATAAAAAAAAAAAAATGCCAGCTTAATGATGATGATGTCTTATATTTGTTCATCATTTTGTAACTTAAAAAGTACTTGGGAGACTATAAGCGTTGATTAATTACGTAGCACAGTGCCACACTTTTTAATGTCCTCATAAAAAACAAACCTTAGTGTGTACGTGATTGAAGATCATGTAGGGATAAAGAAAGATGTACCTTTTAAATGCACATGCTCTCAGTTCACTTTTTCCCTCCTATGGGAATAACTCAGTTATGTCATTTTTTGTGAAACTAAGTCCAGATATTTTAGCCTATGTCTACGTGTCTTTTTCTGCACACAATAATGTCTTATTCCCATGATTAACTTAGAATATTTCTCTAGAAGTCTTTTTGGCATTTTCGAGTTTCAAAAGTTCATCTTATCTTTCCTGTGAGTTCCAAGGTCAACATTTGTGTTGGAATTCTCAAGGGTATGGGAGGTCCATTATATCTAGTGGCAATTAGACTGAATAGTGAGCTACTCATGAAGAGAAATTTTACATTTTCTTGGTAAGGAAAATTAATAATGTACCTATGTGACCATAGTAACACATCAAAATGAGTCTCTTGATATCTACAAGTTTTGGCCCAAGTACCAAAGCTGATCTGTCGTGGTAAGTGTACCCACATTCTATAGGCGGTCACTAGACACTTCTGCATAGGATGTGTTGTAAGTGAACGTATTAGGTCAACACCATCATCCTGCCCAGTCTAGAAAAGACAAGATGAGAGATTTGAAAACAAGGGTTATTTGAAGGGAGTTTAATGGCAGAGAGGATGTGTTAACTGCTCTCTCTTAGGGATTAGTTGGGGGCGGGGGTTGATCTCTAATAGCCTATAAGAGTCCAATAGGAAGAGGGTCTGCAGACTCCCCTCACCCAGCCTTTCACCCGTGGCAGAATATTTTAAAGCAAATCTCAGACATTATGTTACTTCATGAGGGTTAAGAAGTCTTGCTATGTAATTGAGGATAAAAGGTAGAAAAAAAAATAATACAAGAAACCTTTTAGAGGGAAAATTTCTTTTGTCTCTGACAGAGAGCCAAGCAAACAAGTGAAAACACAGAACCGCTGGGGAACTGAGGGGCCCATGAACTTACCATCCTGACAGATATTGCAAAAGAAAGCAATAAAATGAAAGGGTAAATTTTTCTCCATATGACCACATGCCTGCTCTCAGCTCACTCTGGGCCCCACCTGGAAAGACTACAGCTTCTGTAACGTTGAGGACAGAGGAGGGAACCAGAAATGCTTTTTACATCCGACAGAGGCAGAGGGGTCTCTGAAAGATGATGCAACCTGCGATTTGGTGGGTGCATCACATATCAGCAAAGAACAGAGTGACATTTCACTTTGTATTCTTGAATGCAGTGCTCCTTTTCAGGCATTCAGATTGTGCTAGTATTTCAAATTTAAATCCAAGGTCATCTCTCTGGGCAAGAGGTCACTCTCACATTTTTAAGAGCAGAAAAGAAAAAGTACAAAAGCCCTGGAAAGCACTGAAAATAAAACCTCTGTGTTCTTCTCTGATTACTGAAGCACCTTGTTAGCCTCACGGTCCCCTCTGACCAGTACAGATTGTATTTAATGGAAATCTGTGTTGGTGAGAAAGAACTTAATATAATTTTTTTCTGATTTGAGAAGTAATATGTTTCCTGTAGAAAATATAGATAAACAGAAAGAAGGAAGATAAAATTATCCATAGTGGTCTATCACTGGAGAATATATACTGTAAATATTTTGTTATAGTTTCTTTTAGTCTTTTTGTAAGACCTTTGATGGGCATGTGTGTGTGCACATGTGTGTCTGCTTATTAACTTTGAACTGGTGGGATAATGCCAGAATGTTTGCGGGGGTGGGGTGGGGACTTCATTTTTCACCGGAAGAAAAGACTATTCACCCTTATTCTGGATATTTGTTGGTCTGGAACTTTCTAGCACCCCTTTGCCTTCTGTGGCAAACTGAAAGGGAAGGAGGAAGCTGTCTGGTGATTTCATTTGTGCTAGGGAGATCAGAGACACCTGGACAGTGATTGTGCAAGGCTCTTAGAACAACGGTCCCTTAGCCCAAGGCTGAGAAATGATCTCTTTCGGCCTCCCTCTTCCTCATATTCCCAGTATATTTCTAAGACACATACTGCCACCATGCAAATATATCTCCAATCCATCTTCATCTGAACCCAGTTTATCACCTCCTTTGTCTCTTTTATCAACTCTCTGTACTACCGGGTACTTGCAGGTTTGGCTATTGTGCAAGAAATATGCCTCTTGTAGACATCAAGACACTTTTGCACAAAACGCTCTCCATTGTTTCCCCATGTTTAGGTCATAACACTAAAGAGGGAAACGATGATTTAGCATGAGTTCCAGATGGAAAGGGGACGCTAACTGATCGCATTGAGGAGGAAGGAGACCTAACAAACCAGGATGGGACACCAACTTCTCGTAGGATCATTTGTCTCCTCTTGGGTTTAAGTAGGTTTTTGAAGGTTAGAAAGTGCCACGGTTCTCTAGAATAAAGCTGACCCAGGAATTTAAATTAAAATTCCTAAGGAACTGCTCTGTGTGGGTGGTACCCTCTCTTCTACTAATTGCCTTATTTATTACTGCTATTTGTTATGAGTCACTCTTGACACACCCTCTCCAAATGTGTGCACTTTATCATTCTGGAAAAATGTTTCTAAACTTTGTGATGCATGTTGATTATGTGTTTGTTTCTACAAACCCACTTCCGGTGGGCCAGCAGGATGGGGAAGGCCAAGCTCCCAATGGATGTTATCCTGGACATGAAGTTAGAAGCCCGGTTGTCTTTAGAGAAGGCAGATCAGGAAGACTGGCCACAGTCTCAACTTTTCTCCCATTGAGAAATTGGCCCCTAGACAATAAAAGGGGTGAGGAGAGAAAGGGAAGCATCAGATAAGGACATAATTTTACTAGTTGGTGGTTAATGAAGTCCAAAGCCTTCATATGTGTGGCTTGTAACTATAGTGGACCCTTGAACAATATGGGTTTGAACTTGCCAGTCTACTTACATGGTTTTTCAACAGTTCAGCGGGTCAGTAGCCCCCAAATGCTGAATTGTTCAAGGGTCAGTTGTACTCATTCTTGGAAAGAAAAGTGGCAGAAGATTTTCCCTTCATCCTTTCAGAGCTTATGTGCCATTAAACTCATGTGACTACCTTAATAACAAAATTATGAGACTCTCAAGATGAATAAAATGCAGTTTATTCATTCAATACACATTTGTCAAGTGCTTTCTGTGTACCATCATGGAGATAGAGAGGTGAGAGGTGAAGAAGTTCTTTCCTCAAAGAGCTTTGAGTCAAGTGGTAAAGTAGTAATAATCCCACAAAACAGGCTGAAAGTAGCACCGTGTTAGGAAAACACATGAAGTAGTATTGCAGGGAGAATAAATTGTACTATTCTGATACATGGCACATGAAAAGCAGTTCATAATATTGAATGAATGAATAATATCGTGGAAATATCATTAAGGGAATGCTACATTTAGGCTGGCTGTCGAAGAGATGCAGGTTTTGGTCAGAAGCTGACTGGACACTTTGTACAAAGGCCCAGATACGAAAGTGCATGAAACATCCTAAAAGTGGCAATAAGTTCAGTGTGGTTGGTCTGGGAGCACAGAGAGAGGTGTGGGAAGCACACATTGGGAGGGATCTTGAATTTGAACTTCATTCTCTAGATAATAGATAATTAAGAGTGTCTGAAGAGGAGTTCTATGATTGGACCTGTGTTTTAGGAGAAAAAAAAAGAGTTTCCCAAATCCAGATTCTGAGGGCATTTTAGGAACACTTGAAAAGGTCAGACTGTCAGTGGCACCTCACACTGACCTCTATTACTGAGTCTTGAATGAAAGCTTTGAGGCAGTCAGGTTTGGATTGCTACCTCCATTTTACCTAGAGGGGAATACCTGTGGAGAGGGGGTGGCGTTTGCCCAGAGTGGCACGCTGAGTAATGTGGAGCTGCTCTAAGAAGCTATGTCTCTTAGTTCGAATCCTGGTGCTGTTAGGACTCCTTCCATTCCTCGGCAAGAAAGGGACTATGCGTCTCCAGGATCTCTGCATTATGATTGTGTGTCTTCCTAGAAGCTGTTGGCTCTTGATTTCAAATTAGTAAAGGACTATCATGCCTGTAGGGCATAAAGGTTTTGACCAAAGGAACAACGTTGCTATTCTTATTATTTTGCTTTTCTGGGTAAAATTTGTTACCATGAATTATCAAGCTCATTTTGGACTCTTGTGCCCTTTAACTACACCAAATATGCATGTGATATGTTGATTCTATAAACTCTTATAAGCCCTTCTTCCCACAAGGGAGATGACAAATATTTGAAAATGGGTGAAACATATCTTTGTAATGTATTTATTTATTTAAATAAATAAATTATTTATTTTGAGAGAAATAAGTGGGAGAGGGGTGGGGGAGGAGAGGGGTGGGGGAGGAGAGGGGTGGGGGAGGAGAGGAGGAGAGAGAGAGAGAGAGAGAGAGAGAGAATCCCAAGCAGATGCCAGCTGCCAGCACAGAGCCCTACTTGGGGCTCGATCTCACAGACTGCAAGATAATGGCCTGAGCTGAAATGAGGACTTGAGTACTCAACCAGCTGAGCTATCCAGGTGCTTCAGAAAATGGACGAAATGTATCTTTAGAGAGCAAGTTATTTGATCATTAGAAAAGTCCTGTAAGGAGAAACAAATGACCAATAATGAGTTTAGTAAGAAGGACTATAGAGGTATAGCTTTATTTCAGTCGAGTTGTGTCATGTGAACACAAGTTACCTTTTAGGAATGTCATCACATAGACTAAATAATTTTATCTTGGAAGGAGAGAAAATGTTAAAATATTCACTGAATCCACAGATGAAAGGAAAAAAAAAAAACTCCCAAATCACAGAAGCTGGGTCTAGGAGTGGGAATTTTCTAACAAGATGTGAGTTAACACCAGTAACTTGTCACTGGGTTTCATCAGGATTGAACTATCACATTGAAAATGGAAGCCCATGACTATACAGTCATTAAAACGAGTCCCAGACCCACTCCACAAGAAAATACACACAGGGATCTCCTTGTGGCCACTTGGGTGGGATGGCAATGTCAGCAGTGGTGGCAGACTTTGTGTCACGTGTATCTGCGATATGTGGGCTTTCTAAGCAAGTGCTTAGAGATTTCACCATTTCCTTTAGTAAACCTAAGACTGAACTTGGAAAATTATGGGTGCTTTCTTTCCCCCCCTCCTCTGTCATTTTTAAACTTTGGAAACATTGAAAATACCCTTAGGCATCTTCAGATGAATCTCATAAGGTAGACTATCTGCTATTCACAGAAGGGTTTCTTCAAAGAGTCTCTCTTCCTCAGTCCCTTTCAAACCTCCCCCCCCGCCCCCCCCCCCCCCGCCCCAAACCCCTGCCGAGCTCCCAGGCTTAATCCGGTGTTGTCTAGGCTTGTTTGATTTGGGGAAACATGTCCATCTCGTTGATTGTAGAGTGAGAGACTCAAGACACAACTCTAACACGGGAGGCATGGATGACTGGTTAGGGTTGATGAGCTTGTGGAATAATGGACAGAAGATGCCCAATTTCATCCCATCCAAGTGCAGATGCTCCACCCAGGTCCAGGGGGGACAGCCATGCCTGGCAGTGGGCGTGGGAGGGAAGTGGAGAGTGCATGTCCATGACTCAGAGTGATTAATGATTTGATTAGACAATTTCTGTGAAAAGTCTTTTGACTTTTTTTTTCTCAAGTGAGAATGATTAAAATGACAAATTAAAGGAATTGGAAATGATGAGGGCTTTCTCTATAGTGTGGATACTGACCTAAGAAATTATAAAAGCCACTAAAAGGATTGTAGTCTGTGCTGGACTCAGGCCTTTGTGCTTCATTCCCAGTCTCTCACAGCTACCTTTACATCGTCTGATACCAGTGGTGGAGTCCTGTTTAGGAAAAGCAATTTTTGGAGACCAACTGAGCTATACTGTGTGTTCCTTCCATTTAATTCTCTTAGTCTCCCAGTGGGCAATATCTGGAGTAAACAAGAAGATAAACAACCCCCCCAATAGTAAACCTTCTAAAATGCCCCCAAGTAGTAGCCCTATTGTAGCCTACAGCTGGGTAGCAGGTTGTCAGTCAGCAAGCCCCTGTGGGTCCAGTGTTCTGACAAGCTCGGAGGCCAGGCCCAAGCCTCACCTCTCCTGGGCTCTACTCCATCCCGCATCTGGCTTTTCCAACAGCCCTTCTCACGCTTGGTGTGCGTCAGAATCACGGGGCCCACTTAGTAACAATTCAGAGGCTCAGGTCCTGTCCTAACTTGACAAGCTGGGTATCTGAGCTTTTCTTAGCTCCCCAGATGGTTCTGGTACATACCAGAGTTTGAGGAGCATCATTTTAGAGGCTCTTGTAGAGAAGTCACCAGTCTGATTCATCGATGGGGACCCTCGTGTTTTCGATGATGGGGGATGGGCACGTAAGAATCTGTCCCATGTATTTATCACCAGTATTGAGAAGGCACCATGAGCTTCCTCATCCAATTTATGGACTAAATCTAAAAGGTATTTCCGTTTTGATGGAAAACCATCTTGGGGGGTTGTTGGTATGTCCTATATAATAAGCAGGCTTCCTAACTTAAGTAAATTATGGAAGTCACTTTTCTACAGTTTCCTGGAACATTTAATGTGCTTATTCTCATTGTGATTTCCAAGACATGTCAAAATATGGGCTATTTACCAAACTTATTTGCTCCTCATATATTTTTTCTTTTTTTAAAAAAATTTTTTAACATTTATTTATTTTTGAGAGACAGAGAGAGACAGATCATGAGCAGGGGAGGGGCAGAGAGAGAGGGACACACAGAATCGGAAGCGGGCTCCAGGCTCTGAGCTGTCAGCACAGAGCCAGATGCGGGTCTCGAACCCACGAACTGTGAGATCCTGACCTGAGCTGAAGTCGCACACTCAACTGACTGAGCCACCCAGGCGCCCCTCATATATTTTTGCATAGAGCATTTTATTGGACAAATGATGGTGCATGCTTCCTTCTTTAGGAGGTTCTGTTTTAAGACCTGTTTGAAGCTATATTAAAATTTGATTCAAGTCAGGTTTGTCAATTTTAGCAAGGCCAAGGTGACCTGGTGACAAATCAGCATTTTTTTCCTACAGTAACCTACTGATGCAATTATGGTGCCTGCACTGAGACTGTTTGCTTCATTTTTAGTGAGTGTATTCCTTTTTTTTTTTTTTTTTTTTTTTTGACATTTGGTTCTGGTTTTTTACCTCATGGAGCCTCAGAGGAGATTTCCTGCTGTCTTTTTGTACTTGATTTACCCAGGCCATTGGAGCTCTGTAAGACATGTGCTAAAGTAGCAAGGAATGAAATTTTAAATACACCCAAAGAGCTGAGATGGATTTGTAACACTTTGTTCTTCCGGGTTTTCTCAGGGAATAAGGTGCGCACATAGGAACAAATCAAATCAACAAAAGCAAAGCACTGAGCTAGGCAAAACAACAAATGCAAATTATTTATATTGATATCCCTACCCCATATATCACAGGCCTTCGCAAATCGATGAGCAGAGTTATTTCTTGCAACAATTTCTAAACAAGGCCCTATGACTAATTCAGGGACCATGGTTTCAGGCTTTTACGCCAAGTTATCAAATGCATCAATATTCTCTGACACTGTTCCTTCTGTCTCTCTGCACACCCCCCCCCCCACCCCACCATGTCTTCACCCCACCCCTCCCACCCTTCAGGAGTTGCTCAGGAGCCCATGGAGGAGGTCAGAGACAGCAGCCTCAGCTGTCAGAGTCCCGGCAGTGCCCAGACCACACAAATATCCCTCCCTCCCCTAGCCCGAGGCAAGGATCAAGGGTTTTCACACATAATTGCACCAGGCAGAGGATAAACTCAAATTCATAGGGCCCAGCCAAACAATTTACAGAGAGCAAGGAGGCCGTTACACGAGATGAGGGGCAGAGGCAGGGGGAATAGGGCTTCAGGACCCAGTCCAGCCCACTTGGTGAGAATGCAATGCCTGTCTGCTAAGGAGCTTAAGGCACCCGGTAGGGATTAATACTGCAAACCGCTCCGGGAGGTAGATTAATCTGTATTAATTAAAACTGCAAAATGTTCTTTACCTGAGGAGTTTCAGTCTTGAGAAGGAAAATATCTGTCCCAGAAAGGCATGGGCCGAGAGAAGTCTATGGTGATGGCTGTAAGGTGCTCTTTTGTTCTCCTCGCATTAAGGCACAGAGTGAGAGAAAGAGAGAGAGCCAATCCCCAGTACCTCAGTGCTGAGCTGGGGGTGGGTTGGGGGGAGGTGAGTCTTCAGACCTCTAGCCCTGCTCCACTCCCCAGTTACTGGACTCCAGCACAAGCAGTAAGGGAAACCCAGAGGTGAGCTCCGGCGAGGGGCATCCTGCGCCAAGGCCGATGTGGGTGTGGGCCCTGTACCCACTGTGAGTGTCATGTGCCATGTGCGGGCTCTGTTATGATCCAGCCCGGTGCAGAGGGAGGAAACTGAGAGCTGGAAGGGGGAAGCCACGAGGTTATGGGGACTTGCCTCTGAGACCTGGCTGCTGTCTCCAGAGTCTGTGTTCTTAGCTGCTGCGCTCTGCTGCCTGTCAGCAATAACAGGTACAAGAAGAGTGGGGGCAGGAAGGACAAAGTCAAGTTTTCCCCATGCATTCTACTGTCAGTTATGTAACAGCCTAAAAACTGACTGTCCTTGCTTTTTGGGGAGGTCAGCTCTTGCTGTTATTGGCTGCTTTGCATTTTCTCTCCCCACCTGGACACTTCTCACCTGCTTTACCTGCCTTTCCAGGCACCCCCTTCCCCAGAAAGCACTCCAGACACTGAGGTGAACTGGACAGCCCATGGCCCTTTGGTGGCTCTTGCCTCTCCTACGAGGTACAGGGAATACTGTACAACACGGTCTTTCATGGGCCCTTAGGGTCCCTAGTCCAAAGTTAAATAGTTGGCAGTTGCTCAGGAAACAGGTGCTACCTTGTACTAGGGGACTAGAATAAGATGTAGGAGAAACTTCGCAATGGATTAAATCTCCAAAGCCATCGGTGCCTCCAGCCTGCCTCTAGGGGACCGTCACCCTCCGTGAGCTCCCCAGCGGCGCATCCTTCTGCAGGTCACCTCCTGACTCTAATCATTGTTTCTCAATTGACTGCATGGTTTGTGTCTCTTGACTGCCCAGTGGACATAAATGCAACTTCCCTTCTATCTTCTCCTCCTCTGCTTGTGTGCGCCTGCGGGAGGGGGTGCTTATGCTACTGCCTGCTCGTCGCTTGCTCTTTCTTAGCTGGTGAATATAGTGCTTCTGCCTGATTCTAGAAATCTAGGAATGGCGAAGCACCTTCCCTGGGGCTCCTCCACTGACAGCCTGCACAAAGCCTCTCACATCTGTGGCCTCCTCTCCCTCTGTCATGGGTCTAACCCACCGCTCCACATACTTTCCCAGGCTGCCTCGCTTCTCTCCCTTCCTCAAACCCAAGGGCTGGCACACTACAACCAGTCCTCCAAACTGGGCCCCAGGCCTACAGTTTTGAGAAACATGTGATTGGAACAGAGCCACACTCGTTTGTTTATGTATTTGTCCCAGGCTGTGGGGTTGAACAGTTGCAAGGGAAAACTCAGGGCCCGCGAAGTCCAAACTAGTCACCTTCTGGCCCTTCACAGTTAAAGTCTGCAGCCCGTGGCTCTGAACTCCGTTCCCAGAGCCAGTGGCGCTAGGCTTCCCTCCTGAAGCATCCCTGCAGTGCTCTCACCTGCATGGCCTGGAAGTCAGGCCCTCCCTGTCGGGCACCCATCAGCCCTCATGACCTCTGCTTTTCCAGCACCCCTGTCTGCGCCCCAACTCCCAAGTCACCTTGCTGCTCATCATCCAGAATAGACTCTTACTTCCTCTGTTCTTTGCCGTTCTCAGATCTCTAAGGCCAATGTCACCTCCTCTGTTGTCACCATACTTGAGGATACAGTTCCAGACATTCTCTTCTTTGGATTCCTATCAGCTTGCTTTCTTGCTTGCTTTTTCTCTTTTTTATTTTCTTTAACATATTTATTTATTTTTGAGAGGGGGGGGGAGACATTGTGAGTGGGGGAGGGGCAGAGAGAGAGGGAGACACAGAATCTGAAGCAGGCTCCAGGCTCTGAGCTGTCAGCAAGAAGCCCAACGTGGGGCTCGCACTCACCGACCGTGAGATCATGACCTGAGTTGAAGTTGGACGCGGGTAACTGACCAAGCCACCTGGACGCCCCTCCCCTCAGCTTTCTTAAGGGGCTTCCTGTGATTGTCTGTGCCAAATACAAGACTACTATTCTGCGGCAGTCTCTCCACTGGCCTCTCGCATCCATCCCTGCTCCTTGTAATCTGTTCTCCATAGAGCAGATATATCGATATTTAAACAACATTATTCAGATGACTTCACCCTCCTGCTTATTGTTGGTAAGATAAAACCAAGCCTACCGTGGGCTTCCGGGTCTATAACCTGAATCCTGCCTAACCTCCTGGCTTTCCACTGGGCACAGCTTGAGCTCTACTCTGGCCCCACTCATCTGCTATCTGCTCTGAAACATGCCATGCTTGTATCTGTCTCAGAGCTTGCACACGTGCCAAAAGCCTTTAAAAAGTCCTTCAAGGGGGTGTCGGGTGGCTCAGTCGGTTAAGAGTCTGACTCTTGATTTTGGCTCAGGTCATGGTCTCACCATTCCTGGGTTTGAGCCCAGCAGTGGGCTCTGCACTGATTGTGTGGAGCCTTCTTGAGATTCTCTCTTCCCTCCTCCTCTCTCTGTCTCTCCCGTGCACACACACATTTTCTCTCTCTCCAAATTAAAAAAAAAAAAAAAAGTCCTTCAAGGTAGGAGTTGAAAAAAAATCACACTTGTTTCCCACTGTGCTCCAAGTGCCTAGAACCATGCCTGGCGTAATGTTAGTCTTAGTACGTGTTTGTTGAATGAATGATTAAGAGGATGACTCCTCCTGGTCCCCCAGTCTGGCAATGGGAGCTCAATAAACACATTTCACAGATCATTCATGCAGAGGCTGGCACGCAAGGCCGGCGGCCTTTTATTTCCAGAGGCCTGAGTTCGCCTCTGTCCGCGCATCTGCGGACCGTTCTCGCCACCCTCGCTTCACGCCGTGCGCGGTCGTGTTGTCCATGCGGCCCCGGGTGGGTGGGGGGCGCCAGGCTGGCAGGCTGAGGGGGCAAGAGAAGTGAAACAGATCATCCTCGGAAAGAGGAGCTGTGGCGGCTGCTGGAAAGGTGGCAGGCAGGTGACAGGTGTGGCGGCCAGGGGACACGTGAAACGGGACCTCATGAGAACAAACAAGTTGGAACACAGAGCTGGAAATTGGGAGTGAAATAGGATGCGTCGGCAGGACGTGTGAGAAGGCGGCCCGGGTGGCTTTCAGCCTGGGTGGGGTTCGGCCTGGGGGCCTGACTCGCAGCCGCGCCGGGAGCCCTGCAGGTGAGCCAGGCCTGCCTCGGTGACCCGTTCGGAACGGGAGCCACCCGGGCCCGTCCAGCGCCCGCCTGGAGCGCGGTCAGGGCTCCGGGCGTGTCCTGGCGCCGTCCATCCGGCGGAGGGCCTCCCTGGGACAGGACTTTCTCCACCGCCCCCTCGGAAGGGACCTTTCCTCACACCGAGACTGAAAGTACCACACGTCGAGAGGAAGAGGTGCCAATGACGCCTCCCGTTGAGGGGATTTGTAATGGACTCCATGTTTCGCCGGTTTACTGACAACCTGGGCTCCTGGCTTAGATCGCGGTGGCCTCTACTGCAGTGGCCGTGAGCGTCTCTCAGAGGTGTCCCTGTGGCCCATTGTTTGGGGTCTGGCCTCGGAACAAAAAATGATTTTGTGTGTTTGCCACAATGCATGCGGAGACTAAAGTGTCTCATTCGGTCCCTAGAGGCCAACCTCTCTCTCCCCTCTCTCTCTCTCTCTCTCACTGTCTGTCTCTCTCCCCTCCCTCCCTTTTTCTTTCCCTCCTTCCTCCCCTATTTCCTGCCCGCTCTCTTTTTCTCTCTCTCTCACACACACACTGAGCTCCGGTCTTAAGAAAGCAGGAGAGAAATCTTCCGTCAGGCAAATGCTGGTGGCATCAAACCCACTTCCGCTGGAGATTCAGGCCCGTCGGATGTGTGCATGAAAACCATTGATTCCTGAGCTGAAATGAGTTTCTGCAAGATCTGTTGTTAAATGGCGGCAGAAACATGCTTCCTCGTTTTCAAGTTGGCCTTCCGTGTGCTCGCTTGGTGCTATCTCTTGCGATGGGCTTATTTTCTTGAGAACCGTGTGTCTGGACGCGTCCTGTCCTGGGTCCCCTAAGGGAGTCCCGCCTCACCAGCGATGTGTAAGCAGAGTGGCGTTGTTGGGGCCGGATGGGGGGCCCAGCCAGTGAAGCCCAGCCCCTGCCAGCCAGAGGTCTGACAGAAGGCGGCTTCTACTCTGACTCTTCAGAAATCTTTTGGCATTCCCTCGTCTCACCACGGGGTGTGTGACTGATTGGCTTTAAACCCGTTGCTAGGCATGGATAAGCATATTGGATTCTTCCCAAAAGGCAGCGGGAAAGCCCCTGTGCCCTCCCCAGTTCTGATCTCATGCCGTCTGTGGAAGTGGGCATGGGTTTCCAGGCAGACGCATGTGGGGATGCTCGTGAGTGCCAGTGTCTCACCCCGAGTCCCAGACGTGGAGGGCAGGAGGGGCCTCCCTGGGCTTTCCAGCGCCCCACGTTCCCACAACCGCCGCTGCCTGCCCTTCTCTCTCCTCTCAGACTCTTCCGCCTTTCAGTCAACACAGTCAAGGCCAGACCTGCCTTGAAGTCAGTGAAGTGTGTCTTATATGCAAGATAATGTATGCATTATCCAATTATTCAGTGTGCCTGGCACTCAGCGGGGGCTCCGTTCAATGCTTCTCTTCCGCCAAAAGTCAGATGGCACCCTCCTGTTGCCAAGCTAAGTTCCCAGATTCCCCACCGAGGCATCCCATGTGGGGATTTTGCTTCTCTGCACTCGCCCATTCCCTGGGTCAGTGGGGACAGACCGCTGGTGGAGAGCCTGCGAGCCTCTGCCTGTCTCTCCCCGAAGGTGGCAGTGGCGGGCCTCCACGCCCCTTCCTCCAGGGGTGTGAGGGCCTCAGTGCTTCTCACTCAGCCCCTCACATACCCCACTACCAACAACCCCGATTCCCTGTATAAGGAGAGACACCTGCCATCCGTTGTGGGTTGAAGTGTGTCCCCTAGAAAGACACGTTGAAGTCTTAACACTGAGTTACCTGTGACTGTAACCTTATTTGGAAACAGGTCTTCACAGATGTAATCCAGTGAAGATGAGGTCCTACAGGATTGACGTGGCCCTCAGTCCAATGATTGGGGCCATACAAAGGGAGGGAAATGTGGAGGCATGCTGACGCACAGGGAGGAAACCATATGCTGACCCCAGGCAGAGTTGAAGTGACAGAGCTACAGAGGCCAAAGATGGCTGCTGGCCAGCAGAAACGCGGGAGAGGCAAGGAAAGATTCTTTCCGAGTCTTCAGAGGGAGCACAGCCCTTGATTTTGGACTTCTGGCCTCCAGAACTGAGAGAAGAAAGCGTCCGTTTTATGCCACTCAGTTTGTTATAATTTGTTCTGGTTGCTCTAGGATATTAATACATTTACATCCTAGTGCAAATCCTATGCACCCAGTACCACGTGTGAGCCACTTATTTGGTGGAGTCTCCACTCACTTTGGGAGGGCCAGCGGGGATTTAGGAGAAAGGTATTCAACATATGCAATTGAAAGCAACGAGGCACTTGTTGTCAGGGAGAGGGTTTCGTACACTGGACACATTTCCTGTCCACCGCTGGACTCCCGGAGTTGTGACAGCCACAGGGCTAAGGTTGGGCTGTGCGTCTTAGGGAAAGGCCCACTAGGTTGGCCTCACATTAAGCCCTTTGAATTAGAGAAGAAAAGGAACACTCTCAGAGACGTTTGGTCCAGCCTGGTTCATCAATTAGCACTCCATACAGGACTTCGGAGAGAGGCATAAACTCGGCAGGAAGAAGCTTCAGTTTTCCAGGGGATCTTCAGAGCATGGCTGCCCCTGCAGTGCGTTATGCATTGTGTTGATTGAAGATGAGTTATCTCTGGCATAGAAATAATAGTAAATAATATCCCTGTGGCCCTCCGCGCCAGGGACTGTTAAACTGCTTTGGAGATATTAACTCGTGTAATCCTCACAACAACCTGATAAGCTAAGTACTCGTTGTCTCCATTAAAGGAGTGAGGAAAGTGGGCACAGAGAGGCTCAATAACCTCTTAATAGGCTACCCAGCATTATAGGTGATAGAGCAGAGTCTCCACTTATACAGTCTGATTCCTAAGTCTGTATTGGTCTTTTATTTTGTTAATTTTTTTAAGTTTATTTATTTATTTTGAGAGAGAGAGAGAGACACACACACACACACAAAGAGAGAGAGAGAGAGAGAGAGAGAGAGAGAGAGTGAGAGACCAGGGGAGGAGCAGAGAGAGGGAGAGAAAGGATCCCAAGCAGGCTCTGTGCTTTCAGTACAGAGCCCCAGGCAGGGCTTGAACTCACAAACTATGAGACCATGACCTGAGCTGAAACCGAGAGTCAGATGCTTAACCGTCTGAGCCACCCAGGTGCCCCCTGAGCTTGTGTTCTTAACCACAGCACCACGTAGGGCTCTTTTCCTCCCAGCTTATCCAGACGGGTAAAGTCAGTTACACATCACTGGACCCCGAACTTCCTTACCTGCTTGTGCTTTACAGCAGCTCCAGAGATGAGCATGTCGCTTGGAGATGAAGGACTGCTATCCACTGTCTGTGACGACCCAGAGCTGTGAGAGGGACGGGCAGGGGAGCCAAAGATGGGGTCAGGGACAGCCCTGGCCGCCTCTCCCGGGCCAGTGGTTGTCAAATGTCAGGATTACCTTAAAGATGTGTTGACTCACACATTGTTGGGCCCACCCCCACAGTGCCTGATTCCGTAGGTCTGGGGTGGAGGGGCTCAGGCCCAAGAATCTGCATTTTCTCAAGCTTCTGGGTGATGCTGCCATAGTTAGTAAGCGCTACACTTTAAGAAGCATTACTTGAAGCTAATTCCCACTCTCTGCTGCCGTGGAAGCTGTGGTCAGCTCCTTAGATAATCACAGGGACCATATACTGAGACCTTTGATGTGGTTTTTTCCAAGTATACTATTGGCGACTCATTTAGGGGAGCAAATTCATCAAGTGGTGATTTTCGTGGAGATGAGCAAATTGAGCCTCCCAGTGGCGGTCCTCAGGGGCTGTGGCTTGCTGCAGTCTCTCCCGCAGCTGCATCGGAATGAGAGGGAACCGGCTCGCATTTGCATGAGGGATGTTAGGTTAAAACTCCTGCAGAGAAGGAGGAATTCTCCCTGGTTGGAGAGATTT
The DNA here is from genome assembly GCF_003009895.1 of Hyaena hyaena. Taxonomy (NCBI): domain Eukaryota; kingdom Metazoa; phylum Chordata; class Mammalia; order Carnivora; family Hyaenidae; genus Hyaena; species Hyaena hyaena. Next base: position 2,949,285 of record NW_024080673.1, read on the forward strand.
GGATCTCATTCTCTCTTGATTTTTCATTTTTTTAACGTTTTATTTATTTCTGAGAGAGGGAGAGACAGTGTGAGCGGGGGAGGGTCAAAGAGAGAGGGAGACACAGAATCTGAAACAGGCTCCAGGCTCTGAGCTGGCTGTCAGCACAGAGCCCGGCACAGGGCTCGCACCCAGGAATCACGAGATCATGACCCGAGCAGAAGTCGGACGCCCAACTGACTGAGCCACCCAGGTGCCCCTCTCATTCTCTCTTAAGGCAGAGGGATTCACAAGACTTCCCCTTCCTGCCTCCCCATCCCTGAAGTCTGTGATGATCTAAGCCATGTGTTTAGTTTTGCCTCATCGCAGTTCTAGTTGGTGTGACAGCCTTGCCCATTTCCGCCAGCACATCCCGTAAGCTCCCTCAAGGGACCCCATGTTAAGCATCTGTTTCCATTCTGCCCTTCTTCTGGGTTTTCTTCTTCTTCTCTGGGCTTCTCTTGGTTAATATGAGTAGTAACAAATACACTAGAAACTTGGAGGTCACCCTTGACCATATCCTTGCACCCCGTCTCAAGGTTTCTCCAGCCTGCTCGTCTACCCTTCTTCATTCCAGGAGAGCATGTCTCTATCATGTCTTGCCTGGGCCGTTGTGATTGCCTCCTCAGTGCCGCCCCTGCTCTCAGTGCTGCCAATGTCACCACCCTCATCGCTGCTTCCAGAATGACCCATAGAAAGCTGGTCTGGCTATTTTGTGTGGCCCACAGGCTAAGAATGGTTTGTACATTAAAAAAAGATTTAAAAAAATGTTTGTTGAGAGAGAGAGAGAGACTGTGAGTGGGGGAGGGGTAGAGAGAGAGGGAAACACAGAATTTGAAGCAGACTCCAGGCTTTGTGATGTCAGCACAGAGACCAGCACGGGGCTTGAACCCATGAATGGTGAGATCGTGACCCAAGCTGAAGCCGGACGCTTGATTTAGGCTCAGGTCATGATCTCATGGTTTGTGAGCCTGAGCCCTGCGTGGGGCTCTGTGCTGACAGTATGAGGTCTGCTTGGGATTCCCTTTCTCCCTTCTCTCTCTTTCTGCCCCTTCTGCACGCTCTCTGTTTTCCTCTCAAAAATAATTAATACATTTTTTTTTAAATGTTTTCTTTATTTCTAGGAGAGAGAGAGACAGCGTGAGCAGGGGAGGGTCAGAGAGAGAGGGAGTCACAGACTGAAACAGGCTCCAGGCTCTGAGCTGGCAGTCAGCACAGAGCCCGACGCGGGGCTCGAACCCACGAACCGCGAGATCATGACCTAAGCGAAAGTCGGACGCTTAACCGACTAAGCCACCCAGGCGCCCCAAAAATAATTAATACATTTTAAAAAAACACAAAAAACAACTCAAAGAATTCCATTTTGTTGGATGGAAAACGATATGCCACTCAAGTTCCAGCGTCCACACGTAAAGTTTTCCAGAAACGCGGCCATGCTCATTTGTCAGCATCCGCGGCTGCTCTCGGGGCACATCGCAGAGCTTTGCAGTTGCGGCAGGGACTGTATGACCCCCGGAGCCTGCAGTGGTTACCACCTGGCCCCGTGGAGAGAAGATTTGGGGGCTCCTGGGCTTGCACGCCTTCTGTGGTAGTTTAGGGGCCTCGGGGTAAACTTCAGGTCATTAGCACAACCCACCAAGACCTCCGTGATGGGTCCCGCCCACCCCTTCTGCCTCACCTCCCTTGGTTCCTGGCTTTGCAAACCTTAATGCCATCAAAACCTAGGCTGGCAACGTTAAGAAAACAAAAAAGCAAAAAACCCACAGGTGGCAAGTCAGGGTAAGATAATATTGAGGTTCTGAGGCTTTGGACGAACTGGAGGGTGCAAACCTCACTAAAAACATTCAGTAAAATAGAACAAAAGAATACAAAATGAAAGCCGTGGAGCCACAGGCCATCAGCTTGCACCACGAGGCTCCTTATTGTTGGCTTTCCACCTTGCTGTCCCTCAGCTGGGAGCACCCTTCTTTCTAGCTTCGTCTGTTCCACTCTTGCTCTCCCCCGGGGGTTATGGCTTGGCCGTGTTGCACAGAACTCGGGTTAGATGTCCCCCTGGGCATCTGGGATTGTGTCTTTCACAGCATAAATTCCTTCGCCTTGAGGACATTTATTTACTCTTTGGTGTCTGCCGTAAGTCTCTGGGCTATTTGAGGGGAGGATGTTGTCTCACTTAACTCTTATGCTCAGCGTGTGTTTGTAGAATGAATGAGTGAAAGTATACATGAGGAAATGAATAAACTCAGTGACTCAGCAGAATCCTGGGATCCTCACGGAAGAGTGACGTGATGCAAAGTAGCCTCTTCATAGCTTCAAATAATTATATTGTTTTTCACCCCTTTGGTGCTTTGTCAAAGTGTCCTTAGAATTGACTCAATTTGTCATCTCTTCACAAAACCCTATGAGAGGGGGCACCTGGGTGGCTCAGTAGGTTCAGCGTCTGGCTCTTGATTTCAGCTCAGGTCATGATCTTGCGGTTCAGGAGATCAAGCCCCGTGTCAGGCTGCACTGACAGTGTGGAACCTGCTTGGGATTCTCTCTCTCTTCTCTCTCTCTTCTCCCTCTGCCCCTTTCTCTCTCTCTCTCTCAAAATAAATAAATAAGCATTAAAAAAGTACTCCACGAGAGAAGGAAGGTGGGAATAATGACCTCTGCGTTGTAGATGAGAACATAGGGGCCGCAGAACATGGTCTGGTGTTCTCAGGGGACTCAGAAAGATGGAAATTCCTTCCTTTTACATAGCTCTTCGGTTCAGTTGCATCTCAGTAAAAGTGTGTTGAGTACCTGCTTGGTTTCAGACGAGATTAGACGCGTTCAGGGTAGTATGGCCGTAGACAGCACCTGCTTGGTTTCAGGCACTACGTGAGGCCCTGAAGATCCAGAAAGGAACAAATCACAGCCTCAGACTCCAGGAGGTCACAGTTTAACTAGGTCGGCAAGCTTGTCCATCTTGTGACAGCAGCAGGCCAGGGAGCCTTAAGAGGAGAAGGGAGAAGGTTCAGGCAGCCAGGGGGAGAGAGCGGGGGAGGGACTTTTCTCACCGAGGTGGGGTGTCACTCCCCAGCCTTCACAAGAGACCCCTAGAGTCAGACTCCCCCTATGCTGGAGGCAGGACTAGCACCCAGCCATCTCGTCTCTATTGAGTGCGCGATAACAACCCCTCCTGAATCTGCCTGCCTCATTGATGCATCACAGAAGGGCTGGCTCCGCAGGAAGGGCTGTATGCAGCCCTGGGGAGGGCATGTTTGCCGGTTGTAGATTGGGGGAGGCTTGGGTAGGAAGCAAGTAGAGCCTCAGTGCATCACCTCATCTCTCCATGAGGCTCCACGTGGGTCTGGGCTCCTGGCTGAGTCCCGGGAGGGAACCCGCCTGGGGTGTGTGTGCACAGGCACAAGGGAAGGTGCCTCCGGAGTCTGTCTGAGCCAGTACTGGAGGCTGCCCTGGGCCGTGCAGTGCTGCGCCCTCCATGTGTGAGATGTCATTTCATCCTCACGTCGCCTCTGCGCGGGAAGTCCTGTCGTTGTCTCTAGTTCACAGAGGAGGAAACTGCTGCTGGGGGAGATACGTGAACGTGGACAAGGCTGGAGAGCTAATACGTGGCTGGTTGCCACACCGTCACACCCACGTGGTGGTCCCTGTTCTGGGGTCCCCCGCCTCTGGCCAAAGGTGAAGAGTAAAAATAATGCAGGGAGTTCTTATAAAGTTTTAGTATCATCTTAATCAAAATCCATTTAAAATTTGGAGCACCTGGGTGGCTCAGTTGGTTAAGCCTCTGACTCTGATTTCGGCTCAGGCAGTTCATGATCTTGCAGTTTGTGGGTTCAAGCCCCACATCAGGCTCTACACTAATAGTGTGGAGTCTGCTTGGGGTTCTCTCTCTCCCCTTCTATCTCTGCCCTCCCCTGTCCCTGCTCACTCTCTCTCTCTCTCTCTGTCTCTTTTTCTAAAAAATAAATAAACTTAAAAAGGAAAGAAATTTAAAATTTGGGGGACATTAAAATACCCATTGTGTGTGTGTGTAGTATTGAGAATAGAAGATACCACTCCCTGGTTCTGAGGTGTATCATACTTTTTGATGATGTTTTCAGGAAATTCCAAAGCCCAGGACCCCTCATCCACACAACACGCTGGTCAGGCCATCTTCTCCCTTCTCTTTTGTGAAGATGGCCAAGAAAATGATACGCACATGTAAGGAGATGCGTACACACAGGTGTATTTATATACATACGTCTATGGAGTCAGCTGAAACATTGAATGAATTCTGAAAAGCAGTTCTGGGTTCCCTTGTGGATTCTGCTTCAGCTTTGTCCGGAGATAATCTTCTTAAAATTACGGTAGTAATGATAGTTTATCTCATAACCACTGTGAACTAGTCCATCTTCCTCAGGGAAGATGATTCAGGGCTCGACTGCCCCCAGTTCACAGATGTCATTGGAAATGATTTTAACAGGAATGACTCAGCTGCTTTCTGCTTCAAAGACACTGTATATTTTACCTCTTGGGGCTTGGGCTGAGGTTGAGAATAAGACTTAGCCCAAATGAATCCCCCTTCAGTTCCTGACACAGCCGGGCATGTTTCTACAACTGTAACTTTAAGTCTCAAAATGGTTGTATTTCAGACAAAATGGAAACGGACCAAGCACTTCTCACCAAAACCCAAACACAGGATCTTACCTCAAACAAACAAACAACTACACAAACAAATGTTCTCCTTTTATGAAAGGTCATGGGAGGCAAAGTGTATTAGGAAGAAAAATCAAAGAGCCTTTTCCAAAAGCAAACAGCTATTGATCTACAAATTCCTGTATGTGTTGTGTGACATGATGATCAATGATTGAAAGTGAAAAATTCAGTTTGGTCTTTGTGCTATCAAATTGTGGTTCGTATTCTAACGAATTGTTCCTGTCAATTGTGAGCTGGTGGACAAAGTCTATGGGGTACATCAAGTCAAGAACTTGTTTTCCACTTCCTTGCTAGCAATTCTGGGGTTTGATTGGGGATGGAGAGAGGTCCAAGGGCATAGCAAATGAGGAAGAGATTCAGAAACGAGAGATATAAATATGAAGGCCTTAAGCCTTAGCTGACATTGGGTGTTGTACAAAGAAAGAAATACCTGCACGCACAAGTAACTTTTATTTTGCCTGAGGCTGACCTGGAGCTCTCATTCTCTGACTAGTGCACTGTAGCCAGCCAGAAAGCCTGCTAGGTACCTTTGAGAGACTTGAGTTTGAAACCATCTAAACATCCGTCAGCAAGGACCTGGTTAAATAAAATAGGACGCATATGTTCAGGAGAATTCTATGCAGACAGTCTGTATGGATATGAAAATTATACAAGGTATATTGTCCAGTAAAAAATGCTTTATACCCAAGTAAATGTGCATGTAAAATACCACTATTTATATTTTTGAAAAGAACCAACCTCTGTGTGTAAATGATTGACCCTTTTTGGAAGGACATAGAAGACAGGTAGCAATAGATAATTACCCTTGAAGATGTTTCTGAAGTTATTGGAATGAAGAGAAGTTATGTTTTGTTTGTTTGCTTTTGCCTTATTCTCCTCTGTACAGTTTAAAAAAGAAAATGAAACCCCCCACGTAAACCTATGTTACCTGCGTATGAGTCTCATTTCTGAGGTGGCTTCTGTGACGCGAAATGTTCTGAGCAGCAGATTATTTTTCAGGGTCGATAAGATGCACAGAAGGTGTGGTACAGGTCAAAGTTCTCTGCAGAGTCTAAAGTTGGTTCCAGGGGTTTTCTTTCTTTCTTTTTTCTAATTTTCCTAGGGTAGCCCAGGAGCCCTCCCCCTGAGTGTGATGGAGCCTGGTGGCAGCAATGACAGCTGCAACCCAGGCATTCCCCACGCCGTTACAGTGGGCCACGTTCAGGCTGTACTTCCCTGCCTGCCTCTGACAACCGCATGCAGCCCGCTCTGCTCTCCCCCTCCTTCCTGCAAACACGTGGGGCTGTGTTCCCCACGCAGGGGGAGATGCCTGAATTATCCGCGAAGGGGAGGAGGCAGCGCGCTGCCCGCGCAGCAGAACGGGCAGCTGTTTTCTGAGACACGTGACTTCGTGAAAGCTCCGTTGGCAAACACACCATCCTCATCAGGAAGGGAAATCCAGCAATCCAGATGCTTTATGAGGCCCCAAACTTAGCTCACACTGTTTATTTGGGCTCTTAGTTTAATGTTGATCGCTGGGATCTGAATAATGATTCATTGCCCCACCTGACACGCAGTCCTACGTTATCTTCCAAGAGGGGTAGGAAGTTCCCGCCAAGTGGGTCTTGGCTCGATTACAGCTGCTTGGCAGTCTGGGCCCCAGCACATGAGTGACACAGATTCTGAGAGGGAGGTGCACACACACGTGCACACACTCACTCACACACACTCACAAATACACCCACACACCACTGTGTACACTTGTAACACACATGCCTCTCACGCTCACGTACTCACATGCACACTCATCCACACTCACACACACACACGCTCTCACACTCAGATACAACACATGCTACTCACTCAAACTTACAACATATAAGGGGTGCCTGGGTGACTCAGTAAGTCCGACCCTTGAATTCAGCTCAGTTCATCATCCCCCAGGGGCATGGGATCAAGCCCTCTGGTGGGCTCCGTGCTCAGCATGGCACCTGCTTAAGATTCTCTTTCTCTCTTGGGGCGCCTGTATGGCTCAGTGGGCGTCAGCTCAGGTCATGATCTCACGGTCTGTGAGTTCGGGCCCCAAACTTTCTGTGCTGACAGCAGAGAGCCCATTTTGGATCCTCTGTCTCCCTCTCTCTCTGCTCCTCTCCCCCATTCTCTCTCTCTCCCTCTCTCTCAAATGCAAAGAAACAACCTCACAGCATATATGCACGCTCACACACACATTTCCTACACACTCACTGTGCCGTATCCCTGGTGAGGAAGTGCTCAGAAGCATGAGCGTGGATCAAGAATTCCGCTTTATTAGAGCAGAGCCGTCTCTGCTTCAGTGAGTTGAAGGGCTTGGCAAAAAGAGCGGTAACAGTGCCTGAGGCAATGGTACTGAAAGATGCATGACAACTCACCAAATGAGAATTTTCCAGTTCCTCCTCCTCTTGGGTTGTTGCCTGCCCGATGCCGGATTTGGTGGTTCCCCGTGGCTGGCAGGATGCCCTTTCCACACACCACCCCCCCTCCGCCTCAGCCAAACACACCACTGTTCACTCAAGGTGGCGAAAGAAGGGCACTCAGGACAGGGAATAGGGAAAGCTGTGCTGTTTGGTAGGTCCAGCCAAGTAACACTCCTTTGAGAACATTGCGGAGTGAAGGAGGCGAGGCAGGGCCGTGTGCAAGGAGCGAAGCAGGAGAAGGATGTGCAGTGTGCACTGCGCCCCCCCCACCCCCCCACCCCCGCCCCCGTGAGGACCGGACCCGCTTCAGCCTAGCCTGGCTGTGCTCTTTATTGTGTACAGCGACCTGGCTCTGTCCTGGCGGCCGAGAGCGACCCGGTGACATTTCTTTTGCCCGCGGACATAAGGTCAGCTTGAGTTTTGTGTCCATTAGTGAGTCTCTTCCCTTCCTTCAAGGTGTAATGTTTCTGCCTCTTCTTTCTCCCTGAAGCTGTCTGCCCAGCACTGGTAGGCAGTCGGTGAGTATTTACTGCATGAAAGAATGGCCGCCTTCCTGATGCAGTGGTCTAGATATCTCTGTGCGGCTCTCTACATACATAGAAAGGGGCTTCGGCCATCTGGTGAGCATGAAGAAGATTATAATGTGCCTGAACATTACCTCACTGTCTGAATATCTTTTCTTCTTTATTTATGTGTACTTCCTTGCTGATCTCATCCAGCCCCACGTCTTTAAATACTAGTTATATACTGACAACTCCCCAATCTAGATCTCCATCCTGGATCCTGCTCGCGAATCCTAGGCTTGTGTAGCCAGTGACCTTCTGGACATCTCCCATTAGGTGCTTCATTAGGCTTTCAACTTGACATGTTCACAACAACTCCCTATTTCCCCATGAAACCTGCTTCACCTGAAGGTTTCCGCCTCTCAGGAAAGGTAACTTGATCCTTCTGGTTTCTCAGAAGGAGAAATCCTTAGATTTATTCATGCCTTGTAGATTTCTTTCACTCCTATTTACTTCATCGGGTTGCTCTGAGCACGTCTTAATGCCTCCACCGTTCTGGCCAGACCCACCCATCACACCCCTCTGTGGATTACAAAAAATGTCCTATCTGGTGTCCCTGTGTCCTCCTTGGCTTCTCTGAAGTGCATCTTTCCCCAGAAATCCTGGCATTTCTTTAGAAATGAAGGCAGGAAGTGTTAGTTCTCTGCTCTCAAATCACAGTGGTCCCACATCTTGCTTCAAGTCGAAACCAGAGTCCTTACCTCATCTACAACCTTGATCCCCACTTCCACCACTCAGTCTCATTTCCTACTCCCAGTTCCCCTCATTCCCTCAACCCTGTCTTACCAGCTTCTTGCCATTCTTTCCCAGCACCAAGCAGATTATCATCTCAGGGGCTGTGCTCCACTGGTCCCTTTGCCTGGAACATCTGTCCCTATGTATTCTCATGGTTTGCGTCCTCATTTTTCTCAAGTTTGTTTCAAGTGCTTCCATATTAGACAACTGTCTGATCAAGTACATCACCTCCATCCTTGCTGCTCTGAGTTACTCACCATAACACTTAAATATACTGTACATGTTATGTATATTTTTGTGTGTTTTTATTATCTTTTTAATGTTTATTTTTGAGAGAGAGAGAGAGAATCAGAACCTGAAAAAGCGCAGAACCTGATGAGGGGCTCCAACCCACAATCTGTGAGATCATGACCCAAGCTGAAGTGGGATGCTTAACCTACTGAGCCACCCAGGTGCCTCTATTTTTTATTTGTTTATTGTCTAACTTCTTCTTCTAGAATGTGAGCTTCATGAGAGTAGGGAGTTTATGGGTTTTGTTTTCTTCCTTACCTCTAGTGCCAAGAGCAGTGTTTGGCTCTCAGTAGGCTTTAAGTAATTTTCTAATGAATGTAGGAAGAAAGAAAGGAAGGAGGGCAGGAAGGAAGGAAGGAAGCAAGGAAGGAAGGAAGGAAGGGAGGGAGCGACGGAGGAAGGAAGGGAGGAAGGAAGGAAGGAAGGGAGGGAAGGAGGGAGGGAGGGAGGGAGGAAGGCAGGCAGGCAGGAAGGCAGGCAGGAAGGAAGGCAAGGAGGTGGGGAGGGAAGGAGAAATGAGAAGGGAATTGTGAGTTCTTTTGGGTCCAAATCTAAGCACATCAGACAACGGGATTTTCCATTAGAGCAGTATTTCTTTCTTTCTTTCTTTCTCTTTTAGAGCAGTATTTCTTAAAGTCTTTTGGTCATAGACATTCAGTAAGAAACACATTTTACATTATGACACTGTTGGCATATATAGATACAGATATCTTTACCCCATGGTACACACTCTATTTTCTATTCCTTTTAATTCCATGTTAGCATTTGCTATTTTATTTCATTAACACAAAACTAGTCTGGACACCTTATCCAATTTAATCAGCAATGCAGTATACACTGTGGTTTGAAAAATACCATACTAGAGGGACTGGAAAATTTGGATGGGGGTGAGGGTTCAAATGCAGGTGAGGTACTCAATAATGTACACCATCCTGTGAATTAGTTAAATCAGACTGCTTTTTAAAATGAGATTTTGGCATCTTAGTTAGAGTAGGGGAAGAAGAGGAAATTTTCTAGCACAGGTGCTTTGAGGTGAGAGAGGTATGGGTTGCAGGCTGATACCAACATGTTTTAAAATTAATAGAACTACCCTATGACCCAGCAATTGCAGTGCTAGGTATTTATCCAAAGGATACAAAAATGCTGATTCAAAGGGGCACATGCACCCCAAAGTTTATAGCCACACTATCAACAATAGCCAAAGAATGGAAAGAGCCCAGATGCCCATCGACTGATGAATGAATAATGAAGATGTGACATATATATACACACAATGGAATATACTCGGTGATCAAAAAGAATAAAATCTTTCCATGTGCAAGAACATGGATGGAACTAGAGTGTATCATGCTAAGCAAGATAAGTAGTCAGAAAAAGACAAATATCGTGTGATTTCACTCATGTGTGGCATTTAAGAAACAAAACAGATGATCATATGGAAAGGGAAGGAAAGAATAAAATAAGATAAAAACAGGGAAGGAGGCAAACCATAACAGACTGTTAAATACAAAGAACAAACTGAAAGTTGCTGGAGGGGATTGGTTAAAATGGGTGATGGGCATTAAGAAGGGCACTTGTTGGGATGAACTCTATTATGTACGTGAAGAATCACTGGATTCTACGCCTGAAATCAATACTATACAATATGATAACCAACTTGAATTAAAAACAAATGGTTTGATACTGGGAAAAAAAAACCAAAAAAATTAAGATAAGATGACATTAAGGGAGGATGTAGGAGGGGCAGATGCCAAGAATACCTTGTCCTTCTCAAGATTTAGGAAAGTTAGATAGGGCCAAACTCTTCCCCTACATTGACCGTATTTCAGACTGGGACAAGCCCAGTTTCCAACCCTGTCTAGTTTTCCTCTGCCACCCTGAGGACTTTTCCCACCCTTCCGTTTAGGTGGAGGCTGTGTGTACAAAATTTAACCGCTCTTCTGTCATCCATATGAATGTCTTTCCCAGGAAGATATAATTAGTGTAGATTTTTCCATTCCAATGTTCCTTGCCAAACTGAAAGATGACTGAGTATGTTGTACTCAGGTTATCTTCTCAGGAGCAGAACTGAGGCATTTCAGTTGGTCACACAATGATTATTATCTGACACTGAGCCTTTATTATGTGCCAGACATTGTTCTAAGTAATTTGCAACAACTCAATGAGATAATGGTACCATTAGTCTGCAGATCTGCCTGTGATTAAATAAGTTATGCAAGGTTACCTAGCTAGTAAATGGCAGGGCCTGGGATTCATATTGAGTCAGTCTGGCTCCTGAGTTCTAGTTCTTGCACACTGCTTGTTCTTAACAAACTGTGATGACTGATGATATTGCGGTGAAGTCGGTGCCAGCTTATTGCTTCATGAAGTGACATGAGAACTCCATGGGCATTGATGGTAGTGCATTGATGGTATGAGTCTCTTCACCCTACTTTTTCTCGAATTCAGGTTTTGCTTAAAGCACAGTTAGTCAAGACTAAAAATTGATTGTCCCATTCAGTGATTGTGAACTGCCTCTTCAGACTTCTTTTGTTCGGCCCACCAAGAAGTTCAGAAATTGTAGATCTAAATGCCTTCTGCTGGTCATGCACTTTCCAGCTCCTCACAGTCCTACAATGCTTTACTGTATTCCCACTCTCCTCTTCATTTGTGTTACCTGCCTAGTTCCTGAAGGCAGTTAGCACCTGTGTGTGTGTGTGTGTGTGTGTGTGTGTGTGTGTGTGATATTGCTGTCTTAAAATGGGATCGAGTGTCAACTGACTTTATACTAGATCTTTTGCCATTTGTAGCCACCATCTGCCCATACCACCACTCTGAGAATTAAGAGATGGGAGACTGGGCATGGGCTCTCTAGCTTTCTTCTCACAACGCTTTACATCTAAGTGGGAGCACATGGCTCCCATTTATTGGAGGAGAGACCTTGAGGAATAATCTGGTGCCTTTTTCCCTGAAGTTGACATAATAACATGTGATCCAATAACAAGTTAGAGTGGCTATTAAGGGAGGAAGTCAAGGCGATGGTGAACCACCCACATAAAGCATCAGGTCTTATGGGTGAGAGAGGGCAAGGAGGTAAGCCCCCAGGGGTTATTGAACCCTTGAACACAAAGGTTCAGGAATAGCCTAGGAATTGGAAACAGAGGGAATGGAAATGACTGAGGATTTGGTGAGGGTATGATTGGCCTGCCAGTCACATGGTCCCTGTTTTGGCAGCTTGCTGGACAGTTCTGAGACTCAAGCATTTAGATACCTAAAGAATGCTTGGCTTCAATTGGTCATTAATATTAAAGCATTCAATGGGGTCCTACTAAGGGTCTGAGTTAATTGTAACTGAGTGAACTTTTACTATTGAAACCCTCAGTTCTTAATGAACTCTGTGCTAAAGTGGTTGAGGAGAAAATGCCAGATTTGCCTATTATCTCTAATATCTGTTCATACTTCCTCCCAGACTCTTATAAGGGCCAACAGTGCTGGTTCTCACTTTTTCTTGTTTAATGATCAGCACCATGCCAAGATGCTCTTTATGCCAAAACACATAAACTTGATGCCAAAGTAAGAGATGGAAGGAGGGGCGCCTGGGTGGCTTAGTCGGTTAAGCGGCCGACTTTCGCTTAGGTCATGATCTCGTGCTTCGTGGGTTCGAGCCCCGCGTCGGGCTCTGTGCTGACTGCCAGCTCAGAGCCTGGAGCCTGCTTCAGTCTGTGACTCCCTCTCTCTCTGACTCTCCCTGCTCACGCTCTCTCTCTCTCTCTCTCTCCTAGAAATAAATAAAAACATTAAAAAAAAAAAAAAAAAAGAGAGATGGAAGGAGCCGGAGAAGTCTTTTCCTCTAGAAATATTTCAGAATGGGGAAATTAAGAGCATAGACTTTATAGTCCAACAGATGGTTTGAATTCTTACTTTGATACTTTCTACCTGTGTATACAGGGCAGATAGTTAAACCCTCTGAGCTTCATTTGTAAAATAAGGTAAATTGTGCTTGTAGTCTATAGAATTTTCATAAAAACTATTAAATGAAGTAGCATATGTAAAATGGTTAGCACATGTCTAATGCATATGGTGCATTCAATAATTGTAATTTTTATTATCATTGCTTCTTGAGGTGGTTGGAAAAAAATCTAAATAGAAGTGGTTTATGACCTAGGACAAAATGATAATTTGTAAGTTTCTTGCAATAGACAGTAAACAAAAGTAAGAATCCTGGCTTGCATTCCCAGCTCATCCGTGTTGTGGAACCACTTAAACTGTCAGAAGCAGTGGACAATAGAATATGCAAAGGATGAACTTTGATTCAGACAAGCATAACCTTGATCTGTATTTATTAGGTAATTTTGTACAAAATCACTTGTGTTTATAGACCTTCTGTTCCACACCTACAAAATGGGGATACTATTTTTTCCCAGGTTTGGTATAATAAAATACTATGATATCATTCCTAATGTGTCAGTGGTTTTTATTCATTTATTTTCAATGAATATCTGTGTATTCACATGCACCTATGTATTGTTGGTGTACTGCATGTCAGCTCATAATTTAAAAAAAATTTTTTTTTAATGTTTTATTTATTTCTAGGAGAGAGAGAGAGAGAGAGACAGCGTGAGCAGGGGAGAGTCAGAGAGAGAGGGAGTCACAGACTCTGAAGCAGGCTCCAGGCTCTGAGCTGGCAGTCAGCACAGAGCCCAACGCGGGGCTCGAACCCACGAACCGCGAGTTCATGACCTAAGCGAAAGTCGGACGCTTAACCGACTAAGCCACCCAGGCGCCCCTAGCTCATAATTTTTAAATAATGGAATCTTACTGGGGCACCTGGGTGGCTTAGTTAGTCAAGTATCTGACTTTGGCTCAGGTCATGATCTTGCAGTTCCTAGGTTCAAGCCCTGCTTTGGATCCTCTGTCCCTGTCTCTCTTTGCCCCCTCTCTGCTTGTGTTCTCTGTCTCTTTCAAAAATAATTACACATTAAAAATTTTAATAAATGGCATCTTATTGTTAAAGAAATTTTGTGGACACACACACACACACACATACACACATACACACACTCTGAAGTGTTACTCAGCCATAAAAAAGGATGAGATCTTGCCATCTACAACAAGATGGATGGGCCTCGAGAGTATTATGCTAAGTGAAATGAGTGAGACAGAGAAAGACAAATATCTTTCTTATTTTTAGGGGCACCTGGGTGGTTCAGTAGGTTAAATGTCCTATTTCGGCTCAGGTCATGACCTCATGGTTCATTAATTTGAGTCCCATGTCGTGCTCTGGGCTGACAGGTCAGAGCCTGGAGCCTGCTTCAGATTCTATGTCTACCTCTCTCTCTGCCCCTTATGGGCTCATGCTCTGTCTCTCCTTCAAAAATAAATAAACTTTAAAAAATAAAATAAAAATATTATTACAGAGAAAGTTCTTATATAGTAATCATTTTTACCATCTGTGGACAATTTCCTTTTGATTAATACTAAGAAGTACAATTAATAAGTCAAGGGAAAAGCCAAATCACTTGCCAGGAAGGCTGTACCAGCTTATAACTCCTGTTAGCATTGTGTTAAGATGACTGTTTTCACCGTAATCTCATCAGTAGTGGCTATCATCCCAGATTCTGTTCTGCAAGAGGATTTGGTTTACCAAAATTTTACATCAGCTGACTGGAGCCATCTTGAACCAGTTATAGTATATCCCTAGCCCGACCTCTTACGTGGCTGAGGCTTAGGAAGGTGTTTTTGAACTTTTGATTTTATACCAGATTAACTGGACCAACAGACTAGAAATCTTCCATTTGCTGTAACAGAGTGAACCCAGAACTCTTTTCATTTGTGGTCCCTGAAAGACCGTTGGCAACCTAGATTTCCGCCATCTATAAAATGGGAGGTTTATATCTGTCCCTTGGAGGAATTCTGAGTAGGACTTAATGGTGAATGGACACATCTGGATGTCTGTTGAGTTGCACATGTTGCAGCAGATCACCAGCTCTTTACTACTATGTGTATTGGAGGATATAATTGTGTGCGAGCAGAGAAATAGCTGGTGGTAGCACCTTTTAGGAGAGAGTCATAGCAGCATGGATCAGAGCTAGCTGAAGTAGGAGTAGATCCCGACCCAGTGACTATTCAGAGAGCATGCCTGCTTTCAGAGCAACCCCCCACTGCCTCAGGTAGATCATATCAAGCCCCAGACTCCCCTAGAATGGTAGTTCTCAAATGTTTCTTATATCAGAATCAATTGGGGGGGCTTGTTGAACCACTGCTGGGTCCCACCCACAGAGTTTCTGATGCAGTAGATGGGGGTGGGCCTGAGAATCTGCATTTCTTTCTTTTTTAAAGGTTTATTTATTTTTGAGAGAGAAAGAGACAGAGTGCTAGCAGGGGAGCGGCAGAGAGAGAAAGAGGGAGACACAGAATCTGAAGCAGGCTCCAGGCTCTGAGCTGTCAGCACAGAGCCCCATGCGGGGCTCAAACCCATGAACTGTGAGATCATGACTTCAGCAAAAGTTGGATGCTTAACCTACTGAGCCACCCAGGCGTCCGAGAATCTGCATTTCTAGGGGCACCTGGGTGACACTGATGCTGTGGTCCAGAGACCACACATTAAAAATCCCTGGTCTGTAGGATCTCCTTGCAGCAGTTAGCTGTCATTAAATTAAACAACCACCTGCTATGGATTTGTGTTTTTATTCAACGGGAGGCCACTGGTATTTACATATCAGAAGCATTAAGCTTCACCAAAAAGCGGTCATTTAATTATTTCTCTAGGACATGGTGTTGTGTCTTTGGAAAATGTAAATAAAGTGCTTGGAGTATACCTTTTCTTGATCAGTGTCTTCATCTGGCTTACACATGTTGTCAAATGTCTATTGCGTGGGCATGCCCGACATCGCGAGAAAAGATTTTCCAGTCACTGTTAGAAATCGGCCCCTGCTTTTCAATGCTCAGCTATCAAATTAACAATTGTTTACAATGAAAAAATGGAATTTCAGCTCCATTCCAGGCAAATGGAGGATCTCATATTTCCAAGGGCATTTTTGTGATAACTCTGGGTTTGAGTGGCGGGGAAAGATAAGGGGATGTTTCGCAATTTCAGAGGAGACCTCAGCCCATAGACAGTGAGCCGTGGTCATTAAGCAGACAGCCGTGTTTGGATCTGCCCCATTCCAGGGCAATGGCTCCAATCCAGACACATGAACAGGCCAGAAAGCAGGATTATTTAATCACCTGGACACTCAGGCTACCACTGCAGCTGTTGGCGGAACCTGTCACAGTCGGTTTGCCAAGGACTCAGGGCCAGATGCCTGCCCTGGGAGAACACATTCCCAAACTAACACCTGGGCCTCAGGGCAGCCTGTGAGATCCACCCCCCACAGCGAACAGAGGGGCCTAAGTTAGCCAGTGCGTTCCAATTAAATGGGCTCACTCTCCATCGGAAGAACTTTGCACAGCAGGAAGTGGACTGGGAAAGGGAGGAAGTGCAGACGGCCAATTAGATAACCATCCCTAATCGTGTCTCACACGCGTGCAGCGTTTTGATACTATTCACCAGGAGCTTAGATGTATCTGAGACGTTTCCTTCCCACGTTTACTTTTTAAATATTTTAAACTCATACTGAAGACAGGAAAACAAATGTTCTCATTCAATACAGATTTATTTTAGCAGCAATGGAGGATTAACTTGGGATGAGATCATTCCATGTGAAACACAGTTCTGAAAAAGAGTAAGTGTTAGGGGCTGATGTGGATATTATTAAGTTCTTCTTGACTTAAATCATACGAGAAGGATGGGCAAGAGGAAGGGAGAGAGGAAGAAGGTTGGAAGAAACACGATGTCAGCTGAGCTTTTTAATAACTGATTGCAAATTGTTATTGAGTTTAAAACTTTATTTCCAAAACTCTGGGTGTGTGGGGGGGGGGGGCGGAGAGAGGTTGAGACAGACAGAGAGAGAGAGTGGCTTTAAACTATTTATACTAATTACATATGCTGGATGGGTCATATATTCATATATTTGCACATATGCCTGAGACATGATCCTAAAAAGTAATATCTAATATTTTTCATTATGTGGTTGTGTATTCAGGGTGCAAGCATCATATGCAATACCAACGGTGATCCACAATGTTCCCTTACCTCTGCGGAACTGCACACTGAGTGTTCTAAGGTATCTAGAGGTGATTAAAGCTTGTGGGGGAAATGCTTACCCAGTCCTGGAAATAAACCATGCTGATTTGTTGTAAGTAAGAGCGAGCCCTTCCAGAGACAGCTTGCTTTAGACCTTGTGATTTATGCTGTACCGTAACTATTATGCTGGCGAAGGGAGAGGCAGCCATCCCCCCAAGTTATTAAAGCTGTTCATTTCTTATTTGCACCCCATGGTGCACAGGGTTTCCATGGTAAAAGAGAAAATAGCTATTTTCCCTCCTGTGCACCTAGCGTGGGGTTCAATTTCCCACATCCTTCTGAATAATACACAGAGCCCAGAGAACAGAGGTATAAACATTTAGACCCTGCTTGACCAAAGACTTGGAGCATTAATAATTTGCAGTGTAGGATTTAAAAAAAAATTATTTATCTTCACCTTTTTCTATTTACTCCTACAGAGAGGTAGAAGGAAGAATGCGGTTTAAAAATTCACCTGAGAAGTGGAAATGACTGGGGTGATCCCAGCTTAGAAGTAGCTTGTGGGTGAGCAAACAGGTTGCTGAGGGAAGCTGGGAAACTTTGGCCTTCTGAGTATCAGGGAACAAATCCATGGTTTGCACCTGTAACTTGTGACTGATGGGGTGGCAGTGGGCACACTGGTTTGTCTGGTTTCTCTGCAGCACCAGAGTTGGGTAGAAAAGGGAAAGACAACAATTTAATCTCTATTTTTTTGTGTTGACATGCGCAGAAACCAAAAACACTTACGGTGTTCTTTATCCCATATTCCTGGGAAATAATTGTTTTTTCACGGTGGAACCATAATGGGGAGACAAATATATATATGTGAAACCCACAGGGACATAGACATGGAGGTTTGAAATTGGGCCTGAGTATAGCTCAGTTTAACACAGAGGATTTCTGGGGTGACTGGGTGGCTCAGTCAGTTAAGCCTTTCATTTTGGCTAGGTCATTTCAAAACTCATGGGTTCGAGCCTCGCACTGGGCTCTGTGCTGATAGCTCTGAGCCTGAAGCCTACTTCAGATTGTGTCTCCTTCTCTCTCTACCCCTCCCCCATGCATGCTCTGTCTCTCTGTCTCTCTCTCTCTGTCAAAAATAAATAAGCATTAAAACAACATGGAGGGTTTCCTTATCTAGGGAAAAAGGAAGGTCATCAAAGTATTGATGCAGCCTATTGATGATGGAGGGTAGTGTTTATTGCCATGAGTGAGATGAGAGCATTAACCTTATCACTTGTTTCCCTGACACTGAGCCCATTTTATTTCCTATTTCTGTTCAGAGCTGTCTGCATTTCTGCATTCAAAGCTTTTACTGGAGCCAGGTGTACCCACTTATCTGCCTTCACACATGGACCTGGGCTGGTCAACCATGAGCTGACCTCCTACCCTATAATGAAAGGATAAAGGCCAGCCTAGAATATGGCCAGAGAATTTAGGTCTCTGCTGTCATTTGCTGTTGCCATGTCCCACCTGACCTGTCCCTCTGAGTCCTGTGTGTTTTCATGTTCCTCGTTGCCCGATTTCGCCCTGGTTCCCCTTGCTTTAGCCTCTTTATAAATGCGTGGAGTACATGTACTGCTTTCACATCATATCTAGTTTGGGGGGAGGCTTTGGAGCTAGCTCCTTGAGTCACAATCCTAGCTCTGCCCACTCACTAGCTGTGCAAGTTTGAGCAAGCTACTCAACGTATGTGTGCCTCAGTTTCCTCACTGTAAACTGGGATAATGAAAGGACTTAAATCACATGACTGTGGTGAACCTCAACTGAGTTAAGACATTTAAAATGGCGTGAGAGCCATTTGGCACACCCTAAGTGCTATGTCAGTGTTTATGGTCATTACAGTTACTGCTGTTATTATTTGACCTTCTGTAGTTTCTTTAATTATTCAAGCCACTGCTCTGCTTTATGTGTTTCTTTCAGATGACCTGTTGGGCTGCTTCCGTCCTGGAGCATAGCCTGTGGCTCTCCAGATTGTGGTTTCTCAACCTGATTCTGTGTACTAATTATCTAAGAAAACAGATTTCATTGAGGACTCTGCAGAAACCACACACACTTTCCCATTTTGTACTTAAAATTCTTAAGGCTTGAGGCTATGACACAGGTTGGGTGCTCTAGAAGCCAACACTGAGATAGAGCCTGTATTGACTGTGTTAAAATACAGGTTGCAGAGTGGAGGGAGATGAATAGGGTCGGCACCCACAGAAGGGAAGGGGACAATGTGGGCTGGACACAAGGAGAAGGGGACCCGTGATGCCAATCCCACAGAGCCTCGGCCAGCCCTCTGCACAGCGGCCAAATGCATATGGCCCATGGAGTGACCTGAATCTACTCACATTCTCTGGCCTTTATATTCTTACATGGATCAGCAACTGGATGTGGGCCACTTTGGGAAGGATGGGCCCTTGGACGAGACAAATCTTGAAGGAGGCGGCAGCTGGACGGCCTCTGCTGCTTGAGGAGGGGTGTGGGCAGCACAGGCCAGCGTCCTCCACAGGTTGAGTTCCAGAGTGAAAGACGAGGCCTTCCCAGGAGGACACACCACAGTGCGTCTGTGTAGAGAGTTCAGAATTTGGCAGGATGGCTTTTATTGAGATGGGCGTGGGAAGACAAGAGGTTGTCCAAGGTTAGGGGATAGTGCTGAGGGAAGGAAGGGTGGCCAGGAAGGTGGAAATACCAGACTAGAGCAGAGGTTTACATTGCTGTAGGAGGTAGGACTCATCAGGAAATAGAGGAAGCTGCACAGAATCTTTACATGGGAGGGGCTGATGGAAGCAATTTGGGAGTGTTAGGTGGCTTGGATAGAAACACACTGTTTCCACTTAGCCATTTTTTGGGAAATAGATTTTGGGAAGTTGATAATAGGAATTGGGTAGGTTTAGTGTGATCAACCCTCTTGGTGTGCCCAGGCCAAGGGGTTTCCCAGGATGTTTGACTTCTAGTGCTAAACTTGGATTCTTTGTGGGTTGAACAAAGCCTTTCCCAAGGCACTTCACGAACGTAGAACTGAAGCCATGGACAGTGGATGGGTAGGAAATTGGGAAACATGCTTCACATGTACTTGACAGCTAATAAATAGAGATCAAAAGGAAGTGGAACATGAGGACAATGAATTCAAAGAGAAAACGGTTTCAAAAACGCTGCTGAAGTTAGGGGAAGAGTGAAAAGAATGGTAAAACAGGCAATAAATTGAGGATACAATGCAGAGCTAAATGCCATTATGCACCTGAACACTTCTGGTGCCTTACTGGTCAGACCAGACCCTGAGCCAGTGTCTTCAGTCCAGACTGGGATGCTCTCATACCAATATGCATTTCAAAACAATCCCAGAAGCCTCCTTTCTACATGTGCCCTCACCTCACTGATTATGGAATATCCTTTCCTTCTTCCCTCCCTTCTCTCTCACCAGAGGTTGGATATGTATTTCAAAGATAGTAAGAAGCCCACTTCCATCAAAAACTGATGTCTGGCATACCCTCTACCCACCCTGTCTCAGGGTTAATGAGTCTCCCTTGGGGGCTGGACATTTAGTGCTGGTATGGAGGTTTGGTGTGGGGGGTTGGAGAGGTTACCTGCTTCTGGGAGTGCTTTCCTAAGGATTGCTTAATCCAGGTCCAAGCCTAAAGAGTTTTGGTGGAGACTCATCTTGTCTCTACACTGAAATGAGAGGAAGATCTGCTTACTTTAGACCAATATATGGAATGTGTTACAGAAAAGGCCCAAAGAGCTAATATGTTTCCTTAATGGTGACCTTTGGACTTTCTAACCTCATGTAAAACATAGTTCATGCTTAGTCAACAATACCATTGAGGAACTAGGCTTCCTACTCATGACTTAATTTCTTTGCATCCAAGAGCATCATGCTTAATTAGCTGCATGTTATTGTCTGTCTCTAACACACAATCTGTTATGACCTCTCACCCTTAGACTAATGGCCCCCTATGCTTTATTTTCCTCAAAAAAGGGGTAAAACTATTTTTCTATTATACTTCAACTATAAGACACCCACAGAATATTCTATGAGTATTTGTAGCTGTTGAGAGTCCAAAATATGCATAGAGCCTAGGATACAGGAGGCATCCAGATTCAATAATAAATTAAAAAGATAGTGATTTAAGAGATGAACGAGTTGGTATAGTCATCAAGTTCACATGACATTTACTAGACAAAACCATATTATTTTCTCTGGACTGCAGAGCTGTTTTTCACCATTATTAAGTGATATTGATTGCATCTTGAAGGAGCAGTGAGGTCTGATAATCTACATCTGCCATGTAGCTTGGAAGAGGGGAGCTGAAGAAGGAAAAGAGGGGAGACAAAGAAGAAAAGCAGGCAAGTTTCCTCACTGATACCATGTCTCCTGCTTCCCTGGCACCCATTCAAGTCTGTGACTGGCATCCCCTGTTGGGTTGGATCCACCTGCTTGCCCTTACTTTTTACGTTTTAGGCCTCCTGCCTAACACTTTTCTACCTATGAAGTCTAGAATATGGTCTCTGAGTCAAGAGGACACAACTTGATTGAGAGATAACATTGACTTATCAACAGCAAATGTGAAGTCATGAGTTGTTGCCATGTATAATTAAGAGTGAAACTGGGTGGTATAGAGACTCTGGGTCAAGAGTTCAGAGAGCAAGGGTCAGTAAGTGGAGGAGCAGACAGGCAAAGAATAATGTAATTGGCTCAGTTTATTCGACCCTGCCGATAAACGTGTGTCCCTTTTCTGCTCTTTTTGGCAGGTGGGAGTGGGAGACGCCTAGCAGGATGGGCTGCTGGGCATCAGGGATACCATCCTGAAACTGTCTTCTGTAACCAAATTCTACTGAAGATTTCATTTCAAACATATCCTGTTGCTAAGATAACATTCTAAAGGCTCCTTATTATAATACCCACACCCTTCCTATACAAACAAGGAGTTTATCATTAAAAAATAGTTTATTTATTTTGAGAGAGACAGAGTACAAGTAGGGGAGGGACAGAGGGAGAGAGAGAATCCCAAGCAGGCTCTGCACCATGAGTGCAGAGGCTGATGCTGTACTCAGGCCCATGAACCATGACATCGTGACCTGAGCCAAAATCAAGAGTCAGCACTTAACCGATGGAGCCACCCAGGCACCCCAAGGAATCTGTCATTTTTTAAAATGTTTTATTTATTTCTAGGAGAGAGAGAGAGAGACAGCATGCGCAGGGGAGGGTCAGAGAGAGAGGGAGATACAGACTCTGAAATTGGCTCCAGGCTCTGAGCTGGCAGTCAGCACAGAGCCCGACACGGGACTCGAACCCATGAACCGTGAGATCATGACCTAAGCAAAAGTCGGATGCTTAACGGACTAAGCCACCCAGGCGCCCCGGAATTTGTCATTTTTATATTTATTCAGAAAGCATTAGCCATATAATAAGTGTTTTTAACCTTACAATAGCCTCTCGTGACCTAGACTGATAGAACTCATGCTATTATGATCAGTCAAAATAATAAATGATAACCAAGAAAATGAATCGTTATTTTTCCTTGTTATGAGGAAGGCTATACTTTAAAATAATTTCCCCACTAGTTGATTTTTAGATTTAAGAACAGATTATTGTACCCAGGAAAAGCTTAATCTGCTTTAAAACAATTCCCTTCTGGATTTATTTATGGTATGTAGTTTAAACCAGCAGTGACGATAGAGCAGAGGGGCTCTAGTATCCGCAGAGTTAGGTCCCGTCCCGCAGGCCTTGGGGCTCCTCAGGGGAATTATGGAGGCTCCTAGGAGGGTGTGGTTTCCAGATCCAGAGGGAGTTTTGCCTGGGAATGGGAGGACAGAGGCACTTCCACTCTGGGGAGATAACGCTAAATGTGCATCATCCCTACTTGCGTGGTGACCTCTTCTTCTCTTGACGAGGGAAGAGAACAAGAGGGCAGGGCTTTCTCTGGACCTGAAAAAGCCAACCTGGGACAAAGCCCAGCCGGACGCGTCCCCTGGAGCCTCAGCCCAGGTTTCCACAGGTGTTCTTTGCACCTGAGTGATCACCTCTCTGTTTCTGCCACTTCTGTTGACTTCGCCGGGCTGCTTGGTTGGGGACAGACTGTGGAGCCGGTTGCCTCTTTCTCTCTCTCTGATCTGTAAAGATGTCTTTTCTAAAGGGCCCTTGAGGAATACTTGACACAAAAATAAGGTGTTTCTGGAGCCTACATATCAGGCCATCAGATAAAAGAACTGTTGCGTGCGTGCGCGCGCACACGCGCGCGCGCGCACACATCGAAAGAGGAGGGGAAGAAGAAAGAAGAAAAGCTACACCCCATTCCAGCGCATCCTTTCAACAGATCCCTTACTTGCCTCCCCCCCCCCCGCCCCCCGAGCATCCCTACTTTTGTCTTTTTAACTGAAAAAGCTTTGTCAGCATGAAAGGAAGAATTCTGGGGCCCTGGGGGGCTCCCAAGTCAGCCCAGGGATCTGCTGGCCATTTGGGCAAATGCAGGCAGGGGTTTCAAAGCCTGGAAGTCTGCCATCTTGAGACCCAATCCCGCTTCCTCCTTGGGGTGCCCTATCCTGTTTTCAGCCTTTCTTCTTTGCACCCCAGGCCTGTTGTCAGGGAAGGGTATGAGGCGGGACGGGGTGCAGGCACTATCGGGTGCCAGAGCCACAGTGAGTTTTAGGAATCACGAGGAGCTGACTGTCATGCATCCAGGGCCGGCTTTATTAAAGGCACTGATCACGCAGTAATCCGGGTCTCACACATCCACCAGAGTCAGTGGCTATCTGACTTCTCCTTCCTTTCCTCAGTGCTCTCATTGATTTTAATGGCCTCTCCATATCTGGTGAAAATCGAACTCAAGGTCTTTTTATTTAGACAGTCCCCACAGGCCACAAAATGAGTTGCTTTCTCAGTGTGTAGACAGCCATGTCCCTTGAGGCCGCCTTCAGGCTCTGGTTTCAGGAGGACTCTGTTCTCAGGTTCAAAGGAATGCAACTTGCATCTTGCAGTTTAATGAATTTACATAAATCTCTGAGGTAACATTGTGGGACCCGGCTGGCAAACGAGACTTTCATGCTATACGTCAGATTGGTGTAAAATCCAAGTCAGGGGGAGAATATGGCCCCCCTCCCCCTCCTCTTTTCCCACCTCCTCCTTCCCAGCCCCTTTTTATTTGGGGCAAGCAAAGTAGTTAAAAATGTCAAACTCACAGTATGCACTGTCAACAACACAATGAGGAGGCTGAAATAAAATCCTCCAAATTCATGGTGATACTTTATACTTACATAGGGCCTTTCATCAAGAGTCTTCTCAGGCCTGAGGAACATTAACCCTTGCTCTGCCTCTGTGGCTGGACCTATAGCCTGAGCTGGGTGGGAAAGCAAAGGCATGGGCGGCTAGCACCCCATTTCCAGGACAGATTTTCATAGTAGGTCAAATTTTCCATCTTTCCCCTTCACTTCCTTTTCCAGCAAATATTTGCTGTGTCAGCCCCTCTCCAGAGGTCCCTGGTGCCCCGTTAATGTCAACAACACAATAGACCCCATGCAAGTTGAGGGTACCAGCAAGGGGGCTCCCTTTCCCCCAATGAGGAAAAAGGCATTTGTAAATTTGAAACTTGATCTGTCATGAAGCGCATCAAAGAGGTTGTTATGAGAGTAATCTGAACTTCGTTGGACTTCACACTTCATGGTTTACCTTTGTTTTTGTTTGATTTATATGCGAAGACTGTTGTAACATCTGCAGCGATGAAAGCCTGAAAATGTTTTTATCCAACTCTGTGTTCGGGATCATCAGAGTGGCACCTGCTTTGTCTCTTTCGAGTCACACTTTGTGTATGAACTTTGTGTCAGATGTGATCCATGTCGCTCCCGGTTACCACGAATTTGCTCGCTGGTCGCAGTGCTCTTTCCTAAGGAACCTGGACAAAGTGACCTGGTCTTTATCAATGTCTGGTTGTAGACCAGAAGTCTTATATTTTTTTCTCTTATTCTAACCAATGCTTCTTAAAGCCTAACCACCTGCATGAAATTGATGTGGGCCACTTCCCAAACATGCAGATTCCAAGGCCCCTAGAGATTTACCTAAAAAGCCACGCTGATGGGGCACCTGGGTGGCTCAGTTGGTTTAGCGTCTGACTTCGGCTCAGATCATGATCTTGAGGTCCCTGAATTCGAGCCCCGCATTGGGCTCTGTGCTGACATCTTAGAGCCTGGAGTCTTCTTGGGATTCTGTGTCTCTGTCTCTCTTTACCCCTTTATGCTCTGTTTCCCTCTCAAAAATAAGTAAACATTAAACAATTTTTAAAAAGCCATGCTGATTTGAATGCTGAAGTGTTACATCTTCCAAATTCTCTTCGCTTCCTATTTCTGATTATATTAGCATTTACAAGGATGACTAGCTGGCAACAGGTTATCTCTTAAGCATTGGTAGAACCATTAGCTCCACAAGAAACAAGCTGTTGGAGCAAAGAATTATGAATTACTGAAGGCTCTGTGTGAAGGGAAATAGGAAATACACTTACATACCTGCTCTTCAGCATTTTCTCCTCACAATTGGACATTGTACATCACTAAGGGCATGGAGAATTTACTACAAGGTGATACTTTGGGCGTAAGTTCCATGAGTATGATTCCCATGGTCTTTGCACTTTTCTTTGAAGCCTACACCATATCTCCCCTAAGAGCTAAGCAGAATCGCTGAGTTATGGGAAGGAACAGAAGTTACACTAGTTTGAGATTCAAGTCTAAAGGTCTTTTGAATGTCTATTGCCATATATCACAAATAGAAATCAGAATTGAGTACTATAATGATGGCTACATGCTTCTATTTCCAATTTATCTTTGTTCATATTGGTTTACCAAATCTCTTCTCAATATTTATAATCCTCATGGAAATCTGGGCCACCCCAGGACACTGGAATGTCAGGCCGATCTGAATTGAAATGGTGGCTCTACGTCCTACTATTTGTGTGACTGTAGTCAGATTGCTTAAGTGACACATATCTCTGGGCCTCGGTTTTCTTAATTGTAGAAGGGAAGTGATGATAATAGTATGTAATTCATTGGGTTATTTTAGAGGTAAATTAGATAATGAATCTAATGCAAATAGAGTACATAAATGCTTAATAAATGGCAGTAGTTATTCTGGGGATAAGAGGCAGAGGGAAGGGAGATCAGATACTGGAGGCAGAAACTGGCATGATAGTCTTGGTAGGTCCCCAATATTACATGACCATCACCAGCAAGCACCTCTCAGGGACCTCTGGGCTGTGTTTCACACCTTGCAGATCTGATTACCATCTCTGACTTCAGGGATTTTCCAGAAAACACTCAACTATTAAGAATACAGCACCAGACTTTTGAAAATGGAGCAGATAAATAGACATTCGTATGACTATTATAACACCACCTGGCAGTCTTCCATGGGTGAGGGCAGGCCTCATGGGAGGGAGGGGTTGCCTGAATGGGGCCAAGAAGGCACTGAAAGGGGGGGAGAGCTAAACATCTTAGCATGTAGTGTAATTTGGGCAACAGCGTTAATGATCACCTGGTAGAGGTGGAGAAGACAGCCCCCCACCATCTTCTTTCCCTTATGTATTTTTACGCAAAGTTCTAAGTCAAGTTAAATACTTGTCTGTCAGTCTTGCTTGGGCAAATGTGACCCTGTCACACCCAAGTGGCTCCAAATGTGCATTTAAACAGAATTTGGCCTCAGGTTCACATACAGGTGTGGATCGTAGCAAAATAAAAACTCGCGGGAAATGGGCTGTACTTTCCTTTTTGTGAAATTATTACAGACATAAGATATCTTCTCACTAGGAAGTAAAACAGGACACCAGCATACTTTCTCTAGAGGAGTGGAAGTAGCGCCTTGAAAAACTTATCTTACTTTGGTGGAAATTTTCAGTCATTCTTTCTACTGGACATTTTCCCCCTAAAGAAAAGCATAGTATCGAATGCAGGGCTCATGCCTGAGGATTTCCGTTACAGAGGTCTCGTAGGCCTTGTGTAGAGGAGACAGACCTGTGCATTATGCCATCACCCCAGGCCACTGGATTTCAAAGCCTAGAGTCCTTAACAAAACTCTGAAGACTCTTTGTGGGTTAGACTTTTCTGACCTTCCTCTGGAGAGTTCCTTAATGTTAGACCAGCCATGACAAGGAGCTGTGCAAACCTGTACCCTTACAAGCTTTCTGACTTTCCCTCCGTGCTTGCTAGCAACCAGCGAACTGAAGCAAAGAGGTTCACACTTGTTTTGCCTTAAAATTCCATTTGTCAAACAGCAATTGCACAAGAGAAAGATCAGCACTTTATGTTCTGAGCAACTTAAAATTTTTTTGTAATGTTTTATTTATTTCTGAGAGAGAGAGAGAGAGGCAGCATGAGCAGGGGAGGGTCAGAGAGAGAGGGAGATACAGAATCTGAAGCAGGCTCCAGGCTCTGAGCTGGCTGTCAGCACAGAGCCCGATGCCCGGCTTGAACCCATGAACCATGAGATCGTGGCCTGAGTTGAAGTCGGATGTTTAACCGACTGAGCCACCCAGGCACCCCAGTGAGCACTTAACTTTAAACATTGCTTAAGGTGGACAGAGTCTGAGAGGTCTTCAGACCAGCTCTCCAATATAATGGACAGGAGGTGGGGGGGTAGGTCCTTTGATCAGGAATGAAAATCCAGTGTCTGGTTCTGCACCTTCTTTACCCCATTCCATCCCCACGTGTGCTGTTGTATCCTCACAGAAACTCCACAGATGTGTTCAATCAATAGATCCAGAATGAGTGCCTACTATACCTCAAACTGGTTGAAAACATAGCTTTTATCCTTGTGATTTACTTTGAAACATGTACAATCCTGTACTTTTTTTTTTTTAATAACAGAAGGGGAATATGCTCATTGAAAAAAAGGATCAGACCACACATACGCATACGAAAGCAAAATTCCCCTGTCTGACTCCCCAAGGATAACCAGTGTTCATAGTTTGTATAATTCCTCCATCACATGCTACAGTCTGTACTGCAATTGCTTTATTCATTCAACAAGCAACTATTCTTTCCGTATCAGTTCATGCCCAGGTACCTTGATTTTCTCATCACTTTCTAAGTTTTCTGTACTGTGCATGTACCATAATTTGTTTAACTTACCTTTTCTCATATTGATGGATATTTAGGTTATCTGTACTTTATTGGGTTATACATAATGCTGCAAGGAACATTTTTGAGCTTATATCCTGGGGCTCTTGTGAATAGAGTAGTGGGATCATTCTGGAAAAGTGGAACTTCTGGCTCTAAGGGTTTGTACCTAGAAAATCTTTAGGTACTTCTTTTTAAAACTTCTTTTAAATGTTTGTTTGTTTATTATTTTTGAGAGAGAGAGAGACAGAGTATGGGGGGGTGGTGCAGAGAGAGAGAGGGAGATACAGAATTCGAAGCCAGCTCCAGGCTCCTAGCTGTTGGCACAGAGCCCGACGCGGGGCTCGAACCCAAGAACTGTAGGATCATGACCTGAGCCAAAGTCGGACGCTTAACTGAGAAACTCAGGTGCCTCTAGTGATTGCTACATGAAAGTAGAATATTGTGGGGCCTTGATGTTCTACCACATTAACCATTGCTCTTTGAGAAAATAATTTTTGGACATTCACTGAGCATGCACTGTGGTGAAGTAGTGAGATGTGAGGTCATTGTTTTCCAAGGGCCAGGAGAGTGTTTTATCTAAATATACACCCCATTCCAACCTTATTCCTGCCTCCCGGCTTAGTCTCCACCCCCCACCCCCGCCCCCATTTCTGTTTAAGACCGTCTATGACAGACCTTTTGGGTGTAAACAAATAACACAACACAATGGTTGCCCTCAAAGACCTTTCAAACTGGGTTGGAGAGACAGAACACAGATGGCTACAAAACAAGCTAAAAATACAAGTCAGTATATAAAAAGCTGCAAATAAATATAAATAGTCAGCATCATTATAGCACTTCAGAGGAAGGAAGAACAGTGGCCTACAGTGTTGAGCTTGGGGGCAGAAACTTGGTGGAGGCTTTGTGGATTTTCCCCAGGTGGGGGTGGGGCTGGTGGGGACAGAACTATGACAAAAGTGGTAAGAACCCAAGGACAGAAGGAGAGCTTCCGTGAGAGAGTGGAAAAAGGCAGGAAAACACCTGTTTTTATCTTGCTGGTTGGAAGTGGCTGGGGCTTACAGTAATTCTTGTGACCATTGTAGATACCTGGCAAAGATTACTTTTGGGGGACCGGATGCAGGTAGGTCACTAAAATGTTGAGAATTTGGTGAAACAGGTGAAAAAAATTAGGAATACATTTATCGTGATAAGCACTAATACACGGAAGTGTTGAATCACTATATTGTGCACCTGAAACGAATGTAACATCGTATGTTAAAGGCACTGGAATTAAAATAAACATTTTTTTTGAGAATCTAAAGAAAGCTTCCAGGACTCTTCTCAGAAAGAAAAAAAAATACCTATTTTCACATACACACAAAATCTGGCCTTCATTTCAGGGAACCCCTTCTACCACAGCTGAAAACTTGAGAGTATGTCTAAAAAGAGCTGCACCCCAGGATGACCCACTTAGGACATTAGCCAGGTATGGATATCACAGTAAAAGCTGTTAGGCCACAGAAGACATAACTTAATATTCATGTTTGTGAATCATCAAGCTCTGGAGCAGACTGGAAACAGGTGGGTAAACAACTTCACGGGGCCATGCTGGCGTTACAAACTTTCCCTCCACGTCTCCAGTTTATGCAGCGGCAGTTGGTGGAGGCGATTCTGTGTCTTTTTCCCGAGAAAGGCTCTGACCTGAGAAAAACCAAGCTCTTGAAAATTTGAATCAATGGGATTATTTACGCATGTATCACCGGAATCCGCCCCGAGATGCCGATTTTGCTGCAGAAAAGATACTCTTCGCTCCCCACCCCCTCCTTTCTTTTTGACAGTCAGTTAATAAAGACTCAACAATAAGCAGCTGCCAGTGATGTCATTTGGGACTTTGTCCACGGAGCTTGTATTTACAAGCTCGGAGCAACCGCGGAGCCGCAGCCCAGGGAGCAAGTCTCCGCAAACTTGCTCTGAATTCGCTGCAGGACTTCGCTGCCGCGTTGGATGTTCGGGAAAACTGAGCGTGTTCTCTCGGTGCGGCGTTTTAATGCTTCAAAAATAAACAGAGGATACACTCGGGAGGAAATTTTTAGCTGGAGAGAGCGGTGGCTGTGTCTGTCTCCAGGACTGTGATAAATATTGACTGAAGAGCTAACTACAAGTAAGCTGTGGGTTTTTTTTTTTTTTTTAAACTCTCGTGTAACACTTTTTCCTACTTCTACAGCTTGCTTTCCTTTTAAAGTGTGGTGATGATGTTTAGGTGTTTCTACAGGCTCTCGGCTGCCAGAAGTATGTGTTTGTTCCTAGTAATTATAGTGTGCTGAAGCGGCCCGGGGTAGGTGCTGGGACTCCTTGGGTACAAACCCGTACCAGGGTGTAGATAATAATAGTGAATGCCTAGTCCTTTTTTTTGCCTCTGCTGGGGGTTTGGGATTTTTTTTTTTTCCAAATAAAAAGCGACCAACCATACAAACACCTACGAGGCTGACCTAGGAATTTTAATATAAAACTATAGACTAATTTTTAATTAACTGTGTGCTGGAGGGGGAAACCCACCTTCTTTTTTTTTTGTCTCTGATCCTTTCTGCAATTTATAGATTTCTTTTAAGTGTATGCTGTTTACAGTGTTTAGCTCCCTCATGCCTACACCCTCTCCACACACACACACACACACACACACACACACACACCCAGGCTCATTCATTCTCGGGGAATTTGAAAGTATAGAAGAATGTTTTGAAATTGAAACCGTTCCTATCTGGATATTTTCCCGTTGAGTATTTGGAGAAATGTTCACTGTTCTGACTTGTCTTCTGAGTTTGGAACCTGAATTAATGTGCTGTTGAAAAAGTCCTATTTTGACACTCAGCTAGGTTTGGATTCCAGATTCACATCCTTTCTTTGATTTTCCTCCTGTTTACAACTGTCCAGATATTCTCGGGGGAATAGGAAGACTGCACTCCTCGTGCAGCGGGCCGGTCACGGGCTCGCTTTCGTCATAGTAGCACAGGGCCACCTGGCCGTTCTACCTTCGGGATGCTTGCATTGGTTCTTTCTGCTGAGTGCTTCAGGCTGCTGGCTTTGCAGTTCACCACTTGGAGCCAGTAGCAAATTGCGGCCAATTCCTGCCATCTAGAAGGGACAGCCCTGCTGCACGGATTGGCAAGAACTGGCTTTAGTGTGTTAGCTCCAGCACGCGAACCCAGTGACTCACTCCTGGAGCCCCAGCTGGTTCCTCAATTCAGCTGCTCTGTCACTAACCCAGGAGAGCAGGGACAGACTTCACTGCTTTTCCCTTTTTCTGTGGTCCCAGAGAATTCTAAGAAGCCAGTGCTAGAAAGGTCCTACAATATTCCAGTGTTTCCCATGGGTTTCTAAGGTGGGCACCCTCCCGCGTGTTTGTACCAGGATAGATGCTCCGTGCTTTTCGCAACTTTTCATTCAAAATAAGAGATCTGCTACTAAAACAGTTTTCAAACTATTAGTCACAGCTAATTCCTTTGCAGAAAAAGACATGAGGCATGAGGAAGGGAAATAGTGTGTCCAGTCACCTGGCATGATGGTGGCAGATACAAGTAGGAACGAAGCTTCTGGTGCTCATCCCAGCATGCATTGCACGTTTCTATTCCTTAGGGTTATAGAAGAAACAGGGCCCACGTGTGGTCGCCCGCCTTCTTCTAGGAACAGGGCTGTGTGAAGGTGTAGAGATAAAGGTGGTCTGGCCCTGCTCCTGTTTTCTCTCTGGCTCTGGGCATGCTTCAGAATGTCTCTGTTCCTCGTTCGTTTTGCTAGAGAACCGACGAGAGCTGTGATTATATTACAGTTGATGACTAAAAGACAAAGCGGGGTGATTCTGGCAGTTGAAATAGTATGAAAGGCATTTTGCATCATGTATAGCTCCCAGGATGTCAGGTGGCTCCGAGCTCTGACATTTTGTGCTTCGGCTGTCTCAAACTTCATATGTTTGAATTATTTTATTGACCACACCTTGCTTTTCTTTCTCCTCTTTGGAGCCCCTCTTGCCAGTAGAATCTTCTTTTCATTTTCTCATTCATTCCTCTTCCCCCTTTATCCTCTCACTGAGGCTGGACCTCAGATTCTAACATTTAGCTAGATTCCACCCACTTGCTACATTCCTTTTCTCTCTGGAACCTTCCTTGCCCCTGATATCCCTGCCTATCAGATCCCTCCATGGGCTCTCCAGGTTGCAGTGATTTCCTTCTTTAGATCTTCAAGGTGTCTTGTGCTAAACTTGTGGTGTGGGATCAGGAGTTCTTTGCCACTGAAATCCCTTTCTCTGTTGAAATCAATGGCTATGTTTTAATACTTCCTATATCCATAGCATCTGATAGTACAGGGTCTTGTTCAATGTATAATACCAAATAAATGAATAAGTGAATGGCTAATATTAAACATCCATTTTTCTTCATCAAGCAGCCGGGCCTCCGCACGTAGTTGACAAAATTATCACATAACTGTGCTGAATGGCTTTACGTTCTTCTTCACTGGGACGGAAAGCCTTCGATTCCAGATTCCTGAGCATGCCGTCAGGGGTATTCCTCATGTGATATCTGCCAGCCTACTCTGACTTCTTCTTCTTCACTCCTCCGTGTGTATTTCCATATCTGTCCATGAGGCTCTTGGCCTGACAGCTCATCTGAACCTTCCACTGAAGGTCCAGGGGCAGCATGGCATAGTGATGGAGGTCTTGGTATCTGGGATTGGACTGACCAGGCTCAAACACTGCTTCTGTCACATTCTCCCTTTATGATTTGGTTAATTCACTCAACTTTTCTGTTTGAATTTCTCCTCTTTAAAATGTGGCTAATAGATGTAACTGCCAGGGGCGGGGTGTGTGTGTGTGTGTGCCTGGATGGCTCAGTCGGTTGAGCGCCTGACTCTTGATTTCGGCTAAGTTCATGATCACAGGGTTGTGGGATTGGGCCCCACGTTAGGCTCTATGCTCAGTGTGGAGCCTAAGATTCTTTCTCCCTCTCTCCCTTTGCCTCTCACTCAAGTACACACACACACTCTCTCTCTCTCTTAAAAAAAAAAAAAAAAAAAAAAAAAAGAAAAGAAAAAAAAGAATGCCTACCTCATGAAGACATGGGGGTGGATTAAATAAATTAATGTAGCTAAAACACATAGCACAATGCCAGGTATACATTGAGTACCAGTGAGTGTTAGCTATTGTCATTATTATTTACCTGGCAGATGCCCATGTCCCACTTCAGACTTAATGAATCAGCATCTCCAAAGTGGGATTCAGATCCAGGCATTATTAAAAAGTTCCTCCAATGATTCGCATGGAAATGACTGGCTTAGCTACCCATGCTACTTTCTGTTACCTTAACATGCTGGGTTTGTACGTTCTTTCACACCTTTATGTTCTTGCCCATGGCACCTCTCTATCCAGCCAATTTATCTCCCAGGGCCTTGCCAAATTTGTAACCTCATGCCTAGTTCAGCATCTGGCACAGAGCGAGTTCCCAATAAATGATGAAAAAAAGTGTAAGAATGCATGTTTAATGGGAACTTTTTAAATTGTTTAAACTATTTTCTTCTCCCAATCACCACTGAATGATTATGATAGAAAGGGCTCATTTCTAAGCTCTTTGCACATGCTCTCTCATTATGATCACGATACTCCTTTTCCAGGCAAGGATGCTGAGGTACAGAAAGAAGAGGTAATGTGTAAGGGTCACATGGGTGGTAAGAGACAGATGCTAGATTTGACCCCAGAGCCCATGGTCTTAACCCTTCATTGTACTCTAGATATGGAAGGCCTTTTTTGCTTTTTTTCTTCTCATAAACTTTGCCAATGATTGAACTTTGATTTTTCTTGTCTCCTGGACTGATTGTACTGGCACAGTAGCAAATCAGATGAGTACTTCTGAGTGTCAACTGGTTGAACTGGTGAGTCACAGCTTCTCGTTTTTCGGAAATGTCTAAAGCACATGGCCAGTTCTTTGGTATTTGTTTTTCTCAGGTATGAATCCTCTTGCAGGCTAGTCCGAGTTTACGGCTAAACATCAAGATTATTTGCATTCTTGGTATGGTGTTGGCTGACTGAGTTCAACTTGGTCAAGATTGTAATCCAGGTGATTTGGGTTAAAAAGAATGGAAATGGTGTTTGGCCATTTGGTTGTCCTTAAAAAGTTTACTAAGAGAAGTGGCAGCATTTTAGTGATAGTGGATTTAAATAACCAGGATGGTTGAGGCTGAACACGGGCAAGCCACAGAAGCAGTGAAACCCAAGTTATCTTGTAGCCTTGTTTTTCTCTAGCTCTATAATTCTATGAAGTTTAATACCTTTGGAACTTTGGATTCCCAGTTGTGTTTTCTTATAGATGAAATAATAAATCTCTCGGATGCATAGAACATTACCCACAACATTTACTGTGCCTCAATACATACTTGTCTAATGAAGTGTGTCTTGTCGGTTTGGAAGCCTCAATTACACAAGGTACTTCCCAGTGGTTACATAAATTAATCTTGGTATTTTCAGGGCAAGAAACCAGATCTCTCCTTCTTAGAAATAAACTTTCTGGATTAGTGAGTCCTTTGAGTAGAATTTGGATAGACTATAGAAACCCAATGGACTGAGTTCAAGAGGAAAGTCCCAAACCCATTTTGGAATATAAGCTCAGTCCATAATATGGCAGATAAATATTATGGTGTTGAAAGAAGAGCTGTTAGTTCTGAAATGTGGGAACAAATGTTACTGTCGAGATGCATGTCTGACAAACTGCTCCGTGAAGGGTACTTGCTCCATTTGGCAAATTGAATCTGGAAACAGAACACTGATCCGGGCCAGCTCAAAAGATATGTCCCAAATGGTTTCCATTGTCAGTAGTGATGTATTATTAGAAAAATTTTTTAAATCAAAGTAATATATATAATTTAGAGAAACAGTTTAGAAAATTTAGAAAAACAAATAGTGTTAAAATGTTTATGCCAATATATAGCTACATATATCATGTATAAAGACATGCATGTATAGTACTATATGAAGATATATGTATCTTGCAGTCCCCAAATCATCCTCCTCCCCAGTCCCCAGTCCTGCTTCTCAGAGAAATTTTCTACTCTTTTAGCTGTTTTTTCTAGAATATATTTTTTAAATTTCTTAACGTTTATTTATTTTTGAGAGAGAGAATGAATAGTTGCGGGGAGGGGCAGAGAGAGAGGGGACACAGAATCAGAAGCAGGCTCCAGGCTCTGAGCTGTCAGCACAAAGCCTGACATGGGAATTGAACCCATGGACTGTGAGATCATGACCTGAGCTGAAGTCAGATGCTTAACTGACTGAGCCACCCAGACAGCCCTATAATATTTCTAAATAATGTTTTATATCTTTTGTAATATAAAATTATTGATTTATTTTCTCTTACAGTAGACAGTATCAGTTTCTTATGTCTCACACACCTTCTCTGTTCTCCAACAGAATTATATATCATAATTGTTGATTAAATGAATATTTAGTGCTCATTTTTAATGCTTATTGTTGAGTCAGATAATTTATTATCACATTGCCATTCTGTTAAACAAATTTTCCTGAAGTTATTAATTGCTTCATTTAAAAAGTACTTAATTTGTAGAAATCTACATATAGTTAAATTTTCTCAGTTCCACCTGCCCTTTGACAAATGTGTCAAAGGTAACCTCTTTTTGAAACATTCTTATTATATGAATAGTTAAATTCTCAGGTCACCATATGCTGTTTTTTGTCAGTTGTCAAGCGAGAGAACTCAATTATCAGTTGTGTGCCATGTCAGAAGCAATTAAAGGGCCTGCCTTCAACATTTTTAAAAATTCTAATTATGGTCAATTACTCACATGTGGGTAAATAGAAATGATCTGGTTTATTGTAGTTGGTAAATAGCATTCATAATTTGGTTTTATGATTCCACAAATATTCAATACATTTTAATATGATAAATATACATGTTTCTGTGTACCTTTGACATCTGGAATAGCTTTATCAGAGGAAAGCAAATGGTACTTCGTGTAAGTTATTTTATGAATAGTGAATTTGAATGGCCCACTCGAAATGACATTTATTCCTTTCCTTTTTCATTTTCTTCTCATTCATTCTTTCAGTCCAGATTTATATAATCAGTAATGTGAGATACTTTATTATTGGGAGTAGTTGAAATACTTTGAATTATTTGAAAGAGACTGTATTTTTTGAAGATTGCCAGTAGAGGGCCTTATTAAACTAAATAAAAATTCACAGGCTAGTTCAAACAGTTACCTTGTTGAAGAAGCCAATTTTTTTTTTTTTTAAGGACACCTGATTAAGAGCAGTAAAACTACCAAAGTAATTTTTTTCAACCATATTGTATTTCTTTCTATCTGGAGAAATGAGAAGTATTAACTTTTCATTTTCATTGTTTTCTTAGGGGAGAAAATTGTAGAATTCAGATATATTGATAGCCCATTAATCAAACCCGGACTCCGGATGCTAAGATATCTAATCTGTACCTGATGTTTCTTAGAGAACTGAGGCACTGGTCTTGGAGCCTTCTGGGACCTAGTATTGGATGTTGGATATGGGAGAAATGCATGATGGTTCTCTTCTCCGAGGAACTATGTATACTTGCTTCCTACATTTGAGTGAGTCCCACTCTCAACAAAAATGGCTTTTCTGTTTCCTGCACCTGGACCAGAATCTTCTCATCCTATGATATGGCCTTGATTAAGACTCAGGGAAAGAGAAACAAGAGAGGACGTGAGAGCAGGAGAGCACTGATTACATTCCCCTTCACACTTATTTTCCAGGAAGGGAAACAGAGCTATGGGGAGATGAGATGTCTTATGTAAAATCATTCAATACCTTAGGGCAGCGCTTCCCTTTCCATCCTCACTGGCTGTCTTCAGCTCCTCCCACTCACTGAAATGTCTCTTTCTTGGGAAGGAAGGCTTCCCCCTCCCCACCACCTTGGTTGGATCTTCTCCTGCTCACCCTAAATGGCCCCTCCTCAGAATGTCTTCCCCTACTTGGTATATACTCTGGTAGCTTCAGGTATTTGTGTTTCCATTGCAATTGTCACTAGTGTAAAGGTGGGGTCAGCTATTTGATTAAGAACATCTTCCTGTCTAAGGTATGGGTTCCATGAAGGCAAAGCCTTATCCATACTGTTTAATATTGTAGTCTTAGCACCCAGAACAGTAGCCAGCAAATGGTAGGTGCCCAGCAAGTATTTAGTGAATGGATGGATATAAACAAGTCTTCTGATTTTGATTAGTGTTTTGGCCTCTTCATTTTTTATACTTATGAACACATTCCTTGTTATACCTTAGCTGATGACATTCAAATCTCATGGCATTCAAATGCCTGTGGATGTAAGACAGAGGCATGGTATTATTTTTTTTTTTTTTTACCTAACTTTCAATGAGTGAGTGAGTGGCTCTTTATTTCCAGTCATGTAAGCATCATTGTTCATGGCACTTATCAAATGGGAGCTCTAAAGATATGAGAATAAATGAAGAAAAGAAGGGACAGGGATTTCTCTTCTTCTCTCATTGATGAGGACAAGAAAAGGGAGAGAAGATGATGTCCTGAACTGAGTAATGTGCCCTTTTATGTTTACTAGGTTGGGACAGAGATGTTCTGGATAACTTTTTCCTGAGAGGTTGCATCATATCCTAGGAAGATCAGGACCTTTGGACTCAGTTAACGGAGTAACAGAAAAAAATAGACACGGCTCATGCCCTTGTGGCATTTACCCTTGGTTAGACCCGCGTCCTAGTTTCTGTTTTGGCCTCTAATGACTTGACGTGAGTCATTTAACTTCACTGAGCACAGCTTCCTTGTTCATAAAATTTAGCAGTAACGATGATTTCACCTAATATTTATGAAATACTTATATTGTGTTTGGTCTTGCTGTGTTTTCTATGAATATTGTCTCATTTAATCCTCAAAATAGCCCTCTGAGGTAGATATTACTATTAATCCCGTTTTATAGATCAGTAAACCAAAGCACTGAGAGGTTAATTTGTTCCAGATTGCACAGTTAAGACTTTGAACTGGATATTTTGATTCTATTACCTCCTTATAGGATCATTGTGAGGATTAAATGAAATGAAGTACCTAGAACGTCAGCACAAAAATAGACAGTACATGATGGCCATTATCACCATTAGTTGCCCCTAATCGTTGAAGATGTTTCTTGGCCCTTGTAAGTAGGTGATTACTGGAGGGGGTTGGAAGGGCTGATGGCAACACGGCATCTGGATCATAGGGACTTATTTAATCCTGGCACCAAATACCAAGAGCCCCATGTATTTAGCATTCTGACACATACTAGTATTTGCAGCCCCAAACAACTAGCAAGGAGACTGCCCACCCCAAACCCCTTTTGGCCGTGAATGCATTTATTATGTTCTCACCATATGGATATATTTTTCATTTTCAACACATTGCATCTGTTTATGTGCTGCCCCGGCTTTACCATCTCTGCATTTTGTTTCACAAAACTGCCAAATCCTGTGGACTTTTGTATGTGTAGAACTGCTTGTTTGAAGTATGGTAGAACTTGGTTATGGAGTAAGG
Organism: Hyaena hyaena; assembly: GCF_003009895.1. Taxonomy (NCBI): domain Eukaryota; kingdom Metazoa; phylum Chordata; class Mammalia; order Carnivora; family Hyaenidae; genus Hyaena; species Hyaena hyaena. The sequence continues at coordinate 2,987,766 of NW_024080673.1, forward strand.
TGGGTATAAGGAGTGTTCAGTTCCTTTTGGTGAGGTTTTTTTTTTTTTTTTATATCATTTTTATTTATCCCTGGACCAACTTCCCTAGCTCCTTGCTCCCACCTCTTTCCCATCTCTCTTCCTCTCTCTCTCACTTCACCTTACTTTTCTGTCATTATTTCTTTCAATCTTCCCTCTCTTTCCATCTCTCCTTTCTATCTTTTGCAGTTCTCCTTTATCTTCATTTCTCTCTCCTCCCCTTCTTCTCCCCAGAAAGATGATTGGAGGGAGAGTGAAGATGGTCAGTGTTTCTCAGCAGACCAGGAGGTAGAGAAGAAGGAAACCATTTTAGTTTCCCCACTTCTCCACAAACTTCCAAAACCCTAGGGTTTCTTAATAATGCTGACCCTATTAAACAAAGAACACATCCGAATTATAAGCCCAAGCAAAGAGAGCAACCAAAGAGGCATCAGTGGGGTGGGGTGGAGTGTGATTTGGGGAGAATTGAATGACCCTCCTTGTAAAGTGCCACAAGCCAGCTGTAGGATCAAGTGGCCCCATCTGCAAAATGAAGGGGGAGATCAGATAGTCTCAAGGCCGCTTCTAGCCCTGTGATCCTGTTATTCCTTAACACACAATGACTATAGTCTGACTCACCACACAGACAATTATCCAAAGCACTGAGGAGCCAAGCACAGTGGGCTCAGGTCTGGGCTGCGTGCATGGGGGCTCTTGCAGGGTTTGTGATCCCCAGAAGTCCCGTTTTCCCAAAGTGCCGAAGTGATTCGTCACTGCACAATGCTGTGTGTCCTCACAACAGATGTTAAAGGATCACCCTTGAAAGGGTGTTTCCCCAAAGCATTTAATTATAACCTCCCCAGAAGATTAACAGATGTTATAATTGTCTTTACTCTTTGATTAAATAGTTTCTGCATGAATGGCTTTCTTAGATTTTCCTTCTCTGTTTTGTGTGATCCTTATAAAGAACAGACATGTGTCTCCAATTTTCTAGAGATTGTTCTTCAACAGGCTTGGTCAGACTCTTCCAAGATTCATCATTTCATTCTCTCTTTCTTATTTATGTATCTATATATCTCATCTATATATCTAGAAAACCTGGAGTAGGGTGGGTTATACTGTTACAGACTGAACCATTGGTTAGAAAGGCAACTGGGTGATGGGAATAAGAACATGGTCAAGAAGCTGGCCTCTCTATCATTTGTTCATGGAACTGACTGATGTCTGTGAATATTCTCTGGGAAAAACTGCAATGCAGGAAAGAAAATTTCAGAAAACCTTGTGCATGCCAGGTGCTAAGTGTGCAAGTGAGTGTGTGAGCAGAGAGAAAACAGCATTCGTGATGAGAATGTCCGTAGATTTCTCTGGCAATATTTGCTCTGAAAAGATAAGTTATCAGCTGGGAGCCTTATCAACATCAAAAGCATTATTTTCATGCCATAGTTTATAACCCACAATTCTTTTTTTCCATTAGAGACGTGGCTGTGTTCTATTATTTATCTTACCTTCTGTTTAGCCCATCAAAGAAGGATGATACCACTAACTTTACATGAAATTAGAATGCTTCTTTCTCATTGTATCATTGTCCAAATTAGCATTTCTTCCTTAAGAAGAGAAAATTATATGGAAGGAGTACAACATTAGGTCAATTTACGGATGATAAAGACGAAACGTAAGGAACACTAAATCAGTATTGGAGAGGGGTCAGCTTACTAATAGGTCTCCACCTCTCCATATGGAAACAACTGAAAAGGGCTCATAAATCAGGGCAGAGGACAGTCCTGAGACCAATTTGAAGGAAAAGAACAAAATAGAATTTGGCTTCACTGGGTAAATTAGTAGTAAGCCTTTGGGGAAAAAAAAAAGAAAAAGAAAAGGGAGAAAATACTTAGGTTGTTTAATTACATAGGGCCTACGTAAATTTTGTCTCTTTCATCTGCATTTATTAAGGAAGAGGAGAAGAATATTTTCCAAGTATATAATGGACACTGAATATAAGTGCTACTAGTGAATCAAAAGGGAAAGTACGTATCTTTAAGAAGTTCACAACATATTGGAGGAAAGTAATCTCACATGGGACATTTAAAGAACACTACAGGGGCGCCTGGGTGGCTTAGTCGGTTAAGCGTCCGACTTTCGCTTAGGTCATGATCTCGCGGTTTTGTGGGTTCGAGCCCCGTGTCGGGCTCTGTGCTGGCTGCCAGCTCAGAGACTGGAGCCTATTTCAGAGTCTGTGTCTCCCTCTCTCTCTAACCCTCCCCTGTTCACGCTGTCTCTCTCTCTCTCTCCTAGGAATAAATTAAAAAAAAAAAAAAAGAACACTACAAACCAGTCAATGTGATTAAATTCCAAAGGAATGATCAAAGGTTTTAGAATGACTTTAGATGACTAGAATCTTTAACATTCTAAAATCCATATCTGTAAGAAACGGCTAAAGAAATTTTGTTTATTCAGGTCATCTGGAGGAGAAAGAGGATTTTTAAACTTTTTTTTGAAGTATAACATAGATACAGGTAAACGTACCTAAGTATACAGCCTGATAAATTGTTACAAACTGAATACACCTGTGTTTCTAACTCTCAGACCAAGAAGTAGCAGCAGCTCAGATGCCTTCCTCAAGTTCCCGTCAGTTATATCCCTAAGGTAATTCACATGCTGACATCTGGTAGCACAGATGAATTTTGGCTGTTTTTGTGCTTCATGTAAATGGAATCACACATTATGTATTATACTCTTTTATTCATACTGTAGGAATGTGATTCTTCCATATAACGTACCACATTTCAGGCTCATTGCTGTGTAGTATTACATTGTATGACTGTATCTATGTCCTAATATGTCCTTTCTACTGTTGATGGGCATTTGGATAGTTTCCAGTTTGAGACCATTAAAAATGGTGGTGCTATGAATATTCTAGGGAATGTCCATCAGTGAGTAAACATAGACACAACTTTCTCTACTGCTTGAGGGTAGAGGTTAAAGAGAAGCAATTGTAATCTAATACTAGGTAGTACTTTTGATCATTTGAAAATTCACAGAAACAGTCTTGGACCTTATGAAATAGTTCCTTGTCCCTGGAAGTGCTCAGACAGTGATGGGTTGGACTTAATTGAGGAAGACAGTGAGATGGCGGATTCCAAGGCCTCTCCCATCTATGAGCTTTGTAAATCTAAACTAATAAGCTCTATGGAAACTGAAAGAGGAAGGAGGTTGGCTGTTGTGGCCCCCCACATGGTCAGATACTGGGAGACGGGACACAATAAACAGAATGATTCCATAGACCATGCTGATGTGGTGCGTGAGGATAGAGGCCACTCCAGGAAGGGAGGCATCTACGTGTGCCTGAGCAGGGAAGGGTGAAATTGAGTGGGGGTCATAAAAAAAAGATAGTCTATTAGTGGATGGAAGCAAGTAGGAAAGTTTGCATGCCACCACAGGTATATGTTAGAGTGTGAATGCCACATAGGTTGAGCCAGCTCACTCTGTTGAATGCTTAGAACAAATTATGAGCCCCATAAAGTAAAGCAGACTTTGACCAGCCCTGTCAGAGATCAAATGATGCCTGTAAGATGCCCTGGGGTAAAGGGGTAAAGCTCTTCCACACGGAGGTGGCCAGGTAAAACTTAATGGGGCAACAAGAATGAAGCGATACTCCTGTGCGACCCACTGGAGGCTGTGTGGTGTTTGAACTTCTGCTTCTGTCTCTTCCATACGGTTGGTCTGTCTAATTTCTAACTTGAGTTTGTTTGCATCTCAATGTCCTCACCTCCCCTGGAATAGGTCATGGTGCCTCTTCACGGTTAATCTCTGTTATGGGTACCTGGGTGATCAGCCCATGTGACCCGCTTTTGACCAAGCACCATTGAACTCTGCTCCCATCATTGCTGAGTATTCCCCTGTGGTGTGGGAGCGAGGTGGCAACAACACACCCCCCATTTGACAAAGAGTTATTTTGGATCAGATTTCAACTAACTCTTACTTCTTTTACTTTATTTTAATGCTGCATCATTTCATGATTTCTCTGTAAAGACAAGGTATTTTTATCACGTGTTCTATAAGACTGACGTGTATAAATCAGTACTAAAAGCTCATCAGAGAATACTGGGAAATTGGAACAAGTCTCCTTTTTTACTTCACCTGCTAGGAAGCTCAGAGCCAAATTTATGTGTTTAATTACATATGGTCTGTTGACTCCTCTATTTTGCATGTTTGCCATTTTCATTCTCTGATCTTTGTGGTAGACAGACGTCTGTGATGAAGCCCAAGACACCAGCTGCCTGTTACACATGAATCTGGTGTATAATTCCCTCTTGCATGTGGGCAGAACCTGAGAATATGATGGATGTCATGGAAGTCACTAGGTTACATTAAATAGCAAAGGTGGAGGAGGGATTTTTGCAAATGATTAAGTTGACTGTGAGCTAATAAATAAAGGAGATTTTCTTGGGGTGGACCTGACCTCATCCAGTAAGTCTCTTAAAGAGAGCCTCAAGGAGAGAGAATAGAAATCTTAGAGATTCTCTTGCTGATCTTGAAAAAGCAGGTAGCCATGAGATCCACAGATGTAAGATGTCCTGCCAATAGCCACATGGGCTCAGAAGAAGCCTCCAGGTCTCAGATAAGAACTCAGGTCTGCTGACACCTTGATTTCAGCCTTGCAGGTCCAGAGCAGAGGTCCCAGCTAAGCAGTCCTCAGATTCCTGATCCATGGAGGCTGTGCCATAATACATGTGTATTATTTTAAGCCACTCAATGTGTGGTAACTTGTTACACAGCAGTAGATAGCTAATACATACATGCCTATCACCTCCACTTCAGTTTGATCATTTGTTGTGTATATGCCTCTTTAATTCCTTTGCAATTTTAGTATGGTTGAATGGATTAAGGAGTGAATTAAATATGTCCTAGGGCCCCTCACATCCATTTCAGAGTGACTACGAATGGTGCTGTCATGTCCATGGTGTTAGGGTCCCTTCTTCTTCTCTGATTTGGCTCGTGTGTCTACCTACACTTGGAATGCCCTCTGTCCTCATCTCTTAACTCCATCCAAAATTAGAGGCTCAGCTAGAGCCTCACATCCTCCATAATTCTTGTCATCTGATTTTTGGGGGTCCCCCCTTTTCTAAATCTCTCCAGCTGTGGTTCCTAGGTTCAGAGCTAACAGCATCCTAGTCACTTCGTTTTGAAGAATGCAGATTTGCTCAGCATTCCCTCCCTCTCTGCCTGCTCTGGGAATTGGGGTTCATTATTGAGTTTTGGGAAACCTTCTCAGGTGATATCACTGGGCAGCTAGGTTTGGCCAGGGCTGCCCTGTCCCTCTTATCCACCAGGGTCTTATGACTCTGTACATAGTGTGGTGTGTGATTTACTGCCTGTGTTTAAGGCTCTCAAAACTTTAAGCCAAATATATACATCACCTCTAGCCTAGACAGCATATTGTAGATCTCCTTATTTAATCTTAACCCCAGTTTTATTATTTTCCTGCTTGTATTTTCCCTTTGGCTTTACTTCCCTAATTATTTATTTATCATTTTGTTTTTGTGTGTACTTTTATAGGTAATTGCAAGTCCTCAGAGGGAAAGAAGTTGGAAATAAATAAATGAAGAAGCAGAAAAACCAATGCACTCCTCTTCCCTAATACTTTAATGTACACGAATCTTGTTTCCCTGGCAATAGCAACACTTCCTCAACCATGGACTCTGACTTCTACTTTTCTCATGCCTTCATCATATCTTGTAGAATTTAAGCATACAGAAGCTGAGTTTGGAAAACTAAAGGCTGGTAGTTGGACTGATAAGAAAAGGTCTTTGCCTTGTACAAATGATGTTCCTTCTATTTTTCCACTCCTCTCTCTCTCCTCCCTTGACCTTTTCTTATATTTTTTGAAGCATTAAACAATTAATTGCCCTTTCCCCTAGACCCTTGTATTTGAAGCTAACACAATGCGTAGATAAGGTTTTAGAGTAAATAAGAGGGCACTGTGCCTCTCAAAGTGTTTCATCTGCCTGAAATGGCTTTACATTGAGCTGTTTTGTTGTTTCTTGGTTCTGTGGACAGGTACATTCCAGACACAGGGCTGGGGGTAAACGCCTCAGACTTCTGGCACTACTCTTTCCCCTTTCAAAGCCCCATTGGATGTACTGCACTCAAGATGGTAACCATGTCTTTATGTCAAAGCAAGCACCCATGATATCACTTGAAATGTTATAGTTAACAAAAAAAGTTACAGGGGCGCCTGGGTGGCTTAGTCGGTTAAGCGTCCGACTTTCGCTTAGGTCATGATCTCGCGGTTCGTGGGTTCGAGCCCCGCGTCGGGCTCTGTGCTGACTGCCAGCTCAGAGCCTGGAGCCTGTTTCAGAGTCTGTGACTCCCTCTCTCTCTGACCCTCCCCTGCTCACGCTGTCTCTCTCTCTCCTAGAAATAAAAATATTTAAAAAAAAAAAGTTACAGTTCAAGCTGTATTTGGTAAATGAAACATAACTGAGTGCGGTAGCAGGTGTATCCTACAGAGATGAAAAATGCTCTAGGGAAGTTCTACAGAGGTAGTCATTGTGGAAAATCTGATAAATCTTCCTTAAATCTTCCTTTTAGGACTTTACTACTGTCTTAGAATTACATAATTTCTTGGACAGTGTTGAGTTCCCCTGATGGTTTCTCTCTCCTTGTCCTTTTTTGAAAGTCTCTTTCTGTATAGATTCTCCTCAGTTGGGCTACATTTTTACCATTGGTTTTCAATGTATTTGACAGTAGCAGAAGGTCTGAACTGAGCCAGACGAGCATGGTAAGATGTGCTGTGAGAGAGAGTGAGCGAGCAAACATGCCCATGCAGGGGTGTGTATATATGCATATGAGCACGTGCATTGGAGTTTCCAGGCTTCTGTTTCTGCCATTTCAGTTAGACAAAAACAATGTTATTTTATATATCCTCAGATTTCCAAGTTAGCATAAGTGAACTTAGAAGTCACTTTAGCAGACTATTATCAAATAAAATAATTCCTGGATATTTTAACTAGCGGGACCAATCTTTTCTACTATAATCAATAGTACTTTTTGTTCAATGAAGAGATTTTTGTGCTATTTTTTTTTTAATGTTTATTTGGTTTTGAGAGACAGAGCATGAGTGGGCAAGGGGCAGAGAGAGAGACAGACAGACAGACAGACAGACTCTGAAGCAGGCTCCAGGTTCTGGGCTGTCAGCACAAAGGCCAATGCCAGGCTGGAACTCAGGGGCCACAAAATCATGGCCTGAGCTAAAGTCAGATGCTTAACTGGCTGAGCCACCCAGGTGCCCCTGTGCTGTTTTCTTCAATATCATTGAGGTTATTCTTTTTGTTTAAATTTTTTATGTTTTTTTATTTATTTCTGAGAGAGAGAGACAGTGTGAGCAGGGGAAGGTCAGAGAGAGAGGGAGACACAGGATCTGAAACAGGCTCTGAGCTGGCTGTCAGCACAGGGCCTGACACGAGGCTCAAACTCATGAATGGTGAGATCATGCCTTAGCCGAAGTCGGACGCTTAACCAACTGAGCCACCCAGGCGCCCCAACATTGAGATTATTCTTAAGCCATTATAAGTTGTTTTCAAAGATAAGTGTGTGGGCCATTGAATTCTGACACCACTCCTGACCCACACACTGCTGTTCCATGTCTTGTAAGGGTACAAAAATTTTCCTGGTGACTTAAAATCTTTCAATTTTGTTTCATATATGCAGTAGATGTATACTTAGTGGGTGCTAATGGAAGTAGTATACAGTGTAGACCCTTAGAGCTAGCATGTAGCATGCAGAGCTTCTCACATGCTGATCGCTAAAGCTAATTGGCCGAGGAGGCTGTCCTGCAACTCACCACACACCACACTTTGATGCCTATCAGTTGAAATGAAAATGTATATTTTCAGAGATCATATCAGCCTTTTGGTTTCCATCACAATTTTAATTTTCTGTTTGGGCCTCCAGTTTATTAAATCTGTGCCAGTCACAGACAGAGATAAGTAGAGACCTAAGTGTGTTGGTCAGTTTCCTTGAGAAAGAAGCCCCATCCTAGGAACCACCTTGCAAATTAGGCAACCCAACTCAGCTGTTTCTGCATCTCCTGCCGCTTTGACTTCAAACAGCAACAGGCAGAAAGTTTTGCCAAGAGTAGCTTAAGCAATACGTTTTATATTGTGTAATGGATAATGAAGGAAATTGGATGAAGAGAAAATTTATTTTAGCCTCAAATTTTCCACACCAGCTGTCTTCAATACTTTGTTGCATGTCTCTCTATTTCCTTTTGGGTGTTTCCTTCCTGAGACCCAATCAAGACTTTGCATGAACCCCTGTTGCCTAAAGATCCAAAGAGACTCTGTCTTCCTGTGAACCCTTGATCAGACTTTGAGAACTAATGAGAATTATTAACCTTACACTGAAGTTTGTGATTCACGGAACACTGGAAAATGGTGGCATGGGAGTTCTGGGTTAATGAGACAGAATGACTTGAAAGTGAATTATTCTGTAGGCAGAGGACATTTTAAGCTAGATGTGAATTTGATTCTGAAGGCTGATAGTTACATTTCCCAGAACTTGGAGGCATCATTCTCTCCCTTTCTGAACCCAAACTGTAAGCAATCATTGGGGCACACTAGGAAAGAGTGAGTGATCTAGATTCGTAGAAATTCCTAAAGTAGAGGGGACTTTGCTATTTCTCCTACAAAACAGTTCATCTATGTATGAAGAAGGGCCCAAGAATGCACATTGGGGCATTGTTGGCAATAGTGATAAGTGATTTACAGTCTAAATGCCGTCAACAGGGCAAGAGTCAAATAATGCTCTCTTCACACTACAGAGCCATCTAGCCATTAAAAGAATAAAGAAGAGTTCTTTATACGCTCACATGGAAAGACTCCTCAATATATTATAAATAAGAAAAGTTGTCAAAAATATGTAGAATAGGGTACCATTTATGTATGAAAATCATATATATTTTAATATGCACATATATGTATGGAAATGCTTAGAATTGTAGAAAGATAAATTGTTAATAGTTTTATTTTTCCTGTTGGATGTAATTGGCAGTGTGTGAAAAGGTAACTTTTACTGTTTTCCACATAGATTTCTACATAATGTTAACTTTTTACTTTGAGAATATATTCATGTATTGCTTTTTAAAAAAATTTAATGTTTTTTTATTTTTGAGAGAGAGAGAGAGCGAGCAAGCATGAGGGGAGGGACAGAGAGAGAGGGAGATACATGTAGGATCCAAAGCAAGCTTCAGGCTTTGAGCTGTCAGCACAGAGTCTGACACAGGGCTTGAACCCACAAACTGTGAAATCATGACCTGAGCCAAAGTAGGATGCTTTAGTGACTAGCCGACTGAGCCACCCAGGTGCCCTTATGCATTGCTTTTTTAAAAAGACATGTGTATATGTATGTGTATATACGTGTATATTAATTTTTATATGTTTTAATAAGAGGATATTCTGCTGGAATATTTCATGGGATCATGAGAAAAGGATTTATTTTATCCAGATAAGTAACCTGAGTAACCAAAGGTAGGATAAAAGAGAAACAGAATCCCAACTTTTGTCTGGCTGAGTTAGTTTTGAGACATGGTGATGTTTAATTTAAGATACAAATCAAAGTTGTTAAGATACAAATCACCAGCCATTTCTAAGTAGGCATGAAGCAGAAGTTATTTGCAAAGATACTCACTGCTCAGAAGCTTGATTTCATTTTAAACACATTGAGCTTGTCTCAGATATTCAGCCCTGGGATTGGGGGCCTAGATTAACCAGGTGTGGTCTGACTTTGAGGACAAATAGTTGTGGGAAGAACAGACATGTGAGCACCCACAAATTATTCATGGATCTTCCCTCCAAAAGAAGTCTGGGTGAAATTTTTCACAGGAGAACAAGCAGTGAACGTGAAAAGAAAAACAAACAAACAAACAAATGTTTCTTCAGTGAGATGAAAAATAGGTTTTCATGAAGGATTATATGGAGCGGATGCTGGGCCTGAGATGGATACAGGGGAAAGGAAGACATGAAAAGGGCTGATGGCCTGGGAGCTCAATGACTGTTAAAAGGCTTAGAGATTTTATTGTGGATGGAAAGTTTATTTCTCAAGTGAGCAGTGATAATATGGGATTAAAGTAATAATATTGGATGTGAAGTTTCTAGAGTCTTAAGATGAGGCAATTTTATATGGATAATTTTAATAGCTGTTGTGCTTGGTGCTAGGGTGCTTGATATGAGTTCCTGAATCCTACTTACAGCCTATGATATAAATAGTGTTGCATTCCTACCTATGATACAGTAGTGTGGTGATGTCCATTTTACAAACACAAGTTGAAACTCAAAGAAGGTAACTTCTACAATATTATACCGTGAGACCCAAATAGCTGCAGACCCCATTATGCCAGTTCTGCACCCAGAACCTAAAACTGTTAGGTTTTGTTCTAAAAGGAATATCTACTAAAATAAGCATTTTGAGGTGATGATAAGAAGATAACACCTAGTGGGGCGCCTGGGTGGCTTAGTCAGTTAAGCATCCGACTTTCGCTTAGGTCATGATCTCGTGGTTCGTGGGTTCGAGTCCCGCGTCGGGCTCTGTGCTGACTGCCAGCTCAGAGCCTGGAGCCTGTTTCAGTCTGTGACTCCCTCTCTCTCTGACCCTCCCCTGCTCACGCTGTCTCTCTCTCTCTCCTAGAAATAAATTAAAAAAAAAAAAAAAAGAATATAACACCTAGCAATCCAAGTGAACTGTAGACCTGGTGATATAGTGAAAATCACAGTGTACAGGATGTCCAGGGAATCCTGGGAAGGTTGGCTCCAGCCCCAGTTGAGGGAAGGGCAACCCGGAACTAGAACTGAGCTCCAAACTTGGCAGCACTTTCCAAAGCTTATTACTCAGAGACAATATGAGTGCGAAGTAGGACTAGGTGCCGTGGGGTGAAAAGGACTGGCGGAGGACATTCAAGAGTATCTCTGTGGTCGGATACCTGGATGGCTCGGTCAGTTAAATGTCTGACTCTTGATTTCAGCTCAGGTCATGATCTCCCCAGGCTCTGTGATGAGTGCAGAGCCAGCTTGGGATTCTCTCTGCCCCTCCCCCACTCCGTCCCCCCCCCCCCCATAAATAAATGAACTTAAGAAACAAGTGTACCTCTGTGGTCATGACATTACCTGAAGGAAATGGTCATGAGTCTTCACAAAGTTAAGCCAGCATAATGCAGATTTAGAAACCACCTACATGACTGATGATGAGGGAGGGCTCACACACATTATGGTATATCCAGCAAGTGAGATGCCGTACAGTCCTCAAGGCTCATACAGTGGAGAAATATTTAATAACATTAAGTGATACTACATAGCTGGAGGTGGAGAATTATATAGCATGTTTCCATTTTTGTAAGTATATTGCCATAGATATTTGTCACATCTGTGGCTGCTTGTCATCTCATAAACAGCTTTTCTATGTTTGGGGACATTCCTGCATTGTGACTACCTCCTCTCCAACATTGAAACCAGAACTCAAATTTCTGGCTTCCCTTACAGCTGGAATGCAGGCACATGACTTTAGCTCCATCAGCCAGATGTACTGGGGAACAGAATTCGTCTCTGAAGGGAGTAAAGTGTGCAAACAGTTTCTGTGCAAAGCTTTCTGTTTCCATTGAATGGCTGATGTGAGGGGCCCTGAGCTTTTTGGGGTGCAGGGGGAGGTGGGCTGTGGAGGCAGCACAAGAGCTTCCTCATCATCTAGCTCTGCAGAATGGTTTGGGGGTCGTTTCCGGCAGCTGAGCCCTGCGTTGAGTTCCCAGCCCTAACCATTTTGTGAGATAACATTACGTTCTTAAAATAATGTCTTTTATTTCATAGCATCAGCTACAACAGTGTTGACACTGGTTTTTTAATTACTGTTCTTTTTCTGGTTTTCTGCAAGTATTCATTCAACAGAAAATTATCACCTACCTGCTATTTACTGTGTAATAAGCCAGATACTATAGGTAATGATTCTTGGGCTTCTCTCTCTCTGCCTCCACTGGACAGATTGTGTACACTGCCAGGAATGTTTCTTTAAGTAATTTTGGCAAGGCTTTTCTCAAGGATGCATGAGGATCTTAAGAATCTGAAGGACCATGATGTAATCAGCATATGTTGCGTACAATTAAAACTTTTTATTGTAACCATCTTTGAATTACAATCCATTACTATATTAGACTATTTTTTCTGTGGATGTCGCTCTCAGTTTTCTTCTCATTTACATAATTCCCTATTTCAGTTAAATTTGCTTTTCCTTTTGAAAAAGCAACTTGATTGTTAAGTTTACAAGATTATTACAACTTTAAAAAAAATGTTTACTTATTTATTTTTGAGAGGGGGGAGGGGCGAGGGACTGAGAGAGAGGGAGAGAGAATCCCCAGCAGGCTCCATACTGTCATTACAAAGCCTAAAGTGGAGCTCAAACCCACAAACTGTGAGATCATGACCTGAGCCAACATCAAGATTGGGACATTCAACTTACTGAGCCATCCAGGTGCCCCACATCTTCTTTGTAAATAAAAGTTATAGCAGAGTAAAAAAGACTATAAGAAAAAAATCGTGAGCTTTATGTTCAGTACATTTTTCAGTAGATTTTTAGTGACTAAGAAAGGTAAACATTTAACATTTTTGTTTTAGTAAGTCTAAAGAGTTTTTGGACTCTTACTGTTCTCATTATTGGGGTATATTTTAGCTCACTTTGGCATTCTAGGTCCATAGTTACTTGCTCTCCACACTTTGAAGACATAATTTTTTTGTGTTCAGGAATTTATTTGTGCTGACTGTAAGTATGCTGGCAGTTTAGTTATCTAATAGGCTTTTTAAAAAATGAAGGAAAGGGATGCCTGGGTGGTTCAGTCAGTTAAACATCCAACTGGGCTCAGGTCATGATATCATGTTTCATGAGTTCAAGCCCTGCGTCAGGCTCTGTGCTGACAGCTGGGAGCCTGGAGTCTGCTTCTAATTCTGTGTCTCCCTCTCTGTCTGTCCCCCGCTCATGTTCTGCCTCTCTATCTCAAAAATAAATAAGCATTAAAAAAATTTTTTTTTAAATCAAGTATAGTTGACATACAATGTTACTTCAGTTTCAGGTGTACAACGCTGTGATTTGACAAGTTCATACATTATGCTGTGCTCACCGCAAGTGTAGCTAGCGTCTGTCACCGTAGAACACAGTTACGGTACCATTGAGTGTATTCTCTGTCCTGTAGCTTTCATCCCTGTGAGTTACTCATTTCATAACTAGAAGCCTGTATCTCCCACTTGACTTTATCCATTTTGCCTCATCCCTCCCATCTGTAAGTTTGTTCTCTATTTTTACTGGATCTTTTCTGCTTTGTTTGTTTGTTTTTTTTTTTTTTTTTTTTTTAGATTTCACACGTAAATGAAATCATATGGTTATTTGTCTTTCTCTGTCTGACCTATTTCACTTAGCATAGTGTCCTCCAGGTCCATTAATGTTATCGTGAGTGGCAAGATCTTGTTCTTTTTAATGGCAAATATTCTATTGTATCTCTATCTATATACCACATCTTTATCCACTCACCTATCAGTGGACACTTGGGTTGCTTTCGTATCTTGGCTATTGTAAATAATGCTGCGGTAAACATAGGGGTGCATATGTTTTTTTTCTTTGGGTAAATACCCAGCAATAGAGTTACGTTGATTTTTAAATTGATTGTTGAATCATATTGTGTTTCTATTTTTATTTTTATGATATTAGTTAAACAAAAGGCGGTTTTAATTGAAATATAATTAGCATACAGTATTATATTGGTTTCAGATGTGTGACATGATTTAACAATTCTGTACATCACTCAGCGTAGTCCCCATCTGTCACCAAAGTTATTACAGACTTACTGACTATATTCCCTATGCAGCATTTTTCATTTGTGTGGCTTATTTATTTTATAATTGGAAGTCTGTATTCTTTATCTACTTCACCCATCCTCCCGCCTGCCTCCTCTGGCTCATTTGTATGTCATTTTAAAAATATCTCTAGCTCTGGCACACCTGGGTGGCTCAGTCAGTTGAGTGCCTGACTCCAGCCCAGGTTATGATCTCGTAGTTTGTGAGTTCAAGCTCCACACTGGGCTTGCAGAGCCCTCTTCAGATCCTCTGTTCCACTCTCTCTGCCCTTCCCAGCTTGTGCTGTTTCAAAAATAAATAAAATAAAAAACAAACAAAAAACATCTCGAGTATGTTTTAGGATTTTCTCCTTGCTGGGTATGCTCGATAGCTTTAATATTATACATGTTGGTATACATTTATTTATTCTCTATTTTCTTTTTTTTCCTTTTCTTTTTTAATGTTTTATTTATTTCTGAGAGAGAGAGAGACAGCGTGAGCAGGGGAGGGTCAGAGAGAGAGGGAGACACAGAAGCTGAAACAGGCTACAGGCTCTGAGCTAGCTGTCAGCACAGAGTCCGACGTGGGGCTCGAACTCGCAAACCGCGAGATCATGACCTGAGCCTAAGTCGGATGCTTAACCGACTGAGCCACCTAGGCGCCCCTATTTATTTTATATTCTCAATCATAACACATGTTCTTTAGTTTTGAAAAAAATTTAGCCATTATTCCTTAAGATATTTCTTCTAGGTTATTCTCTCTTCGGAATTTCTTAGATGTATTTTAGAAACTTTGAGTTATTTCTTATCTTCAGTTATTTCTCTATGCTTTATTCTAGGTGAATTCTTCAGTGAAATTTTTAAATTCATTAATTCTCTCTTCATTGTCTTCTCTAAAGTTGATTTAGTTGTGGCATTTCATTTCAGACTGATTTTCTTTTCTAGATTTAGAATAGGTCCTTCTTCGTGTTTCTTACATGCATGTTCTTGTATTACAAATTCTCACTCTTTGTTTGAATGCTTTTCCAGTTTTATGTGTTGATTTTTACTCTTTTTTCCAACCTTATTGAGATCTACATGACAAAAGCGGTATATATTTCAGGTATACAATGTGATATATATATGTAGTGAAATTAATACCACAATCAAGCTAATTAACGTATACATCACCTCAAATAGTTACAACTCGTGTGTGTGTGTGTGTGTGTGTGTGTGTGTAGAGAACACCTAAGATCAACTGTCTTAACAAATTTCAAGTACACAGTGAAGTATCATTAGCTGTAGGCACCATGCTATACATTAGATCTTCATATTCATCCAGGATAACTGAATATTTGTCCCCTTTGAATATTTGACCAACATGTTCCCATTTCCTCCACCCCACCTCATAGTCCCTGGATATCACCTTTTCTACTCTCTGTTTAATGAGTTTGACTTTTTTTTAGCTTCCACATACAGGGAGATAATGTAGTATTTCTCTTTCTGAGTTGGCTTATTTCACGTTCATCCATGTTGTTGCACATGGCAGGGTTTTCTTAATTTTTAAGGCTGAATAATCTTACAGGATGTGTGTGTGTGTGTGTTTTAAATACCTTAAGTTGTTTCCATATGTTGGCTACTGTGAATACTACCTCACTAAACATGGGGCTATAGATGTCTCTTCAAGACAGTGATTTTGTTTCCTTTGGATATATATTCAGAAGTGGGATTGATGGATTGTATGTTCTATTTTTCACTTTTAGAGGAACCTGTATACTATTTTCCTTAGTAGCTTCACCAACTTACATTGTCACCAACAGTGCACAAGGGTTCCCTTTTCTTCACATCCTTGCCAGCACTTTGTTATCTTTTGTATCTTTGATAATATCCATTCTAACAGGTGTGATGTGATATCTCATTGCATTTTTAAAAATTTTTTAACGTTTATTTATTTTTGAGAGAATGAGAGAGACAGTACATGAGCAGAGTAGGGGCAGAGAGAGAGGGAGACACAGAATCCAAAGCAGTCTCCAGGCTCTGAGCTGTCAACACAGAGCCTGACGCAGGATTCAGACTCACCAACTGTGAGATCATGACGTTAGCCAAAGTCGGATGCCTAACCCTCTCAGCCACCCAGGTGCCCCTCTTTGTGGTTTTGATTTGCATTTCTCTGATGATAGCAATGTCCAGCACCTTTTCCTGTACGTGCTTGTCATATTAGTATGTCTTCTTCTGATGTTCATTTTTTCATTGCTTTCATTCATCAGTGAATTCTTTTTATTTTTTATTTTGGCTCTTTTGTTACTATTAGTTTTCATGTACTTTAAGTTTTCCATTTTATCTTGAATGAGAATTTCACCCCCCTTTCCCTTTTCTCTGCACACCCTTCTCCATCTAGAGGATTTGTGGATGCTTTCTTCAGGCTTACCAGACAACCAGGGCTTATATGAGTATATAAGTGGTGTATCTCTCTGTAAACTAACATTGGGCACATCTCAGGTGAAGCTGAGCTAGCAAATGACTTGATTCAAGTCCAAACTTTGGGACTTTCCTTCAACCATACAGATCAGCATCCTGTAAAAACTGTAGCCTCAGGCAGTGATAGTTTTTACCAACCTTCTTCCAAGATTGAGGGATCCTTTTTTCTATGTTTTCATGAGGAGAGCTGCTGCTTTTGTCTTTAAACCTTTATAGAAAGATTTCAATAGCTAATACATATTAGGTGTCAAAATCTTTCCCATTTTTATGTGCATCTAAACCCAGAACTCAGTAAACCCAGGACTTCAGTATATCTTCTTTTATTCTCTGAGCTTAGTTTCTGGTTCATAAGGATATTTATCTTGTTTATATTTCCCAGAGAATTTATCTGTGACAGTTATATATCTTTTTCAAAATTATTTAATGGGAAGTTCTTACTTTAAGGTCCATTTATCCATGACTGGATTGCAGAGTAACCTTGAATTCTTAAAATTAGGCACAAAAATGTACATATGTTAAATGTTGTATTTTTTCAGGGTGTTGAGTATTTAACTTTCTCTGATCCTCAAAGTTTTCAAGAGCAACTGACCTAATGTGACTCTTTCCATTTGAATACATGTTATATTTGTCAGGAAAATCCCTACTAGTCAGAATATATTTTGTTCCTCTCCCTTTCCATATAATAACATTTTATACCTTCAACACCATTAACATAAATTTAAAAGGCAATGTACAGTGGCAGCTTTGGAAAGGTTTGAATGGTAAAATTGAAATTCAGCTTCATAGTACTTTTTTCTTTGGCAGTCAAAGGACATTTTTCCTTTAATGGAAAAAATGCAAATATTTAATCAAACAACAAGTTTGAAGTAATGAGGGTGTTTATTTATGTTTTGGTCTCTTAATAACTGTTTTTCTGAGGTCATGGGAATTCAATGCAGTTTGCGTGTTAGAAGACGGTGAATGTGTGTTTTCAGCAATGGCGGCAACTGAGACGCTGTTAGTGTTGTACATTCAGCAAGTGTTCACTGGGTGCAGATGATACAAGTCTGTTGCTCTTTACCCTAAGTGGTTTAATTGACTGCACTGTGTCTAGCTTAACTTCAATTCGAATATACAGCATATAGTTCTCATGAGTCTTGTCATGACTTCATAAAAATGAAATTTAAAAATAAAATGGGAAGATGGAAATATATTCCTTAGAAGTAAAATAAAAATGAATACATCATTTAAAGCAAAACACAAGAAAGTTGGAATGAATGAAGGATGGAGTAGGTTTTCTCTTGAAACTTGAAAGTGATACAGTGCGATAAACAATCTAAAGCTGTAATTAAGAAAACAGGGGCACTTGAGTGGCTCATTCGGTTATGTGTCTGACTCTTGATTTTGGCTCAACTCATGATGTCATGGTTTATGAGGCTGAGTGCCATGTTCGGCCCTGTGCAGATAGCTTGGCATTCTCTCCCTCTCCCTCTCTCTGCCCCTCCCCTGCTTGTGAGCTTTCTCTCTCAAAATTAGTAAATAAACTTAAAAAGAAAAACACTCCCACTTAGAATAGCAACCAAAAATATATAACCAAAAATATATAATACTTGGGAATAAATATAGCAAATGAAGTGTAAGAGTTGTACACCAAAAAAAATATGAAACATTGTTGAAAGAGATTTAAAAAAAGATCTAAATAAGCAGGAAGAGATCTCAGTATCATAGATCCAAAGACATAGTATGTTAGCATGGTAATACCCCCCAAAGCCATTTATAGACCTCATGCAATCCCTATCAAAATCTCAGCTAACGTTTTGTAGAAGTTTATAAACTGATGCTCATATTCATCTGGAAATACAAGGTATATTCTTAAGGAAAAGAGCCAAGACCGGGGCGCCTGGATGGCTCAGTTGGTTAAGCATCCAACTATGGCTCAGGTCATGATCTCATGGTTCGTGGGTTCAAGCCCCACATCAGGCTCTGTGCTGATAGCTCAGAGCCTAGAGCCTGTTTCAGATTCCATGTCTCCCTCTCTCTCTGACCCTCCCCTGCTCATGCTGTCTCTCTCTCTCTCAGAGATAAATTAAAAAACATTAAAAAAAAAAAAAAAGAGCCAAGACCATTTTGAAAATGAAGACTGATGTTAGAAGTCTCGCACTCCCAATTTCAAAACTTACCACAAAACTGTAGTAACCCACACAGTGTGGTACACATAAGACTCCACATAGACATCACATGAATAAAACTGAGAGTACAGAAATAAACTGCCACACTCACAGTTGATTGATTTTTGACAAGTGTGCTGAGACAAATTCCTTGGGGAGAAAAATAGCATTTTCAATCAGTAGTACTAGGACAAGTGGTTATCCATGTGTAAAAGAATAAATCTGGTCCCCTACTTCACAGCATAAAAAATTAGGTCAAAATAAAACCTAGACCTGAATGTATGAGGTAAAAATCACAAACTCTTATAACACAAGTAGATTCTCATTACTTTGGAGTCGGCCATGGTTTCTTTGGGGGTGACACCAAAAGCATGAATGACAAAACAAAACAAACAATAGATGGCTTAGACTGCAGTGAAATTGAACGTTTTTGCGTGTCAAAGGACACTATCATGAAAGTGAAAATGTAACCCACAGAATGGGAGAAAGTAATTGTAAATTGTATATCCGGCAAGGGATTTGTAGAAAATTAAAAAACCGAATTCTTATAGCTCAACAATAAAAAGGCAAACCAGCCAAGTAAAAAAATGGGCAAAAGTGTGAATAGATGTTTCTCCAAAGAAGATATACAAATGGCCAATGAGCACATAAAGAGATGCTCAACAGTATCAGACATGAGGGAAATGAAAATAAAAACTACGGTGAGGTAGCCCTTCACACCCCACTAGAGTGGCTGCAATAAAAAAAGATGGACAATACCAAATGCTGACAAAGCTGTGGAGAAGTTGGAACTCTAATTCATTGCTGGTGAGCATATAAAACGTTGCAGCCACTTTGGAAAAACAGTTTGGCAGTTTTTCACAATGCTGAACGAAGAGTTTCCATTTGATCCAGCAATTCCACTTCCAGGTATATCCCCAAGAGAAATGAAAACATACATCCACATGAAAAATTGTACGTGGATGTTTGTAGCAAAATTCAGAAGCAATTCAAATGTCCAATGACTAAAAACTGAATAAATAAAATATGGTAATTCATATAATGGTCTATTATTCAACCATAAGAAGAAGTAAAGTATCACTATGTGCTAAGACATGGATAACTCTTGAAAACATCAACTTAAGTGAAAAAAGTCACAAACACTACTTGTTATGATTCCATTTATATGAAATGTCCAGAATAAGCAGACCCCTGGAGACAGAATAGATTATTGGTTGCCTGTAGCTAGGTGGTGGGCGGCAGGTGTGGCGCCTGCATTGTGGATTTTTGTTCTTGTTTTTTGGTTTTTGAAGGTATTCTAACATTAGATTGTAGTCATGAGTACGCAACTCTGAATTCACTAAAATCAACTGAAAAGAACGTTTTAAATGGGTCAGTGTTATGATGCATGAATTATGTCTCAAGAAACCTTTAATAAAAAGATGCAATGAATTTAAAACTAAAGGTTTTAATCCTTTTAAATTGTTTTCTAGATAAAAATATTTTAGAGCCAAAAGGGGCCTTAGGGATCACTTAGTTCATTTCCTTTTATATATGAAAGGGGGAAACTGAAGAATAGAGAAATAATTTGTCTGAAGATGTATAGGTAGTTGTTAACAGAAGCAGCTCTCCAAATCTTATATTTGAATTTCTAAAGTGTAATAAGACTTGCTAAACCCCATAGAAACCATCTGCACAGCAAAATATGAGATGTAAACATGGCCATAATTCAGGCCATTTAATTAGTGTGACCTATCAAAATATCCACATGTGGCCTTAACTTTTTTTTTGGTGGCTTAGACAGACATCCTAAAGCCAGCAAGGAATGAAAAACATAAAGACAACCAAAACATTACAGAAGCATATACTCACAGACTCAGAGAGTTTACTAAGTTAAAGAAATATATAAAATTGGCTTTGAAGTAAAGGCTTTTTAATCTCTATACTGTAATGGCATCCATGAATATCTAAAAATTATTTAGTAACCCAAGTATTATTTTAATTTTAAAGTAAGGAGGAAAAACTTTTAAGCTTTCCAGACTTATTCTGTATCTTATGATAATTGCTTTCACATTTTGACTTCACATAAAAGGCCTATAAATTATCCTTGAAAAGAAGGTTTGAATTTTCTCCGTTGCATTGGCAGGTGATAGAAAAATTAAGTCCCTTCTCCCCCATTGCTGTTCAGAGTTTTTGTGTTAATGTTTAAGACTGAGTCTTCTTGGAGTTTTACAGTAATTTAAAAATATAAAAATCTTCAAACTTTAGAGGAGGTGGAAGGTTTCTCAGGACTCATGTAGCCAAAGTTTGCAAATTTGTCGTTCGTAAGCTGCATACTTCTGAAAGAATAATTTTGGGGGCTTGTGAAATAGAGTTTTTAAAGCTAAGCAATCTTTTTGAAAATAGTTTATTGTCAAGTTGGTTTCCATATAACACCCAGTGCTCATCCCCACAAGTGCCCTCGTCCATGCCCATCACCCCCCTCCCCCTCTCCCCCCACCCCCATCAGCCCTTGGTTTGTTCTCTGCATTCAAGAATCTCTCATGGTTTGCCTCCCTCCCTCTCCCCCACTAAGCAATCTTTAAAAACTGAGAGATTTTACACAAATATCTGAATTTCTGGCTTCTCTTAGAAAGTGAGGGTTTTGATAAAATAAACTTTCACTCCTGCCTGGTGGGTTTGAGGCAGTTGAGTGCTAGCTGCCCATGTGAGGCAGAATGTGAACTTTTAGGTGGACATAGTTTCTTTGGGGCCTGCTTCCCTCATTTACATCACCTTCCTGACTGATGAGCTCTTTGGGTTTGCATCCCTGTCTTTATCCAATCATTTTTTCCTCTCTTCCCTCTATAAGATGCTTCATCAAATGCACGTACACCTAGTGAAATAATTCAGAACTTGTTGGCACCATGGCCAACTTCTCTTGGTCAAGAGAATATCAAGCCTTGCTGATTATGTAAGAGGGTTCAGTTGAATTGCTCCAAACAGGAAACTGAGAAACCTGAACATGTTTGGAATCTCTAGATAGAAACATTCTCAACAGAGAAGACAGTTGGCTTTTGAGACCAAACATCTTTGAAATCACAATGGTTTGTGGCCCTCCAAAGGTCCATAGTACTAAATTAGATCTATAGTATATCTGTGGTATTAAAATTTCATGGGGAGAAGTAGAGCAACTCGGAAAAAAAATCAAATGAAGGCTGCTGAAAGAAGGTGATACAAAATTTTAAAAAGCTTGAGAAATGGTGAGATAGAGGGAGGACTCGGTCCTCAGAAAGTCTAATGGCCAAGCCAATGTCTTCCTGTCAGATGTGGCTCCTTCTTATGCAAAGAAACTTGAAGTGTATAAAAAAGTAGGAATCAAGTCAGAGTAGAGATACTGTCTTCAATCCATCTTCACAGGAAGCTACCTAATCCAACTGCATGAAGTAACCAAGCATTTCTTTTCTTTTAATCTCAAGCTTTATTGAGATATAATCGATCTCAATAAACATTGTGTAAGTTGAAGGTGTATAATGTGATGATTTGTACATGTATACATTATGAAATAATTGCCATAACAGGGTTGGTTAACACCTTCATCACATCATATAATTACCATTTTGCCTGTGTGTCTGCGATAAGAACATTTACTATTTACTTTCTAGCAACTTTCAAGTATACCTTATTATTAACTACAGTTCTGCTGTGCGTTAGATCCCCAAAACTTACTCATCTTGTAACTGTAAGTTTGTGGCCTTTGATCTCCCCATTTCCCCCCACCTCCTAGCCCTTGGCAACGACCATTACAGTCTGTGTTTCTATGGGTTCAGCTTTTTATTTCTTGTCTGATTGCTGCAGTCAAGACTAGGACTTGCTAGCACGTCCTTTCTCACCATTGACTATCATATTAGCTACGGGTTTTTCATATATGGCATATATTATGTTGAAGTATGTTTCCTCTAAACCTACTTTGCTTACAGTTTTTATCATGAATGGACATTGTATTTTGTCAGAAGTCTTTTCTCCATCTGTTGAGATAATAATATGGTAAAAACCATATTAAATCATTTATAGTTTATCTTGCTGATGTGATGTATCACATTGATCAATTTGCAAATACTGAACCACTCTTAATATCCCTGGAATAAAACCTAATCATGGTAAATAATTTTTTGAATGTATAGTTGAATTCTATTATATTTTGTTGAGGATTTTTGTATCTATGTTCAGCAGAGATGTTGACTTATAGTTATCTTGATTGGTAGTGTCTTTGTCTGGTCTTGGTATCAAGGTAATGCTAGCCTTCTAGAAAGAAATTGGAAGCTTTCCTTCCTCTTCTATTTATTGGAGTAGTTTGAGGAGACTAAGTATTGATTCTTCTTTAAGTGTTTGGTAAAATTCACTGATGAAGCCATGTAGTCCTGGACTTTTGTTTATTGGAGGTTTTTAAGTTACTGACTCAATTCTACTACTATTAATTGGACTATTCAAGTTTTCTTTCCGGTTCAGTTTTGGAAGATTGTATGTTTCTAGGACTTTATCCGTTTCTTCTAGGGTGCTCAATTTCTAGGGTGCTTTTCATAATATTCTCTTATAATTCTTTCTATTTCTGTGGTGTTCTGGTGTTGGTGGTTGTTTTCTCCTCCTTTGTTTTCAGTTTTTGGGTTTTGTTTTTATTTATGAGTCCTTTCTCTTTTTTTCTTGATGAACATGGCTAAAATTTTATCAGTTTTGGTTATTAAAAGAACCAGATGTTTGTTTCACTGAACTTTCTTTCTTTCTTTCCTTCTCCCCCCCCACCCCTTCCCCTTTGGTCTCTGTTTCATTTCTTTCTGCTCTAATCATTCTTATTTCCTTCCTTCTACTAGTTTTTTTTTGTTTTGTTTTCTTTGTTTTTTTTCTAATTCCTTTAGGTATAAGGTTATATTGTTTGAGATATTTCTTGTTTCTTGAGGTTGGCCTGTGTTGCTATAAACTTTCCTTTCAGAACCACTTTTGTGTATCCCAAAGATTTTGGTCCATTATGTTTTCATTTTCATTTATCTCCACATAGTTTTTCATTTCCTCTTTGATTTCATGGCTGACCCATTCAAAGTAGCATGTTGTTCACCTTCCAGGTATTTGTGTTCTTTCCATATTATTTTCTTGTAATTGATTTCTACTTTCAAACCATTGTAGTTGGAAAGTGCTTGGTATGATTTCAGTCTTAAATGTATTGAGATTTGTTTTGTTGGCTAACATGTGATTTATCCTGGAGAATGTTCCAAGTGCACTTGTGAAGAATGTGTATTCTGCTGTTTTAGGATGGAATGTCCTAGATCTATCTGGTAGGTCCATCTGGTCTAATGTGTCATTTGAAGCCACTATTTCCTTGCATTTGACTCTGTGTTTCCCAAGTTCAATTTTTTTAGAATTCATATGTAAGTAGTCTCATGGCAATACTTCTTATTCTCTGTCTGGCATAATTTACTTAGAAAATGCTATGAAGGTCCATCCATGTCACAAATGACAAAATTTCCTTCTTTTTTATGGTTGAATAGTATTCAATTCTGTGGTGTGTGTGTGTGTGTGTGTACCGCATTTTCTTAATCCATTCATTTGTCATTGGACACTTCAGTTTCTGTGTCTTGGCTCTTATGAATAATGCTGCAAAGAAAACAAGGGAGTGCAGGTATCTCTTTGAGATACTGATTTCATTTCATTTGGATATATACCCAGAAGTGGGATTACTGCATTATATGGTTGAAAATCCAGGTGAAAGCAGATTTCATCATTGCTGACCTATGTATAAACTACTATAGGATAACCGTCTTTCTAGAGTGTTTTAATACTGCCTGGTAAATTGAACTTGTGCATAAGCTCTGACCCACTGAACTCTCTGTATGAGAAAGAAATTTTCCTGTCTTTGTTCAAAAGAGTGAGCAAGAATGTTGATAGCAGCATCATTTGTAATGTGAATGGCAAAATATTGGAAACAATCTAATTATTTTTTGGGAATTGGGTAAACTTTTGTAAATCAATTTAATGGTATTAATATTTAAAATAAATAAGTCTTTTTTATTCTTCATAGATAAATCTTGGTTCCATAATATTAAGTGAAAAAAGAAGAGTAGTAAGTAGAGAAAGCATGATGCCATATATGTAAACAAACAAATGCACACTAAATAGTACATTTATCATTCTTGGTACATTCCCATAGGTAAATTATAAACAGTATTATAAATATATGTAGTAAAATATAACTCATTTATAGCAAGAATACTTTGTTACTACAGGGTAATGGCTAATGGAGTTTTAATTGTACTTGTAATGCTTTATTTCTTAAAAGACTACAGCAAATATGGCAAAAGATTAACTGTGTTAAATATGGGCAGTTTGTTACTTTATGTACCTTTGATATGTTAACAAATTTAATAACAGGGGTGCCTGGGTGGCTCAGTAGGTTAAGCGTCCTCCTTTGGCTCAGGTCATGATCTCACCACTCGACTCGTGGGTTCGAGCTCCGTGTCGGGCTATGTGCTGTCAGCTAGCTCAGAGCCTGGAGCCTGCTTCAGATTCTGTGTCTCCCTCTCTCTCTCACCTTCCCCTGCTCACTCTGTCTGTCTCTCTCTCAAAAATAAATAAAACGTTAAAAAATTTTTAAAAAATTTAATAACAAAAAACATTTCAAAACACTGTAGTGATCTAAGAATATATAGAAATTTCCTCAATCTGGTAAGTCTTAGTTACAAAGAAATCAGATAATCTCATAATCACTGGTGGAAAAGTTACAACTAATTCTAGTAAAGTAAGGAACAAAAGTTCCCACTATCAACCTCTTATCTTTGCCAATGCAATATGACCAGAGAAAGAAATAAGAATAGCAAATGTTGGAAAGAAAGGGCCACAAAATGTTGCTATTTTCTATTTAGAAAACCCAATAAAAGAAAGTAAGCATATTTAGAACTAGCAGAAATGTTCAAGATAATGTCCAATTTGAAGTTCAAAGTTTATTAATCAGTAGTTTATTTCTATACTTCTGATAACCAATCAGAAAATGTAATCAGGAAAAGAAAGTATTTAACTTCAAGACAGTAAAAATAAATAAATATCTTGAATGTAAAGGCAATATGCCTAAAGACTGTTTATTGAAATTGATAATACTTTATTGAAGGACCTGAACCATAACCCAAATTAATGGAGAGATATTCTGTTTAGGTTACCTTTGGCTACGTAACAAATGACTCTAATATTTGGTTACTTAACACAAAAATGACTTGGTTTTTTTCCTCATAATTCCATGAGTTGGCAATCTCTGTAGTTTTTTTGTTTTTCTCACCTGAGTTCATTCTTATGGCTGTGGTCATCTGAAGACTTAACTAGAGCTGGAGAGTCCAAGGTGGCCTCACCCCAGTTCTCCTCCTCCAGTGAGCTATACTGGACTTCTTCATAGTACAGTAGTTTCAGTGTTCTAAGATAGAAGATAGAGACTTCATTTAAGGTTTAGTGTCAGAACTCATTATCTTTTTTTTTGCTTTTTCCTTGGTCAAAAGAGTCCTAAACCCTTTCATATTCAAGAACTGGAATGGACACTGCCTCTGGACTGCAAAAGACACATTTCAAAGGAAGAAAGAGCATCCTCAGATGGGAGGAATTTTTGGCCATTAAGCAAATTTACGTAGCTGAACACATTTACATAACTAAGCAGGAGGACTCAAAAATATAATCTAAATTCTTTCCTAAATAATCTGTAAAGTTAAATACAATCCAATAAAAATCTGTACCATACTTTTGGTGGAACATAATGAGATAATAATAAAGCCCAACCGGAAGATAAAACTGAGCACAAATAGCAAAGAAAATTTCCAAACAGAACAACAACAAGGGAAATTTGACCGAGAAGATAACAGAATTTACTAAAACTTCATAATTAAAGCAGCGTGGGTGGTAATGGTGTGAGATTAGGCAAGTAAATTAGTATTTTTTAACTGATTTTATTTTGGTAATTTCTATACCTAATGTGGGACTCAAAACTCACAATCCCAAGTTCGAGAGTTACATGCTTTTCTGACTGAGCCAGCAAGGTGCTGCTAGATTAATATTTTTTTTATTAATTTATCCTCTATTTTTACAATAGAGAGTCCAAGGAGAGGAACCATGCATATATTGAACTTTTCTGTTATGCAGGGGCATTTCAAATCAGTGAAAGAAACTTAATCACAGAATTAATGAATACCTTTTTCAAAGACCCAGATAATCTATGCTTTATACCATGGCCAAAAGTATATTCAGAGAGTACCATAAAAATATTGAGAGAATATAATAGATTTTTTTTTAGTTTAGAAGCTATAAAAGAAAATATTGACATAGCTGACCATAAATAAATTATAAGATTCTACACAATGATGAACAAAGTGAAAAACCAAAAGACAGAGGGGACATATCGGAATGCTCATTTATGAAGAATTAACATTCGAAGTGTTAATAGTTTCTATAAGATTACAAAAAAGCAATACGAGTGGGAGAATGGGCAGATAACTCAAGTAGGCAATACAGAGGAGAATAATTCAAATGACTAGCAAACTTCTAAAGATACGTAGCTTCACTAACAATCATGTAATGTAATTTACAGCGATGAGATCTTTTGTTTTTCTTTTGCTAACAATTTTGGAAATGTCTAAGGTTGATTCTCTCTAGTAATAACACTTATGTGGAAAATAGGTAGTCCCATACACATGCATTCTTAAAATATTTTCAGAAGCTATTAAGAGTGCATGTGACCTTTGAATCAGTATTTTTGTATCCTTCGAATAAATAGTTAGTAGTGCACTTGTTGGGTCTTAGTGTAGTTCTGTTTTTAACTTTTTGAGGAACCTCCCTACTGTTTTCCAGAGTGGCTGCACCAGTTTGCATTCCTACCAATGGAATATTACTGGGCTGTAAAAAAAGAACGAAATCTTGCCCTTTTCAATGACATGAATGGAACTAGAGTGTATTATACTAAGCGAAATAAGTCAGAGAAATATAAGTACCATATGACTTCACTTATAAGTGGAACCTCAGAAATGAAATAGATGAACCACAGGGCAAGGGAAGAAACTAAAATAAGATAAAAATGGAGAGTGAGGCAAACCAGAAGAAATCCTTACGTATAGAGAACAAACTGAAGGTTGATGGAGGAAGGTGGGTGGGAGGGATGAGCTAAATGGGTGATAGGCATTAAGGAGGGCATTTGTGGTGATGAGCACTCGGTGTTATATGTAACTGTGAATCACTAAATTCTATTCCTGAAACCTGTACCACACTATATGTTAACTAACTTAAATCTAAAGAAAATCTTGGGGAAAAAAAAGCTATTAGGCAGTTTCTATCAAAATTACACAATTTTATACTATAATTCTACCTTTAGAAATCTATACCTTATAGAGAACCTGACACAGTCACAAAAGAGGCATATGTATTTCTAATGGCAGCACTGTCTGAAATCAGAAAACAACAGGGCTTGTTTCATTTTCTACCCACAAGTTAGTAAATGATTTATTGTTCATTCTATAGAACAACATAGAGCTATAAAAAAATGAACTAGGTGCCTCTGTATTGAATACATTAGGTGAAGAAAGTCACAAAGAAATAGATGTTGATCCCATTTATATGGAAAGAAAAAAATCAATATTTATATATTTACATGTTTCTACAGGGAAACAAGTGGGAAAACCTAAAAGTCATTCACTCTGGAGACAGGAGTGAAAAGGGTATGTTTTACACATTACAGTCTACGTGTGTATTTTTTATTTTTTTTACTGTTTGTGTCTTTTACAAAGAGAATAAATGTGTATATTATAATTTTTAAAGGAATCTGAATAAAATAAAAATGATTACCTTCTAGATTTTCATTAAGTTCTAAGAAGTTTCAGAAACAGGGACAAGGAAGCCAAGGGCTATGGAAACTTTCCCACAAGAGAAAGTGTTGAAGACACTGGGCGTGTTTTGCTTGAATGAGAGAAAACTTGATTTTGCTGCAGGGAACAGAATTATGGCCAAGTAGGTAGAAATCCAGGAGACAGAGTGAAACTTGCTTACTATTCACGACCCCAAATATGAGCTGGGCTTCTGAGAAATGTGGTGGGAGCTTCTGTCAGAAGAGGCAGAGCTTCTGCCGTGAGATCATGACCTGAGCTAGAGTCGAACGCTTAACTGCCTGAGCCACCCAGGTGCCCCTGGAAGAAACCATTTAAACCTCAGGTTCTAGGGGTGCCTGGGTGGCTCAGTCAGATGATCTCACGGTTCGTGGGTTCGGGCCTTGCATTGGGCTCTGTGCTGACAGCTTGCTCAGAGAGAGCCTGGAGCCTGCTTCCGATTCTGTGTCTAATTCTCTCTCTGCTTTTCCCCTGTTTGTGCTTTGTCTCTCAATAATAAATAAATTAAAAAAAAATTAAACCTCAGTTTCTGGGATTCCAAATATCCTGAATAGATGTTCACATAAAAATTATTGTGCAAGACCTATGCTACATGACCTGTGTACTCCTTTCAGTATCTTAGATTATGTCCAGAACAGAGTCCAGACACTTAGCTATAAAGAGCATAGCTTTATGAAAACCTTTGGGGAATTTTACTCTTAAGTGGACACAGATACATTCTCCATTTTAAATTTCACATCCTTTTAGTATCAGAGAAGCATCAGCTTATTGGACATGCAGAATCTCAGACTTCACTATAGACGTACTCAGTCAGAATCTGCATTTTAATGACTCCACTGGTGATTCCTATTCTTGAATCTGAGAAGCACTGGTTTATCTAATTATACATCAAGCTTCTCTTATTCCTGAGCTTTCAAAGCCCAAAGAAAAAGAAACAACTCATCACAAGAAAAAAAAATCCTCAATAATTAGGAATTTTAATTAGCACTGCTCAGAATCTGGGAGACATGAGGACAAGAAGGAAAATATCACATAAGTATATGCACACATATATGCACACATAAGTATCTACACATCGGTGTATGTGTAGTACATATATACATCATGTATGTGCGTGTGCGCACGCGCGCACACACACACACCCCCTTAACCTCAGTCTCTATAGATATTGGCATAAGTGAGTGGTCATCAACTGTTTCACCTTTGCAAGGGACTTCAGCTCACCTCTCTCCCCACAAGTGAATAGTGCTCTCAATTTAAACAAGGAGTCGAAAAAGATAAACATCTTTGAGACTTTTTTCATACATTTGATTTTGATGGCTGTTATTAGGACATCTTTAATATCATATTCTACATTTTATGCTTTCTTAGAAATTCTTTTGATTGGTCTCAGCATGTTAATGGGTATTTCAACCTTGATTTCTTAGGCTGTGAGCATTTTTTTTTTCCACATCAGGATTGTTTGGGATATAACAGTTGTGGAAGGAGGTTACCATTAAAGAAAAGAGAAAATCTTTTAAAGAGGAAAAGCTTCCAGGTAGCTGGAAATATTCTACTTACCATGTGAAGCCTTAGCAAAAATGTCCAACTTACTTGATTGTATCCATTTCCTGAATCATTTTGGCTTTTCACTTGTGTGCTAAAGCATATAATGGGAAATAATGAATTCAACACTGTTGGGGGACATCACAGTTAAACCTTTTGCTGGATCTTCTCAAAACATTGTTTTTCATAAACAGTTTTCTTAACAAGTCATGTTGTCTTTCAGCAGGCTTTGCAGAGTTTAGAGCACATTCTACCCAACTGGCCCCAGATGGAAAATACGCTCTTGAAATTGGATGGTTTTTTAAGTGTAGCTCTCCACAGCCTTCTCAAAGGGTAAAAAAAAAAAAAAAAAAAAGCTTGAACAGAATGCATTTAGTAGCATGGTCTATAATTCCCCCAGCATCCCACATATTTGGATGTTTTTGCTTCTGGCTGTGGAATTTTTCTAATTTAATTAACTCATTAGAGTTAGCAGATGACACAGTGTGAAAATTCTTTTCCCTAGTCACTTATCTAAATACTCTTCCAGTCCTCTGGGGTTGTGTGCACACTTTATTTATTTTTAAAAGCTATTTATTTATCTGTTTCATTTTTACACTGACTTTCCCCTGAGGAGTTCTTGGGCAACGTACGGGCATTTCATATAATGAACTAGAAACATTTCTTAAAGCGATAAATGGAGAAGGTAGAGGAGGAGCTTAATGGGGGGGTGGGGGGCGCAGCTTTACTGAGAAGGACCGGGAGAGAAAGAACAGATGGTTGGACAAGAGCAGCCAGAGATGGAAGGCGTATCCTGGTGCAAGGCCCTGCTGTTCTGTCTCTTAGCTTTTGGTTCATACACTATAAAAATGTAGCAATAGTTTCTGTCTGGAAATCAGCTGGAAATACTTGAATGAAATAAAGGCAGGTTTTACAGGATTATTCCAACTGAAAGTGAGTCTTCTTTGTACCAAAATATCCATTTATTCACATTTTTTTTACCTTTTTACAATATAAATCCCTACCCTCCTTAAAATTTGAGGATGTGTGCTTTATATCTTTTGCCTTTCTTTCTTTCTGTCTGTCTTTCTGTCTTCCTTCCTTCCTTCCTTCTCTTGGGGCCTAAACACGTCTGGAACCAAAATAGATATTGAATAAACACTTTATTGAATTCTTAACAAAAGGAATTCTGTTGAGTTATGCCTAATAGTTATTGAGTATCTTACTATTTTTTTAATTAAATTTTTTTAACATTCATTTATTTTTGAGAGACAGAGCACAAGTGTGGGAAGGGACAGAGAGAGAGGGAGACACAGAATCTGAAACAGGCTCCAGGCTCTGAGCTGTCTGCCCAGAGCCTGATGTGTGGCTTGAACCCACAAACCCCTGAGATCATGACCTGAGCTGAAGTTGGATGCTTAACCGACTGAGCCACTCAGCCACCCTAGTACTAACTATTTTAAAACAAACGTTTTAAACGTCAGAGCCATCTTGTTAAGGTGATGGCTGCTATAGTTATTATCTGAATTTTATCTTTGAGGAAAATGAGGCCAAGTGATGTTAAATTGCTCAAGCTTACAGAAATTGCTTACTGTCTTAGAACTGAAAGTTGCAGAATTTGAACTCAAGACTATCCCTGATGCTGCTACCCAGAATGATGGGGACATGACACAGGATTGATGCAGCATGAAGCCGTAATGAGGAAAGTTCTTTGTGTTCTTAGGGAGAATAATAACCCGAGTCTCCATAGCAAATAAGTTTTGGGTAATAAAAAGGGTTGACATGGAATTGTATATTTTGAAAGGCTGAACTTTAATGGTATGTAAAGAATATCTCAACTAAAAAAAAACATTTACGTGTTAAGAGTTGGAAATTACTGAATTTTGGAGTTCTTAGAGGTTTAAAGAGCTTTTCCTGTCCTCCATTCCTAAGGAACTTAATTCAGATTAGTATCCAGTCGTTAACTGTTGCATTGGACTGAAGCTGCATGTTGACCACCCGCCTAGACTTCCAGAGCCTGACTTGAGTGAAATTCGCCTGTTTCTGTGTTGGGGAAGTAGCCGTGTATGGAGACCACGAGGCAGTAATTCCTCGGATTATTTTCTGGCATTTAACTATCAGCTATAGGCTACTGAGTAGCTTCTAGGGTGAGAAGTCTAATAAACATGAGCTCATGAAATCATTTTTTAAAAACCAATTTTCATCATCATGCAGAATTTTCCTCCACTTCAAAGAAAAGAGCTGTTGTCACATCCTGAAGAGAATGTTTCCAGCCCCTCATTTATCTGGCAAGGATGGACCATGTTCGAGAAATCTGTTAGCATTCAGTCTTCTAAATCGGTTTCAGGGTGCTGTTCGGATTTAAATAGATGTTTTGTGGTTGAAAGTCCATCATTTTTAAAAAATTCTCCTGTCCAGAATGGAGACTGTGGTTTTCTGTTTGGAGTGCGTGCACACACACACACACACATACGTGTGTACACACATACTCCTACACATTCACATATCTGTACAACCCCCCACCCACCAATATACACACACATCCCTACCCATGTACTTCACCGATAGGTGTATCAGTAACAGAAAGTTACTGAGGCAATATATCTTCTAAAAGGAAACTGCTGTGTGTATGTATTTCAAGTATAAGACAAGCCAACTGCCTTCCTTGATGTAGACTTGATGCATGTGGATGAAAAGATTTCAATACGAAGCTGACAGGACTTTCAAAGATTCTATTTGGTAGCTCTAAGCAAAATCTTACAGATTCATATTTTCCTCTTTTCCCTCCTGCTCCTTGTGCTTAGAAATGAGAGCCAGGTACTCTTAGAGAAGAGCAGGGAGAAAGGAAGGGGCGAGTCTGAGAGCATTTGAATCAGAATTTCCTTCTACTCTTGTACTTGGTATTGGAGGTTCTTTCCCTCATTCTCTTAATGGTGGCCTCACTCTGAGTTTCTGGGCTGTTTGTGCATTAATTTGGACTCTAGATCTGATATTTCTGTCTTCCGCCAACATTAGTTTTTGCACAGAGCAAAAGACCAGTTTAAGCAGGGTGATTCATGAGCTGGACAGAACGGGCCTACAGAGGAAGGTGATGCGAATTATTTGTATCTGACCCTCTTCTTTGGGATCAGTGTTTCCAGGTTAAGAATTGCTGGTTGCAGTGGCTAAAGAAAGGCATTATTTTTCTACCAGCAACTCCATGTCCCTCAGCCTTTGAGAAAGGGAAGGAGGCCATGAAAGGGGGCACAGCTTCACCCTTTCACATGGTGCTGTAGGTTGGAGTCATTTGGGGAACTTAACATTGTGATGACTGCATCCACCCCTAGTAATCCTGATTCACTTGATCTCAGTGACTATCCAGGTGACTCTCATTAATGGCAAAGTTTGAGACCCACTGCTTCAGCCCGTGGTCACCAACCCAGACTTCTGTCACCATACTCTGGTGCCTAGGACCCCTTCCCCTAGAGCTTCCTGTGGTCTGGGATGGAGTCTGAGCATTGGTGTGTTTTACAAGGTTCCCAGGTGATTCGAAGGAGCATCCAGCATGGATGGAAAGGATTTCATCCTTCTTGGGGACAAGAACCTTGATACCCTTTTGATTTGTCTTTGGCATGCCCAAGTCTGAAATTATTCTTTGCAGGATTTATACCACGTAGGGGCTAGTGTGCAGAGTACTGCAGGGGCCATGTCAATGAGTTTGATGCACTTTCCGTTCTATGGATGTGAACAGAACAGGGGCTGCAAACAATCCTATTTTGCATAGTTTGTTGCTTACCAAAGCTGACTGAAAAATACTCCGAATCATATGTCACCTCATTGCAACCTCACAGTAACCTGGTGCGAAGAGATTGGCAAATGTAAACTCACAGAAATTAGGGAACATGTTCAAGTTTACCTGGCAAAGAGGGCTGAGTGCCAGATCATCTCATGCCTTTGGTGCTTTTCCCCTCCATTTCTTCTGCCACTACCATTAAAATTTCAAAGCAGAGCTGGGGTGTGGGGGGATCAGAGAGGCAGAGATTGCTCTGGAGAAAAGTTCTCAGAAGAGCCGTGTGAGTGGAAGAGCGAGTGTGTGTGTGTCTGCATGTGTATCACTGCGCGCATGTGAGGAAATATGCCTTTGGGCTTTTATTTAATGGTGTTGTTTGGTTATTGTCCCTTGAAAATTATGTAGTCTGTTAATAAAGTCTGGCAGAAAAAAGAAATTACTGACATCTTTAGGAATATTAAAGGGTCTGTCTAGTGTTGAAAGGCCATTACTGTCTGTGAGGAAAATTAAAAAGAGTTTATTAAGCCCAAAACAGATTCTACAGATACCAAGAAATGGTGTTTTCATCACTTAGGGAGAGATGTATGTGAGAGGGGAGGGAGACCAGTATCTATGTCCATCAGTCAAAAAAATATGCTTAATATCCTGTCTTCCTTCAACTCTTTGACCGTTTTCTTCCCATTACGAGGAGGGAGAGGCTTCCAAACCATCACGCAGAGTTAGATGTGTGTTCGTTCTAACAAGAGTTGTTGGAAGCCATAGAAAAGGCACAGACAGGACTTGGTTATGATACTTTGTTAGTTGAGGCAGATCCTAAGCAGTAATTTTTAGGTTGATAACAGTTTTATTTTTTAACGTATTTATTTATTTATTTATTTATTTATTTCTGAGAGAGAGAGAGAGAGAGAGAGTGAGTGTGAGCAGGGGAGGGTCAGAGAGAGAGGGAGACACAGAATCCAAAACAGGCTCCAAGCTCTGAGCTAGCTGTCAGCACAGAGCCTGATGTGGGGCTCAAACCCACGAACTGTGAGATCATGACCTGAGCCGAAGTTGGCCGCCCAACAGATTGAGCCACCCAGGCACCCCTAGGTTGATAATAGTTTTAAAATACAGTGTTTCCTTGAGGTTTGAGTGTGTCCCTGTGTTTGGCTATAAAAGTAATTTCAGGGTTATAAATGTGTATAGCAGTTCTTTGCTTTAGCAATGTTATATTGCCTCCCTGCTCTTTAAGCATTCACAAAGACAGCTGCAAACCTTCATTTATTCATTTATTCACGCGAACAACAAATTCTCATTGAGGGTCGGCCACATTGCCATGCATCAGGCATTATCCTACCTAGGAAAACACAGAACATAAAATATCGCCCCTGGTCTCTAGGAACTCAGTGTCCGGTAGGATTTTTAATTCCACACCGCTGTTCTGGCGGGTCACAAAAAAGAGACCAGGAGTTGCCCAAGGAAGGCTGGCTGCCTGTCCAACGGGGTCTTTATGGGGTGTGAATCAGTTACTGTCAGGCCTGGAAAGGGGAAACTGCTCTATACAGTTTAAGCAGGGGGAGAGTTAGTGCGAGGAATTTTGTAATCAAATGGTTGGAAAAGCTGGCGGAGCAAAAGGCAGACGTTGGTGGTCAAAGACTAGGCACCTGCTACCGCCTGTTCTGAGACTCAGCTTTTTGGAGACTGAGTCACAGAACTATTGGACTGTGTAGTCACCTGCTCTTGAGGCTGCTCATCTGCAGCTGGAAGTGCAGAGCTTTTCATTTCCAGTTGCCTTCTGATTTCTCACTGCCTCCTCTTGGCAGAATCCAAGTGGGCCAACTGACTAAGGAGCCTTGGTAATGTTTGCACCTCTAGACCTGCAATACAGAGGAGAGTCTAGCAGGGAAAGGCAAAGGTGGGCAGGAGTGGTGGTGAAATCCAACAGTGAATTAACCAGCAGAGAGAGATCGGGTCTGGGTGTAGCCACTGATATCTGGTGTTTTCTGTCAGGTTTTAGACTCAGAAATTTGATTATTAGCACACTGAGATGTGACCAGACTTGGGTATCTGACTGAAACTAACTCTTGGAAATTTTTTTTTTTAACATTTATTCGTTTTTGAGAGATGGAGAGAGACAGAGTATGCGTGGGGGAGGGGCAGAGAGAGAGGGGAACACAGAGTCTCATGCAGGCTCCAGGCTCTGAGCTGTCAGCACAGAGCCCAACACAGAGCTCGAACTCACGAATCATGAGATAATGATCTGAGGTGGAGTCAGACGTCTAACCGACTGAGCCACTCAGGTGCCCCGAAACTAACTCATATAGACTGAACTGTTACCCCTGAAAATTCATGTTGAAGCCCTAACCACCAAAGTGACTTTATTTGGAGATAAGGCCTTTTAGGAGGTAATTAAGGTTAATGAAGTCTTCAGAGTAGAGGCTTCATCATATAGGATTGATGTCTTTATAAGAAAAAGAGAAGAAAGAGGCACAGAAGCATGTGTGCAAAAGAAAAGGTCACGTGAAGACACAGAAGGCGACTAATAGCAAGGTAATGAGAAATGTCTCACAAGAAACCCACACTGCCAGCACCTTGATCTCGAACTTCCAGTTTCCGGAACTGTGAGAAACTTTATGTCTATTGTTTAAGCCAATGAGTCTGATATTGTAATGGCAGCTCAATTCAACTCATATACTAAGCAGATATGTAAATGATGAACATAAAGAGTCAGAGGCTGATTTGCAAATTCATATTAAAAATGTAGCTTTCCACAAGATTGCCTCCTTATATTTGCTGGTCAGCACGTTATTCTTCTATAAGTAAAATTACTTGGGAATCAAATAAAGTTAGAAGATTGCTTTATGGCAGTGGTCTCTGAGCAAGGAAGTTTGTTGGATGATACAAGTGGCTGGTGTCGTATCAAAGTGGCTGGGATCTGACATACTCCTTTTCCCTCTAGACTTGCAGTCCTTGCTGGGTGTATCTCAGAGTGGGCACTCTCTCACCGACAGTCTGGAGATGAAGTGTGTCAGCCTTTCTGGCTTTTCCTTTGTGGACCCCTCCCCTTTTCATATTGATATATCCTATTTGCCATTTTGTTTTTGGAGTGCTCTTGCCTTGATCCTTTTGGATAACTTTAATTATAGAATCCTATAATTCTATGATTGCTTTATGGTATAATTTGTGAATTTTTAAGTTCTTGGGATGGGGGTAGTACATACATTTAGGATGGTAACCAGCCAGGACACTGTTACAGCTGTAGTCCTTGTTGCCATTGATTGTGCCTTCTGATTGGCCAGTCCCTGTGGTTTATCAGTTGCTAAGTGTTTTGAAGGACGATCTATGCCTATATAATTGGCACCATAAAGTATGAAAAAAAATTGATCAGGTTAAATCTTTCAGTCTTCCACATGGCAGATGAGCTGTTGAAGTACTATCGAAAAGACCTCTGTTTCCCAGCATGATCATCCCAACAGCCTGTTATGGAACATAGAATCCAGTTACTAGCATTGCTTGTGGAAGTTTAATTATATTTACCAGAAGAGATAATCAATATGTCTAATATTTAAATCTTACCTACTATGTGCTAGGTACTGGTAAAACTCTTTAAATGAATCATCTCATTAATCATCACAACAACACTGCAATGAAAGAGGTCATATTACTAATGCCATTTTATAGATGTGTCAGTTGAAGCCTATATAGATTAAATAGTTTGTTCAATGTTATCCTCTAGTAAGGAGTAATTAAACCTTAAGATTAACTGTTGTGTTTAGAACAAACAATTTACCTTGATTACAAGACCCTGTGTGATACAATTGTTGCTTACATCTTGGAACTTTTTTCACACATTGTCTTCCCGGCTTCCTTCATTCCTAAAAAACTGATCCTCTATTCTGGGGACACAGATCCTCTTTCCAGCTTTTTCCCAGTGAGAAGATTGGTCCCTCTCTCTCAAATGCTCTTTACCTGGATTTTTATATAGCTGGCTTCTATTTTTACCATTCTGCCTAAAATGTGCTCCCCTTCCACATGCTTGACACTCTGTAGTACCACCTACTGATGGTTATTTCCTCTGTAGCAGGTATCTATCATGGTTTGGAGCTGTTTGCTTATTTATTTCCTGTATCTTCCATGAAGTTCCACATAAGCAGGAACTAGTCTCCCTTACACATGGCTGTGCCACTAACACCTAAGTACTGGGTCCTTCCTACATTAAGCATTTAATAAATACATGTTAAATGCCAAAGGATTATCTATCATAATGTATCAAATGCCAGGGCTCTTTGGAATAAGACTTAGGATGGCAAGAAACATACAAAAAAATGACACAAGAAAATGACTTAGGAAGGTATGTTTTTGATGGAGGGAGAAATCTCAGGGTCTGAGTGGTGTCTGTAGCTGGATCCATCATTACAGAGAGTCTGCTGAGCTACCACTGGGGTGAGGTAGTGGTGGGAGTAGACGGGAGCTGCTGACCATAGAAAAGGCAAGCCCTCGGAACACATCTCACTTGGCTAATAGTTTTGCCTACAGTAATAGTACACAACCAACTTTGTTCTGGAAGATGCTACCAAGAGTTTATTTTTCACTACTAGCTGCTACCACATAGCAAATAATAAGAGCTTGCTATATTTGCACTACGGTAGGTGATGATGGTGATTAATAACGTAACTCCCTAAAGACCCCTATGGAACTTGGGAGAGAAAGAAGTCTTTGCCAAGTCGGGTGACCAGGAAAGTCATGTGAAGGAGATGGGTTGTGTGCCAGGCACTGGAGCAAGGCGAAAATTAGACCCAGTGGAGATGAAGGGTGTGATCTAAAGCGTGGTCTGGGGAATGTGCCCTATGTGTTCAGGGACCGTAAGAGACTAGTTGGCAGGAAGTAGACCTTGAACACGATGTTGAGAAATTTGCTTTTATATCCTGAATTCACAATGGACTTCCAGGAGTTTCTTTTTTAACTTGTATTTATTTATTTCGAAAGAGACAGTGACAGCATGAGTAGGGAAGGGGCAGAGAGACAGAGAGAGAGAGAGAGAGAGAGAGAGAGAGAGATTGAGAATGCCAAGCAGGCTCCACACTGCCTCCGCAGAGCCTGATGCAGGGATCAAACTTGTGAAACCA
The DNA here is from genome assembly GCF_003009895.1 of Hyaena hyaena. Taxonomy (NCBI): domain Eukaryota; kingdom Metazoa; phylum Chordata; class Mammalia; order Carnivora; family Hyaenidae; genus Hyaena; species Hyaena hyaena. The sequence continues at coordinate 3,026,480 of NW_024080673.1, forward strand.
TGAGATCACAATCAGGAGTCAGAGGCTTAACTGACTGAGCCACCCAGGCGCCCCCTAAGAGTTTCGGAGTGGACAAATAATGAATTGAAATTGGTTTTCCTGAAGTGAGAGGTGGTAGAGGGAGGAGAGAGCCTATCGCAGGGAAGGCAGTCCATCACTCTGCTACAACCGGCCATCATTTGGACATATGATGTCGGGGGCACAGCTGTCCCAGCCCTCCTCCTGGTGGGGGAAACAAGGAGAAGGAGACCACGTGCTGTGGGCTGTGAGGTCAAGTCTGGTACATCCTCATTAGATTTGGAGCAATTGAGAGAGCCGTGGAAAATATTTCTTTTCAATTTTATCAAGAGCTGATTAGTATGATATTTTATTAAGTTCAGCTTTTCTACAATAGCAGCACAATAGCTATGTGTTTTGTGTGAATTATTAGCAATTTCTGTACCTCCAAGTGTCTTCTGAATCATCAAAGACAAACTGTTTCAAGCTAGTATTTAAGGTTAACTAATTTTGAATGTAATCTGTGCATAATTATAACTTACATGTAAATTGTAGTTTATTGCCTTTAAATCATTTTACACATATCATATGATCACCAACATAAAAAAAAAAATCTTATTTTAAAAAGGTGGGTTTCAGAGAGGCTAAATGATTTGTCCTAGATACCTTGGTTAGCGGGTAGGAGAGCCTGGGCTAAAACCTATTTCTTTTACTTCATGCCATTTATATTTTCGTGAAAACTGGAAGCTGGTGCTTGATAAATACCATCTATTCTTACTAACCAGACTTATTCTAGAACTAGCAGCCACAGTGGAGTACCGGGATTAGCTATATCTGATATGGTAAAACTGCAGTGGGCATTCGGAATATTCATTGACCATAACATGTCCTCCGCCATCCATTTGGAATCCACGTGTCCCAGAGGGAATGCATCTTCTAATGTTCCCCCAGTATGTTTAAATGAAATGTTTTACGATGAAGTATTAACAATAATGTTCAGGTTTCAGTTTCTCCTCCTCGGGCCTTGAGCTCAGCAGCTCTGGGATATGGAGCCTGGTTTTGTCAGTTTGATCTCATGGGATTTGCAGACGGCATCTCTGTGCACAGTAACAGATTGCTTCTGGCTGATAGACGGAAGACGAGGGTGGAGCAAACGTGGCATGAAACGGATTGTTTGCTTTATTCCACAGTCTGCTGATTCAACCTGCAGACCCATTCCCCAGCTCCGTTAGCGAGACCTGTAAAAACACAGGGGCCTCCATAAAGACGACTCTGACATTTGCAACACGGAGAGGTCTGTTGAGTTGAGAGAGCCCAGTTCCGCACTTCTGATTTGGGTCTGGGTATTTTGGCTTCAACACTTGTTTCTGGTTAGAAAGCTAAAAACAAGGGTCTAAACACTGTTCACTCGGATGGTAAAACACATGCTCACTTTTTGCAGTGACCCTGGAAACAGAAGGGGAATTCTTATAAATCACAAAGGAAAATAAATAACTTCACCCATGGAGGGAAAGAGACAGCTTGAGAAAAGGGACTTTGGAAAAAGACTGTCTCTAGACAGTAGTCTTGTGGTAAGTACTAAATATTCATTTACCGCTCTATATGTTTTGGCTTAAAATGCATTATTCTTTGACTGTTATTTCCTGAACCCTGTGCTTTTGAAACCTCTATTCCAGTTACCCCATTAGCCATATCCCCTGGGATTTTGTTTCATTTAGTTTTTACAAAGTCAAAAGCCAGCAAATAATTGGAATGTTTGTATAGTGTCTTAATAGGCAAATGTCATAATCTGTCAACATTATATATAATTACATTAATTCCAGCTGAAGTAGACTTTAACCTATACAAAAACACTACTGTAAAGCTGATGCCAAATGCCAAGCCTATATATACTTGTTCCATCACCCATTTATCTTAATCTGGGGGATAAGTTGAACAAGAATTCAAGAGAGCTTCGACTATGGAAGAGCAAAGAGCCTCTCTCTAAGATCTTCTTAGGTGCGTACCATGGTTCAATCGTTTATGAGCTTTCTTTCCAACTCTGTTAATGCCGATAAGCGTCATTCTTAACAACCTGGTTGTGTTTGCCTTCGTGTATGAGAATCGGGTTCAGCCAAGGAAAGAGACAAAGTCCCTGATTTCAGAAGGTTGGCTGCTCTTTCACAGTGGTATGTCCCCTCCTGTTCCCTAATGCATATGAACAGAGTAAGAAATCAGACGAGTCACTCCTTTGTCTGTTGATCATCTACTGAAATAGAAATTTAGCTTAGCATCTTCTTTTGTATGTTGTGGAAGGATGTGCTTTAATCATTTGTGTGCTCCCAGCACCTGACCTGGAGTCTGGGTCTGAGTAGGTATCCAGTCAAATATTTGTTGACTTGATTGATGAGTAGCACTTTTCTGAATCTGCTACTGTGGGTCCTGCTCTGCCAGCCTATAGAGGAGCTAGTCACTCCATCGTGGCTGAGGCTTAACGTCACTGACTATTCCTAGATGCGAGTTTCCGGGAATGGGAGAAGGATTACATGACACTTTTGTGTCTACTTCCTCTCTTATTCTTAGAGTCAATTTCTGTGTCTCTGTGGGCTGTGTACCACTCAGCCTACATTCAGACGCTAAGAAATGTGGTAGTATTTTAGGTTCTCATCCAAATACTTGTGCCCTCTTCTCATCTCTTAAGTCTTTCTACCTCTGGGTAGAATGTGATGAAAATTGTGTGTGTGTGTGTGTGTGTTTATATATATATATATATATATATATATATATATATGTCTATTCCCTTGGGGATAGTTTCATGGGGGAACTTAAGATAAAAAGATAATTTCTGAGCCTCTCTTTGGCAAACAAAACACATTTTACCGATTAACCTGCCTACAGGGTCTGTCATATACCTAAGCAGAGGACAGAGATGCCCATATATTATGATATGAGCAGCACGGGAACGGTTCTCTTCACCCAAAAATACCCTTGCTGATTAGTCCCTAAAGCTTTCCGTCCCAGAGAATATGCAAAGATGCTATAAATGCAAGCAAGCATGCTAAGCTATTGTCTTTCAATAATTCATAGTAGCCCTCATTAATAAAAGGTCTTGGATTGTTCCCAAATGTCAAGCAGCTGAGCAACATTTTGTTGAGGGAATGGGTAAACAGAAGGATGCAGAGCACAGAGTGCTGGGTTGGGGCGATGAGGGACGAGGCCGTGAATTATCATGAGGGGATTGAGTACCTGCAAATCAGAGAAAGAGGAAACATCATTAATGAAATCATTGTCCACATTTAAATTTTGTTCAGGGACAGGCTTGACTGTGAGCACAAATCAAAGCCTGTCATAGTCCCGGTGCTAGCTGAAAGCCCAAAGCCAAGCTTGGCTTCGCCTTGGCATATGGTTCTACCCTGGGTTTTGTGGGCCTGAGGTTCCAAATTCTTATTTCCAGCATGAAAGCACACTGGAAAAATAAGAACGTGTTGCTTGGCACCACCTGAGAAATGTAATCCCCTTAAATCTCTTCAAATGATGCTTAGGAGAATTTTTACACTAGTGAGAGATCTCCCTTCTTTCCTAGAGGCAGATTGTGTGTCATGTCCGCATGTGGATAATTGGGAAAATTCTGAAAGAGTGTGCTTTCTAATGACTGTGTGGCCTGGGAGCCCTTAAATGCTACTCAACAGTATACAGTTTAGGCCATGTGACTATAAGTTTGCCTTCTGTTTGAGTGTTCTCTTTATTCCTCCCATAAGATACTGAGGCAGTGACAGCAAGAATACTTGTTTTGGGTTTGGTCTTCGAGAGTGAGACCCATTGGAAGTCCCCTGAGCAGATTCTATTGCAACCATCAGGAAGAGAGATAGATAGGGATGAGATCAAACTGACTGGCAGTAAAGGACTTGAACCCAAGACATTGTCCTCGTCTTTGGCTCCATGTTGAAACCACACCAATAATAAGGAAAGAAGCACAGGGTGATGATTCCAGATAAGGGTTGCTGGAAAATATAAGGGAAGAGGAGCACCTGGCATCCTATACTACCCTTCTTTCTCCAGGCAGGGTTACTTTATTTCACTTTATGTTATTATTTTTTTTAATCCTAGAATGCTAACTTGGGGCCAGGTTATCCATTCTCCTCCCTTGGCAGGAGAGGTTATTACTCAGTGAGGTTAAATATTCTTCTTGGGGTCCCACAATCAGCAGACAATGTGGGGTCTCATGCCCATCACTCCACTTCTGTGCATTTTATAGCATAAAATCCCAGTGAGAGAAGATGTCCCTTCGGAGAACTGAAGAGACGAAAGAGAAATAAACTAGATCTTAAGTCTTGAAATTCCACCACAGTAACCGTTATGACCTACATTTTTGAGAGTTAGAAGGCCCAGAGGTAATTTCCGTTTTCATATTTTGCAGGGAAAAAAATTCCTCATAATGTACTGCAAGAATAAGGTGCTATTAACTTCATTATACTTTTTATTTTACATAATCAAATCATGAAGTGTTGAGTAGAAGTTATAGCTCCCTTGCAACAGCTTTTAAATTTGTAGGCTGGAGGAAACACAGCATAAAGAAACCCACCGTCCAGATACCGGAAAAAGCCTTCAAGGTGGGGGGATGGTCCTTGGTGGTCCTTTAGTCATCATTTGGCTTTCAGGACAGGACACGGGAGGGTTTGAGTGTGTGTGGTTTCATGTGTGTCTGTGTGTACGCACCCGGGCAACGTTAAAGTGCTCTTTGATGTTGATTTTTTACTTGATAAATCACCCTTTTTTAAGAAGAAAGTGACAGGTAAGTGAAACTGAAATGAAAAATATGTTTCAAGGTGGGGGGTACATACCCTGAGAGAAAGACAAGTGACTGCAAGTTTGCCTTCACCAGTAGGAGTGTGCCGAGCGGCCGCGTGTTCACGGCAAGTACAGTCTTCTCTGCGATAACAATAAAAATCACCCCAGAAATCGAGCCCTCTTCTTGACCTAAAGCTGTTCAGCCCACCCCAGGATGCTTTTTGATCAGAAAATGTCAGCATTTCACACTGTGCCTTTTTACTTATAAGAACCATTCCCAGGCTGCCTGTACAGCTATTGAAACTTGTGGCTGTGATAGTATTTAGCTGATGAGAAGGCTGGGGAGTGAATTATCTGTTTTACTGGCTCACATATCAATAGCAAAAATTCTCCTTTAATTTGAGGAAAAATTACTTTTTGCTTTCAAGCACAGATGGCAGTAAGTTTCTTTTATGAATGGCAGATTCTTTCATGGTGCCCTGTTCCTTTTTTCCCCTATGAGAAGGAAGTGAAAACATTGGCCACACTAGCTCTTCAGCTCTGAAAGCAGTGCGGTTTTGATAAACTCCTAAGAGCACGAAGGCCCCACACGAAGTCCTTCAGTTCATCCTTTAGCTTCTCAACGGCTTGTATTAAAACCATTAGAGTAATTTGGCCTTCCACAGGCACATATTAAGTCAGCCAATGAGCATCACGGAAAACCCATTTTTAGTTAAGACTTTTTAGTAGCTATGGGATATGCTGGATAGTCACCATGTCCCCTCTAGACCTACTCCATCCTCTATCTGGCTGTGTGCCCCTGGGGGATATATCACACAGACCTTGTCAGTGGGCTCCTATGTCTTCTGCCATCTAGTTGGGTTTGGCCAATGCGGATACCTAGCAGGAGATAGGAGGTCAGAGGGAGAGGGAGGTCAAGATCATTGTTTTCCTGTACTGTCCTTGACTGGTCCTGGACCACAGTGACTGGACCACTCTGTCTAAGATCACAGCTTCTGCTGAGAAACCCTCTCCCACAAAACCACAGTTCTCTCTGTGCTCTGGCACCTTCCCTCTCACCATGTCCCTTCAGGCTTCTTGGTAGTAACAACTTTCAGATGTTTTCAGTCCATCTCATGTTGGTTTGCCTTGGGTCTGCTCATACTTTATTGCATAGGTCTTTCCCCCACATCTTCTCACTTAGATAATTTTTGTGTGTCATCATTTTCCTGCAGAACCCCCTGACTGATACAAGGCAATAGTTGATTTTTGGAAACCAAGCTAATAAGAAGAAAAAATGATAGTACATGGAGGAAGTAAACGGCGTGGCAGTGACCGTGAGAAGCACCAAGTTGAGGGAGGAATGTGTAAGGAACACCGTGAAAGAGCTGGAGTTAGAATGTGCACTGAGGCGATTTGAGAGTTTGCTTAGGTAGCACATGGACTACAACTAAAACAATGGGAAAAAATTGTTAGGTGAGCAGAGAAGAAAGGGGCAACCCAAGGATAGTGTCCCATACCCTCTCGTAACAACTCATTTCATTGCTGAGTTATTTTTTCCTAGTCAAATTGACGAGGCTCAAGGATGCCTAGATCCCTTGCAAAACATCACTTCTGGGTGTGTCTGTGAGAGTGTTTCCAGAAGGGCTTAGCATTTGCACCAGCAGATCCAGGAAAGAGGTTTGCCCTCGCCAGTGTCGGTGGACATCATCTGATCGACTGAAGACCTAAGTAGAATACAAAGGCAGTGAAGGTCAGACCTGCCCTTTGCATGAGCTGAGACATCCATCTTCTTCTGTCCTTGTAAACTGCCCCTCCTTCTTCTCAGGACTTTGGAGTCAGGCTGGGACTGGCACCATTGGCTCCCTTGGTTCTCAGGACTTCAGATTCAGACTGGGGCTACGGCACTGGGTGTCTTGGGTTACCAGCTTGTAGACCGAATATCATGGGGCTTCTCAGCCTCTATAATTACAAGCCCATCCCTTATAATAAATCTCCATGTATATGTATACTTATATTTACAGAGGGACAAACCCTGACAAATACACAAATGTAGATGTTTACTGTTTTATCTTCAGTTATTTTCGACCTGTTCAGTGACTGGGAGTAATTGTAAAGCAGGGTTCAGCAAGCTCTTTGAAAAGCCAGGTAGTGAATCTTTTTGGTTTTATAGGCCAGATGAGCAGCCGCAACTACTCAACTCTGCTCTTGGAACAGGGAGGCAGACACAGACAGTGCGTGAACAAATGGACGTGGCTTATATTCCAATACAACTTTATTTGCAAAGGCAACATCCTGGATTCTAAAGGATATCTGTACATGGTAGAGAAATAGCAAACTTGAAGATCCAGTTCACTTTTCCTGGGTGCTGTCTTTCTGAGTAATGGCTTGCTTTTACCCCCAGGATGCGCAATATGCTGAGGCAGGCAAAAGAATGGGTTTAGGATGTCAAACAAAGGTATATGTTCCCAAGTCCATGAATTTGAGCAAAGGTAACTATTTTGGAAAGCTCAAAACTCACTGAGACTTTTTCTAAATGCAGAAGAGGGGCATTGTTAGTGCTGCTCAGTGTAGCCCGTGGATTGTGAATAAGAACCACAGCTGCATTTTTGTAGTGCTTCTGGAATGCCTGTAGCTTTCTTGACTCTTGGTCCTATAGTTAGGCTACCTCTCACCATAAGCAATGCTATACAGAGCACAAACCACTAGGTTGCTAGAGTTTTCCAGCCATTGAAATCCCAGCTATCCTTTCCCCCTTCTACTAATGAAAGCCTGTATGAAATGTGGTTTACTTCATGCCTTTCACCACTGGGCTAAGATCAGCTTGCCCTCAAGGAAGCCTGACCTCTGGCTCTGATATCAAGATAGTTTGAAATTTCTCAAGTAAGCACCAAATGGAGGAAGGTCAGTAAATAAGAGGGAGGTTTTTATTCCCCAGCTACATTATCCCCCCAACAGGGCTGTTATCTTGGCTGTCTCCTGGGTGTCTCTAGAGGAACAAGACCATGCTCTGGATCCGGGTGTGGGGGAGAAGGTGTGGTTCTGAGGATCTACCCAAAGCACGTTTTGGGGAAGAAGCAATGGGTGGGGAACAGACTGGCTCTGGCCTGTGTTAGCTGCCTTTCCAAAATGCTGTGCTGAATCTTTGACTACTCCCCCTTGACAGCAGGTGATGGTGGAGTGAGAAAAGTGTCAAATGCTTAAATGAATACCTAGCGAATCTGCCGAACAGCCTAGCTGAGCCCATCATGGCAGGTCAAGAACATGCTGGAGGAATGTCCTGCCCAGCTGCCTCCAGCAGCACAGACTCCTGGAGGCTATGGATAGATTTGGTGCACATGGGTTGGGAAAAGACAGGGAGGCTTGTCCAGGTAGGCACAGCCCAAAATACCTGGCTGCTAAGGGTCTTAAATGGGCCCCAGATGAGCAGGAAAAGATCAGAACCCACCAAGAACAGTGCCTAGAGGGAGGCTGGAGATATGAGCAATACTGCTGCTGAAAATAATCTGAGTGGAAGGCAGGACAAAGGAGCAGAAATAGAATACACCCAAGCAGTGGACATCGAGTATGTCAGCAGTGTGGACTGGTAAAGTCTAGTGGGGTCCCTGGCTGGCTCAGTCGGTAGAACATGTGACTCGGGGTTATGCGTTCAACCCTCACATTGGGTGTAGAGATTACTTAAAGATTAAAAAAAAAAAAAACCTTTGTGCTTGCTTCAGCAACACATAGACTAAAAATTGGAATGATACAGGGAAAATTAGCATGGCCCTTGCACAAGGATGTTATGGTAAAGCCTACCATCCAAGCCACTTTAGCCGAGAGCTCAGCATGTTCAGTGAGCCCTGCACTGAGTGGGGACCAGGATGGCTCTCTGCCCTCAGTGATAATAGCTGAAATTTACTGAGGCTTATATGCACCAGGCACTCTGCTCAGTGCTTTAGATAGAAGTTGTCATTCAGGACTTAGATGACCCTTAATTATTCCTATGTTATGAATAAAGAATCTGAAACTGAACAAGTTAAGGAACTTCCTCAAGGCTATAGAACTGGTATGTGGTAGACGGGATTTCAACTCTGTTGTGGCTGCCTCCAGGTCATCCTGTCCCTCCATAGGTAGCAGCTGAGAAGCAGAAAACCTTGTATGCTGGTGACTGGGAGCTCCTTACATTGTGCTTCCAATTTTAAACAGCCCCAGCTTCAACAGGGCTAGAGGGTACAGGTCTATCAGCACATCTCCCATACCTGTGCCTGCTGATGACAGAGGCCAGATCTGATTTTAGTGGAATAGTTGTCAAATGATTCGAGGTTGGGAGGGAGAATACAAAGAATAAAGAATGCCTATGTTGGAACTCAGTCTAGGTCTGACTTCTGGTATTGTGCCTTTTCTGATTAACCAAATTTTGGAACCAGCTTCCATAGAGATTGACGTTTATGATTTTGTGTGTGTGTGTGTGTATGCATACACACATATATAATACACATACCCACATATATATAATACACATATATGTTATCTATATATAATATATTGTATCTATAACTTTGTGTTTTTACCCATGTGGGGATTCATGGTGATGTATACATGTACAAGATGGAGATATTGACTGGATTGGGAGTAGAGTACGGAGGAATGAATTACAAGATGCATCGAAAGTATAGTTGTCACCCAGAATGCAACAGGTTTTATAACTTGAGTGATGAGCCGATCAAGTGGCTACACATTCTTTTGGCTGAGCCACTGTCTGATGGGGGTGGGTAGAGTGCCAACATCATTTCCAATGAGGGAATTCCCCCCAAAATGCCATTTTTTGCTCGCCACTTGAAATTGATTCCCCCCTTGTCTGGGATTACTCAGAGGACTGACTCCCTTCAGTATGGTGATGGCTCACCCCAAATGGCTTCTCTTCCCTTCTTCTTCCTTCCTCTTGTCTTGAAAGTAATGCAGTCTGTTGCCATAACCCTATATTCCAAAGTTTTTGTTAAAATGCCCTTTCCTGAACTGCCATAATGTTTACCCCTGGTCTTTATCACTGTGTTTAACACTTGGTCACATGCCTCTCTATCATAAATTAGGGTTTCTCAGTTTATTTGATATTGTGGACCCTGTATTTCTGTGTTGTGAAGTTGAGGGTGTTCTGTGCATTGTAGGATGTGAAGCAGCACCCCTGGCTTCTATCCACTGGATGCCAATAGCACCCTCCCCTAGCTGTGACAACCGAAACTGTCCCCACATATTGCCCAATATCCCCTGGGAAGCAAAATCAGGCCTGACTGAGCTGAATTGTAAGGCCCTAGAGGACATGAGCCCTTTCATAGTCACATTTGGGTCCCTCAGATCTGACACATGAAAAACATGCAGTGCTATGGATAAATGAATCAATGACTCAATGAATGAGTGAACTCACCAGTTAGTGGCCATTTGTGAACTCACTAACACTATCAGGAGATACTGGGTATGGAGTAAGGAGGCACTACCAGGAGGAGGGAGGCACTGAGCGCTGGGTCAGAAGTTGGGGAGAGTGGATGACAACCTTTTCAGTTTGATCAAGGATGATTCCAGTGTGTGTATAAGGACTTTTGTTTTACATCAGAGATTTTTAACCCGATACCTGGATCCTCTTGAGTTCCAAGGTGCTTGATAAGGCAAATTTATGAGAGGGCTTCAGGGGTTTTGAATTCTCTGAAATACATTGTATTAAATTTTATATGTATGTGCATTTTTATAGGGAGGGGATCCATAACTATGATCATATTCTGAAAGGTATCTGTGACCCAAGAGTGATTAGGTAGCTTCCTCTGCCATTAGTCTAGTAAGCCTGGCCCGTAAGACCTGTCCACAGATGGCTTGCCTTGCCCAGGTCACAGAGCAGGATCTCAGAAGCACCTGGGTCCATCACCTGGTCTTGGCTGCTGCAGTGAGTCCCGTCTGCCTGCTGCAGACATAGATCTGTACATACCTGGGGTCTCCAAGATCATGTAAGCAAAATAGGAACTGGGAACATTTTGAAAGCCCTTTGTAAATGCTCTGTTATTGATAGATGATAAAATGATAATGTGTTGTAAGAAATAAGTACAAATGAGCAGAGACTTTTGCTTGGAGTGTTCTGTGCTTTCTTAGGGCTCAGAGATCTGCTTGTCATTCTCCTGGTGTCTCACCATCTTTGAACAATGGGAGTCATCAGATCATACAAGTTTCCATGGCAACTGAGGTTTCTGTATCCTCCTCTGGCAGCCTAAGATTGTTCCCATGACAGATTCTCTAGTGCTTTGTCCATAACAAGAGGTAGAGCTTTTATCAATCTCCTTAGATTCTGGTCTTCCAACCCAGTGGGCAGCTGGGTGTTCTCCCTGATAGATGCCTGCTTTCCTCTCTAGGGTTCCTGATTGATCAGCACTGGAATTGAGCACCTACGAAGGTCACTCAGCACTGTGAAGTGCTCTTTCTTAGCACTCACTTAGAAATGCGAAGATGATTTTCATTTTATGAAGCTTTACAAAATCTAGTCACATATACACAAATCATAGTAATACCAGGAGGTATACAGTGGTGCAAATAAGAGTGGTGCGATTTAGGGAAGAGTTTGCTCTTCTGGCTGTATTGATCAGAGAGGGCTTTCCCAAGAAGGAGAGCTTTATCTCCCTCCATGAAACTGGTCCAGATTTAATCTGTGGTGTCCTTGAGGACTGTGAAGCAGAAATTTGAGATAAACCATAGTGTCTTAAAAGAATAGAGTATGACTCAAAGGTGCCTGGCTTATACTTAAGGAATTGCCAAGACCCTAAGAAAGCTCTGTTGTGATCCTGAATTATCATCTTAATGTTCCTCTTGTCCCTCTTGCCAACACCCGCCCCCCCCCCATCCTCTTACCCACACTTCCTGGTACATCGCACAGCTAAATCATTTTCATTTCCTTTCTTCTCATTTATCAGTGTGTTATACCAACTGTACATATATATTAGCTGTATTCCAGCAGTCTGTCTCCCACTAATTTACCATCCTCTACTATAGTTCATTATTATCAATTAATATTTAGTAAGCATCCACAGGGTTCATCGCTGGGAATTAGGCAGCATTTTCATTACTTTCTGTTCCCTTGCCATGTTCTGTTGCCTTGGCTCAGCTTAGCCAGTATTTATGATCTTTCTGCCAGTTCTCTATTCATGTGACAGCCCTCATACTCATCCCCATTTCAATTAATATTTCAAGAGCAAAACCAGGAGTCATTGTATTAAAACGCTTCACTTAACACCAGATGCACTGCCTCAATGCTGTCCCTTTCATGTACTAATTTTGCAATTCTCGCCTAACACGGAATTCCATTTGTCTGGGCTGCTCTCTACAAGCCCAAACAGTGGTTCCTCTTGGTTCCTTTGCATTCCAGGCAGTTCCAGATGTTTCCTCCTCATAAATTTCAGTTCCTTAACTAGGCTTAATGGATCATAATTGTCCATTTCCGAAGATGCCTCTGAGGTTTGCTTGCCTTCTGTCTTTCAGCACCTTTCTAGTCCTTAGTCATAAGCAATTGTCTTCGGCCTGGTAGGTTTCCTAATACAATTAATTCATTGACTGCTCTCATGCACATAGAGGCATTGAGGGAAATAAAATCATCTGATAAACTCTGGGATCTATCTGTCAGAGCCAGCAGATAAGTAGGTTGGCCTTTTTGGGAGGAGGAGCTATTGTCAGAGGCCTGCTGTACCCGGGGATGGTCAGGCCGTGGAGGCTGCTTGCTTATGCTGTTATCTGGTGTAAGCGAGCACAAGGCTGAGTACAAAGTGTTTGAAGTTACCAGCCAGATGTGACTGGGATGTGGGTAGTGGTGTCATTGCCACCTCCTTTGTGTGGAGGAGTCCTAGCTAGGTGGCAGCAGTAGGTAGCTACTCTGAGATCTCCTGGGTCAAGTTTGGAGCTCTGCTGGTAGGCCCCTGAGGCAGAATATCGGACCTACTTCCTGTTTGGTGAGGTCTAGCAAAGAGGAAGAGAAGGTAGAAGAGAGCCAGCTCTAATGTGATCAGAATTTTTCATCCTCTTAGGAGGACCTAAGGAACTTTCCATAGTTTTGCCTACAAAGACTGCATCAACAATATTATTTCCTTTATTATGCATCAGTTGAGGTCCTGGGAGAAAACAGATGGCATGCTCAAGATAGTTTATTTATTTATTTTTTAAGTTAGTTTATCTTTTTTTTTTTTTTTTAAATTTGAGAGAGAGGGAGTGAGGGGGAGAGAGAGAGAGGGAGAGAGAATCCCAAGTAGGCTCCATGCTTTCAGCACAGAGCAAGATGTGGAGCGTGATCCCATGTACTGCTAGATCATGACCTGAGCCAAAATCAAGAGTCAGATGCTTAACCACCTAAGCCACTCAGATGCCTCTGGAGGACAGTTTAATAAAAGGCCTCTTACAAAGGTAGAGAAGGATGTGGGGAACTCAACAGGATAACAGGGCAAGGGAATGACATGGCCATACAACCACGTGGCCAGAAGGAGAGAGCCACTTGGTAGCAAGTAGGTAGGTAGCAAGTAGGTAGCCACTTGGTAGATGGAGGGATGCAGCTAACCAGTGTTGGCCCAGCAGGGTGGGGATCAAAGCAGGAAAACTCCCACCTCCCTTCCCACTCTCCAGGGCCCTCTGGGACCTCCCATTTGCTGAACCTACTTGGAAACCAGAGGGAAGGGGCCCACATAGCACCCCGGGGGACAGAGAAGGGTAGAGAAGGATGGAGAGTGGATGTTTAGGTGCCAGCAGAACCCAGTCAGCACATTTATCCTGTTAGAATCTATACCACACTTAGTCTAGAATGGGAAGAAAACACTATCATAAGCAAGATGAGATTACTATTTCTATGTAATTAGAAACAGTTTCTTATGAGTTGCCTTCTAGCCCATTTCCTTGGAAGTTGGTAACAACGTGGTTTAACCAGAACAATGTGATGGGACATCTTCACAGCCCAAGTTCCACATGGCCAGTGACACGTTGCTCTCTAAGAGGTCCTGATAAAAGTGCCCAGTGCAGCGCTGTGGGATGGCTGGAGTACAAGTGTCATATAATGGATTGATCATTGCATTAGAACTCCAAGTCTGCACATTTGAACTTGAGGTGAGCCCTTCAGTAGAGGTGTGGCCTTCAGCAAGTTTCTTAAACTCTCTGACTCTTTGTCTCCTCAGTCATGGGGTGGCCATGAACATCAAAGAAATAGACCCAGAAAGTTGTCTTGGAGACTGTAGGACTCTATGCCAATGAAAAGTATCATATTATGGCCATGATGGCGCTCCTCGCTGCTGAACTTCAGCCTCTCAAAAATATAAGCAATGGGGGAAGAGTCAGGAAAAGCACATTTGAAGAGCCTACTGTGTGCAGAGCACTCATTTTAAAGGGCACAGAGGAAATAGATGCTGCATAACATAGAAGAAAGAGCTTGGGCTGTTAGGAGAATCAAGGCAAGGGGGTCAAATGGAGCACAGTGCTTGGCATGTTTCCTACCCCTCCTCACTCAAAATATGTGGAGCCAGCTGACGTAGTGACTCCAGATGGCAGTTTTCTTTGTCTGCAGACGGAAGGAGACATTCAGAAAAGACATTTTTCTAAATGTTTGATTTGCGTATATTCATATATGATGTTTAAAAACTGAATGGCATATCCATGATGTTATCAGCCAGAATTGTTCCCCAGGTGTTACCTACAGGTTGTATCGGATCAGACCTTGGATTCCTTTCTTCTTAGGCCAACTGCCTCAGTAGTCAGTCCCCTGTTAATGAGCTGTACGCCAGACCTTCTTATATGGAGTATTATATTTTTCTGGAACTTTTGGCCTACTGCTGTCACCCTTGAAGCTCAGCCAACATCTATTTATAACAGGCAGTTTTATTCCAGAGGCTTGCAGAAGTGCCCATAGCCTTCTAAACAAGTGTACAATGACTCCCTGTGCGCAGGGTACCGCTGGGTCCTCAGCCCCAGGCCCTCTGCCCCTGATAGAATCAGGCTGGAGACTGGGCTGCGGAGCCGAGCTCTCTTTTGTTTGTCTTATGCCTTCAATCGCTTCGAGCTATGCCAACTCGGAGCAGCGGGAGACTCAATTTGGGGAAGGGGCTGAAGATCATTTCCCATGTGACTGTCTCTCTTTACTTCGAAGGGGGCAAAACAGACTCAGAGGGTTCGAAGCGGGAAAGATTTTCCACTACATAAAGAGAACGCGAGAGGAAACAGGGTCCCAGTGGCCTCTTGCCAGGCCCCAGGAATGCGCCAGCCCTGGGAATTGGCCCCTGGCCAGCCTCCTCAGAGGCTGCTGACTTGGAAAAACTGGTTCTCTGGCCGCTGCCAAGAATGCAGACAATGGTCTTTTGGTTATTTCACTTTTGAAACTTAGGCTTTTGTTTTATTATCACCAAAGGTAACATTTATTGGGCACCTATGTATGCATGCCAAAAGATAAAATGCATGATTGGAAGTCAGTGTAACTTAAACCGAGCAGAAACACCAGGGTCCTCATATAAAATTTACAGCCTGCTTCTAATTAGAGCCTAATCCTCTGCTTGGGTATGTTGGTACCTTGGATGTGAGCACTGAGTGGTACTGAAATTCTAGAATTAAAATTACTTTTTAAGCGCTAAACCAAGCCGCCTTATGTCCCTTGAAAGGGCTGACAAAAAGCTTATCTGATTGTCGTTTGGTTGAGAAAGGACTTTGAGGAAAGGAGGCACAGGACAGCTGAGTTCTGTGGACGGAAAGAGACCACGGTCCGGCCGTTGGTTCAGGATCCTGAATTCAGGGGATGGAAAGAGGAGTGGCCAGTACACATTCCCCCTCAGCGTGTGATCATTTACTATGGAATGAGGATGATGGTGTTAGTGTGTAATCAGATGACCTTCAATCATTCCATATGGTTTTCCATTTTCATCTGAATTAGCGCTATTGATAACAATAACAATAATAATAACCACTAACATTATATTTATTATATCCTGGGCACTGGACTTAAATATTTTATTTGCATTAGCTCATTGAATTTTCACAACAACTCTACAGGGAGATTCTATAGCATCTCCCTTATACAGGTGAAGAAACTGATGCTTAAAATTTAATAGCTTATCCCAGATCAAGTGACCAGGAAGCACCGAGGTCCGTCTTACCAACAAACTCACACCACTAATACCTGTACCCTCTAAGTGTACCTTAAGCACATTTCAGAGTTGAGGGGAGCATATCTCTCTGTGCTTTGATCAGTGAGCTTTCTGGAGTTCCCTTCCTCTGATGTTGGGGTTGGCTTCTTTCCGAACGCCATCTCGGTGCCATGGCTTCAGTGACAGTTTTCACAGTGGCTCTTCTCTATAGTAGTTTCCCTGGACCTTTTTACTCAGATGACAGTCTGGCCTCCCTTGTGTGTAGAGGCCTTCCTGTGTGCTGTGATGAGGGCTTCTGCTAGCGTGCTGAGCCGTGGAAGAATGGGGAAAGCTTCTCTGAAAAACTTCCTGGAAGAGATACAGGCCCCGAGGCCCTCAGACCTCATTTTAAGAAAGTTCTATTTATGTGAATCCAGGTTTATACAAAAGATGCATCGGTGGTTGCTTTTCCTCTTTCCAGAGAGACTCCTCACATAACAAAGGACTCACCAGAAATTTTTTTTTTTAATAGACCTTAATGCATTTTAAATTGAATTGAATTTTCAAAATTCAATTTGCGGCGGTAGTTTCCCATGGAGCTAAATGTCCAACATCAGACCTTCCCCCCATACTCCGTGATGGAAACCAGATCACAGATGATATTTTGGGTTGAAATGCTTTCCCCAGGAGCCCTTGAAAAGCCCGGAGTGCCTGTCATCATGCATGGAGGGAGTTTTTCCTCAGGGGACAAAAAGGAAAGTCATAGCCAGGAATCCCAGGCTTTGATTCCTCCCTGGCAGTGTCTTTCTTCCTTCTGAGCTCTGGTAGGGATGATCAGCAGTGTGCTGTATCATAAAGAGTGGCTGATGTCCTACACGTAATCCAGAGTGATTCCGAGATCTTCAGACACTTCCGCTCATCTCTGAAGGACTTCTGGTGTGTTAGTGTACAAAAGTTCTTCCACTGTTGCAGATGATATCCATTAATGTTTACTTTCACATGTACCGTGGAACCCGATCTTCTAGATAGATGAAAGAAGAAAAGAAAGATGGAAAATTAACTTAGACTTAGATCACTGGCCACTGGTGAAGTGCTGAGCACTGCACAGATCCATCATACATATTTTGATTAATTCTTTCATTGCATTCAACTAATCTTTATTGTGCCTGTTTCTTCACAGAATTCTGTGGTGCCCAAGACAATAGTTGTCCTTCTCTCATGGAGCTGATATGCATATAATTCTTCCAGCAACCTGTGATGTGTGTAGCATAATTCCTCTTTCAGAGATCTAGAAACTGAGGCTCCAAAAGGTTAAATAGCTTGCTCTGAATCACATAAGTTAGCAAGAGTGGACACCGAGTTTCTGAACCAGAACCAAGTCTGAGCCACGGCCAGTTTCTTGGTTATTCTATACTCTGTACTATTTATAACACTCAATTAAGGATCAAGTCTGTATTTCTTGGTTAATGGAAAACTGTCTGGAAATAACAACAGCCACAAAACCTTGTTTTAAATGAGAAATTAACTAAAAGGAGTCTTAGTCTTGCAGGAGCAGGAAGAGAGTTTATCCTTTTTCCTATGTGATTACCGGATCCCAGGGGAAAATTAGAAAAAAGCAAATACAGTGGTGGTTACTGAAGGCACAGCCATTCCAGTCACACATGTCGTGTTCAAAGTCCTCTGCTCAGAGAGGATCCCGCTCAAGATTATTGCCCTTGTTGATAAGCACGCTGCTGCAGGGATCCTTTAGAAAGGAAAATGAAACCAGCTCACAGAAAGGACACACAGCTCGCAGCATTATAAAATAAGACCAGCTCTGCGACTGATTAGTTGTGTGCCCTCCTCAACCCTTTACATTTTTCTGAGCCTCTATTTCCTTCTCCACTTATAAAGTATCAAATGATACAAGAGCAAATATATCTATATATATCATATATATATTTGAGAAAGTGAAAACTTAAGCCCCAGTACCAGGGAGAAATGGGATAAAGAAAGAACTAGGAAATGGAGCAGGGGTTTTAACTGGCCCATAGTTCTACCCTGGTGCCCAGCAGAGGGGAGCTTTGAGAGATGGTCCATGAATGGCTGGGTAAAAGAAAAACATGAATGATAACAGTCACTCTAATAAATAGAAAATAAAGTGTCCTTGCTGGCGGCACTGGCTTTTATGTGTCTCTGTAGCCACTAAGTAAAGCTTTATCCTGGCGAGTATTGTGAGTGATCCATACACACTCTTAATTAAATAACCAAAGATGACACGCTCCTGAGAGCTCGAGGTGCTCAGCCCACTCTCAGCTCTCAGATGCCCAAGAAGCAGGCTTGCTCATTTTGTACATGATGGAAGATCATTCCTGAAGCCTGCCACTGTGCAGAGCGAGGGAAAGGCACCACCTCCAGCCACGGCCTCACCTCCACAGGGAGCTTTATCATTTCCCAGGCACACCTGGAAGTTCACCATCCATTCTTCCATTTATCACATTTTCATTGAGCACCTTATGTCCAAGGCTCTGTGCTCCTATTAAAATCTTTAAAAAATATAGCTGTATTAAAAATTGAGCTTTTTTCCCCCTCTGAATTTCTGCAGTGCTTCTTTCAGAGCTCTGAAGGGGTGAGTAAGGCCCAGTGGGGAGCTGCACAGATGGAAGTCATAGAAGCTTGAAGCATGCACTTGAGGAGTTGAGTTCAGGAGGCTTTCCCCATTTTGGCCATGTACGAATGCCAACAATATAACCTCCATATATGATGGAAAGAGGAATGAGGGTAGAGAACTGAGTCAGTTTTGAGACTGGAGTAACTCTCTACAGTCAGGCAAGGACTCTTTGGCCAAAGGAGAAAGAGAGACTAGAAAAATCCTCCAACAACAGCATCCACAGCTCCTTTCCAATAAATGGATCCAATTTCTTCTTTGCTCACTCAGCCCTCAGAAAGCAGCTGGCATTTATGTAATGTTCCAGAATGAAACGGAGCAGTGGCCCATAATGTCCCTTTGGAGGAGGCTTTGAAAAAGGTACTGAAATGGTAGATCACAAATGAAGCATTGTCTTTTCTGCTCATTTCCCAAACTCTATAAATACAGCACATTCAGGAAAAGGTGCCCGTAAACTAGACGAAGCTATGTGCACATGGACTGACAGAGCCACCATCGAGTTTTGAGGGGAAACCCAAAGCCAGTCACCAAAGCAGTGGCCATTCAGTTATGACAAGTACATGGTGTGAATAAAAATGTAGGGAGGCTTGATGGAGCAAAGACTGCTTGTCCAGTATTGAATGTTAATGCTACTTCCTTACAGGATTTTGTGGTTTTTTGTTCCCATCACATGGTTCAGATATTCCCAGGGGGGCTAGAAAAATATAAGGTGTTACATGGTGGTATTTCTTGAAACTAATTATCTGAGAGAATTCATGGAAAATGGAATAGACTGAGGTTTCACACTTGAATAAGACTCCCTGTCATCCATGACAATGTACAAATTGATCCATTAGAAAAGTTAATAACTTAGCTGTTGTTAATAGTAACTAGTTAGTTCTGAGTATCAGGAGTAATCAAATCAGTACTTTTGTGTTCATAATCTTTGTATACACACCTCATAAACAGAGTAAATGAATAAACAGCTTTAATTTTAAATATGTAACTAAAATGCTTGAGCTCTCTCTTCATGCTCTGTAAATGAAAAATAAAACTCAGTAAAGTTAAATTATATTTGCTGGAATCTCAGAAACATGTCGGTGGAATCTAAATTCTAGTACTTTTTTTCAAGTGGAAACTTCTAAGGAAATAATCTTTATATCTTAATCATTAAGCTCCTTAGATTGAATTGAAAAGAGTTAATCAAAGAGGCCCTTCTATAATTACACTTAGTTGGGTAGATTCATTGTACTGGGTTTCGAGTCTGGGAACCCACTTTGATCTCAAGCTTCTATAGGAAAAGATGTTTGTAGTTCTTGTCACCGTGTCCCCCATATAATGCAGTGTCCAGCATCTAGTGGGGCTCAGCAAATGGCTAGGGGATGAATTCTGTGTGGCTGTGGGCTCCACACTCTGCTCCCCGTTTTGCCATTCACGGGCTCACTCTGGAGAATTCTCGTTTTCCTTCTGAGCTTCAGCGTCACTGGCTTTTCTTTGTGATAACAGGTTGGGACCCCAGTGACCTGTCAAGTTCCTTAGAGCTCAGAAACCCTATGATATCAAGTGTCTAGCACAAGGTGGGAGATACCAAAGAAAGGAAAAAAAGAAGATTTCAGGTTATCAGCCTGTTCCCAGCAGATGGGTTTCAGTGGCTGAGCAAGCCTAATGGGCCTCGCCTCTGTGTTGCATTTAAGTAAGTGGTAAAAGTGGAAATTTCTAATGATGGAACTGCAGGCATCAGTGAGCATGGAAGAGAGAAGTCTTACAGGGAGAAAAATGTATGTCACAAATATATCACTGTCATAAGAAGCCTAAGGTTCAGTTCTGAGGGAAATTTAATATTGGATAATTTATACTATTTAAGAATTAGTTATTTACTAATTCTATTCATTTCAAATGTTTCAAGATAGACCTTTTAAATATCAGTTTGCAATCCCAGTTTAATGTTTGGCTTTCCCATTTTGGCCAGAGCCACCCTATCAACTTTTCTTTTTCTACTTTTTAAATTTTAGTTGACACACAATGTTCTCTTAGGTTCAGCTGTACCACATAGTGAATTGACAAATCTGTCTGTTATGCTCTGCTCGTAACAAGTGTAACTGCCATCTGTCACCATATGACCTTATTAAAAACCATTGACTGCATTGCCTAGGCTCTACCTTTCATCCTCATGAATTATTCATTCTCTAACTGGGAGCCTCTACCTCTCATTCCCCTTCACCCATTTTTCTCATCTCTCCATCCCCCTTCCCTCTGGCAATCATCAGTTTATTCTCTGTATTTATGGATCCATTTCTGGTTTTTGTTTATTCATTTGGATTTTTTTTCCTTAGATTCTACCTATACGTGAAATCATATGATATGTGTCTTTGTCTATCTGACTTATTTCAGTTAACACAGTAGCCTCTAGGTCCATCTATGTTGTCGTAAATGGCAAGACTTCATTCTTTTGTATGACTGAGTAATACTCCACTGTAGATCCATAGCATATCTTCTTTGTCTATTCATCTATCGATGGAAACCCTGTCAGCTTTAAAATCAATTTACGGATTCTGTTTTGCCAAGGGCATTATTGGCCCATTCACGTGCGGCTATTCCATTTGGCATTTTGATATTTGAGATAAATTATTGCCATGTCTGGTGTGCAGACCTCCCACTCAAGTTGTACCTCAGGACTCTCTTGCGTTCCAGAACTCTGCAGAAAGACATGTCAGTGGAGCAGTGCCCCCAGTCTGATAAGTATGCTTGAGTTGTAAATTACACGGAAAAGCCTTGCCAAAGCGCACACTTCCGTGAATTTCAGAAGGGTTGAGTAAATGGTAAGACATCACTCATGTGGAAGATATGGAGGACAGTGTCTACCTTATTGAATGTTCCTAATTTTTCTTTTTAATACTTATTTATTTTTGAGAGAGAAAGCACAAGCAGGGAAGGGCAGAGACGGGGGGACGGAAGGTCTGAAGCAGGCTGTACGCTTACAGGAGCGAGCCTGATGTGGGGCTCAAAGTCATGAACAGGATCATGACCTGAGCCCAAGTCAGACGCTCAGCTGGCTGAGCCCTCCAGGTTCCCCACATGAATATTTTTTTTAAAGGACTGAACCTTAAGGCTTTCCAAATTTAGATTTTAGTTGACTTAACACTAACACGAAATAGAATTTTCCTCTGTCTGCTTTGAAAAATGAATTATCTCTGTAGTTAAGAGTCTGTTTTTTGTTTCTCTTTTTCTCTTTGGTCATTTGTTTTCCTTAAATTCCACATATGAGTGAAAGCATTTGGTTTGTCTTTCTCTGACTTTTTTCACTTAGGTGGTTGGCGGAGGGGAGGTGGGTGGGGGATGGGTGAAATAGGTGAAGAGGATTAAGAGTGCACTTACCTTGATAAGCACTGAGAAGTGTATAGAATTCTTGAATCGTCCTCTCATATATACCTGAATGTAATATAACTGCGTGTTAATTATACCAGAATAAAAATAAGTAGAACAAAAAGTAAATGAATTATCTATGGTTGGGATTGCTTTGCACATCTAAAATCAGACCACCAAGTTGTTAAAAGCAGTGTGTGTCCTTTTCATAAGATTCTGTGTTCTTTTGCTGCAAGATGACTTAGACTCTGCAGTTTTCAGACTGAATACTTCTCTTCTTCTCGGTAATGAAGTCCAAGCTTATAAATGCTTAACTTAAACTATTTGCTCTCCTAAATCCTTGTGAATGACGAGAGAAACTCTTTGAAAAAATAGTGCTGCGTCAGAAACAAGTTGAAATCCATTCTTTGCCTGTGAAAATCAAGGGAACTGCAGATTAACAAATGGCTTGCATGTCACTTTTCCTTGGCCTTGGGTCATTGGCTGGATTTTGTGGTTTTGGTCTCGGACAAGGTGGCAAGATGTGTCCACCTGGCATGGATTTTTATCACATAACTTTCTGAAAATGTCTAAGGGATCCCATCTAGCTTGCACGTTTTTAGAACCCAGAGACGTTTGAGACAAAGGACTTGAGTATTTTTCCTTCTCTTGTGCTAGTAGTTTAAACTTGCACTTAAGCTTTGTGAATTAAATATATCACATCCAGATAATAGAAAATTTTTCTTCCCAATTAAAGTCTGATTCATTTTACTGATTTGGTACTGGGATTTAAACCAAAAATAGATAATAATTCTTTGATATAAGTTCCTATGTGACTTGGGCCAATGTGCCCCAAGTTTGCAAACAAGAAGATAAAGCTAATGACATCTGTCAGCCCCAATCCAGTAACTGAAATATTGCCCATAACTTCCAAGTTAGTCTTGCAGAGCCTACTTCTTTCCATGTGAAGAAAACAATCTTGGGTTGGAAACCTGTATTAAAGCTCAAATAATATTGTCAGCCAGCAAGTTCCTTGAATCAGAAGGTCACTGGCCTGGGCGTGAGTGTTAGCTTTCAGAGAAGACTGGGTTATTCTTGGAGCCATAAAAAATATTTATCTATTGAAGCTGAGATAATGAACTATCATTTTTATGAAGTTATTGTGTCAAGCTTTAGGATATGAGTTGATAGCCTTTTGGAGAAAGAGTACAAACTCCTTCACCTTCTCTAAACCAGGTCAGCACCACTGAATGCAAGACATAGGGTGAAATCACTTCCTTCTTCTCTTACAGAGTGTCTTTGCTGCTTTTATCATTTTCTTTTTGTTCCTTTACTTACAAATAAATACTCATTACCACTTATTCCATCTCTTACCTCTGTCTCACCTTTCCCTCACATGTATTATAATTAATTACATGTAAATGGAGATACAGTAGTCCGCCTTATCTGTGGTTTAGGATTTCTTGGTCAGCTGCGTTCTAGAAGCACATTATCCTCCTCCTGACGTATCATCAGAAAGTCAGTAGCAGCCTGATGCTACATCACAACACCTACATCAGTTCCCCTACTTCATCTCATCATGTAGGCATTTATTCATCTCATATCATCACAAGAAGCATGAACATAGTACAATGAGGTATTGTGAGAGACCACATTGAAATAACTTTTATTGCAGTATATTGTTTTAATTGTTCTATTTTATTATTAGCTATTGTTAATCACTTCTGTGCCTAATTTATACATTAAGCTTTATTATAGGAGTGTACGTATAGGAAATAACATGGTCTATATAGGGTTCAGGACGATCCAGTGTTTCCGGCATCCACAGTGGGTCTGGGACCATATCTGCCATGGATACGGGGGGGGACTACTGTATCCTGAAAGGAACCCATGAACTTGTCTGGGGCCCCCACCCAGACAGTTTGCTTACCAAAACTATGTTTCTCTCCCCTTCCCTTTCAAAATATGAAACTCTACCACTAGCTCTGCAGAATGAAAGGCAAAACCCTCAAGTGCTGAGCATTTACAAAAACAACCTCAAATTTGTGGCATGTGTTGCTTATGGACTTTTTTTCTTGACAAAACCGTAAATTGCGAAAGCCTGGCATGAAATTTCAAAGGCTCCATCCCTATGAGAAGCTATAAGATCAGAGAAGGGAGAGTTTTCAAGCCAGAAGGAGTCTTAGATATCTGAATAGATATTAAGCATAAACATAACTCTGAGGATTGTATTTGCTCATTTTGAACGTTCTGGTTTGTGTTACCTGAGGGTCTTTGTATCTCTCTAGGAACATAACGATAAAATCCCCTGTGGTTACTTCTCTATTATTTGCCAGAGACAAAAACCTGTATCTGAGCATAGTTAGCTCTGCTTTGAACTTCTTGTTTGCTTTCTTCCCTGTTAGTCACAGTCATATATAAAATTTGGAAACGCCAAAGTTGCCCAAGGAACAAACAAACCTTGTGGAAGTCTAAACAACATTCCACATGGTTCTTTGTGCTCAGAAATGGCCACAGCAGGTTCTGCTGCTGTTCAAAGCAGCCCCTTTTTATTCAGGGAGAGTGTTCTATGTGACACACCGAGGAGGGAGTGCCTAGGAAAGGGAAGAGAGATTGTGCCTCTGTTAGTGCTCCGTTACCTCCCAATATTCTTCCTGATGGATGCCCTGTGGCAGGGGTTTAGGGTGAGAAACTCTATTCGTGTGCACCTTATTCAGACCATTCAGAGCTTGCCCGTGACTGCAACTTGAATGCCAAATTCTTAGGCAGGAAGCCATAGCAACCTGTTTAATACCAATGTTCAAAACAGTCTCCTTGTAATTAAAGCAGTATTAAGAAAACAGAACTTCTGCCTCATTTTGGCCAGAACTCAAAGATGATAGGCTGTGTTTTAGTAGGGCTTTTTCCTTTCTCTTAAATCAAATTTTGACAGTCCCTTATCCTTGAATATAGATGAAGCACATCTGATATTTGGAAAATAAATGTGTGGCATCAAATTTTCTATGCTAATCTTCTAAAATTGGCAATTGCCTGAGCTTAGTTATATGTTCTATAACCCTATCAGTGTGTATAGTGCTCAGTTTCCATGGGAATAAGCTTGGCACATTCATTCAGCTCAGAATCAGAATTAATTCAGGAGGCTGTGGTTGTCCTGACACTCAGTGCTAAACGATTCTCCTGATAATTAGAAATATAATCTGTGTTGCTTTATTAGACAAACATTTTCCTGGGTCTTTGTTTGTTTGTGTGCTTTTCAGATGCCTGATCTTACCGTGTTTACTTTCTGCAAGAAGTAGTTCTTTGCAAAGATAATTGGAAATTCTTTTGTTTTTGAACTTAGTTTGGATTCATCACAAGAACCTTGATATTTTCCCCTTCTCGTAAACTGGTCAGATTTTCGCAAGTAGGTGCAGACTTGTAAATCCTAATGCAGTAATTCCCCAATTTGAGACCACAGCAAAATCATATAGAAGGCTCATTAACACACAGGTGCCTGCTCCCATCCCCGGTTTCTGATTCAGCAGGTCTGGGTGGGGCCGTTAATTTCCATTTCCAACAAGTTCCCAGGTGATGCTGCTACTGCTGCTGGGCCCCACACCCTGAGAACCACAAGCTTTGTCAAAACAGCCACAAAGCTCAGAAAGCATTTTTGGAGGTAGTTGCTCTGTGCATAGTTAGCACTGTCCTAAATTTCGTCAGATGTATCTACTATCTCGATTACGTGTAAGTTACATGCAAAAGCAAGGTTGTATAAGTAGTCTAAGTAGTCGAGGCAGGAGAGGTGAGCATAGGCTGGAGGGTGCACGGTGGCTTGGGAGAAGACACTGGGCTGTGGCTGGCCACCAAGCAGATGAAAATGAAATTTTCATAAAGTATGTAATCTTCAGTCAGAAATTAACAAGTAGGTCAGGTTTGGGTTCAAGAGGTGCCCCACGTGTCACCCACAAGGCAGCCCCTTTTCCAGATGAGCAAGATGTCCCCTTCTTCAATGAGGCGTCCTTCTGCTGTAATTAATCAGGACTTGGACAAGCATGGCTTTGTTAGGTGAGTAATGCCAGCTTGTCTATAAATAATATCAAAGAATTAACCTTGTGTGCTAATGTCATTTCCAAAAGCATTTTGTTAGATATATTTGACTGAAATACTGGTTAAGAAACATTCTGGAGCTTTGAATATTGTTAGATTTTGTACACACTCCTGGTTTTAATGAACTTCTGAATAAACAAATGATCTGTCAAAGCAAGTGGGTTATTTAATTTAGACCTTGAGACATCATGGCTTTATAGGAGGCAGGCATAAAATTTTGCCTGAGAGCAATCAGCAAGGAAATGCTTTGCTCTTTGTTTATTTTAAATGTAATGTTTAGCTGGTAACTTTACTTTGGTCTACTATTTATGAGTTAGTGCATTTATTCCTAGGTATAACTCATTGAGCCCCCAATCTTCCGTCTCCATGCCCATGCCTCTGGATTGAATCCTTCTGCATCATCCTATTATTCAGTAGTTGGGAATATACAGCGCAGGTAACTATAGCCCTTCAGAAATAGGCTTTCATGAAATAGCAGTGGGCATAACTAAAAGAGCTGCCTTGTCCCTGGACTTGACAAATCTCAGATGAGTCTAAGCCATAATTGTTCTTGGCAAGTGACAGCTGGTCATCAGCTCATTCTGAGTGTGTAAATCTGTGCACACTTTGCTTGGTCAAATCCCCTGTCAACTGCACTAAGAGTTGGAGTGTTTCCAGTCTGCCTGTCCTTGATGGCTGGAAGATAAGGCATCTGATTGAAGAACTCTGCCAACGCTTGTATTTTCAGTTTTTCCTTTCAAACCCAGTAACTGGATATTTGTTCTTTCCTTCTTACAGACCAGTTTCCCTGAGTATGGCAGGATGTATTTTCTATCCCTTCAGTCTCCTAAGTGGCATTACAGTACAGTTGGGTTTTTTTTTTTTTAGAACTTTTTTTTTTTAATATTTTTATTTATTTCTAGGAGAGAGAGGGAGAGAGAGACAGCGTGAGCAGGGGAGGGTCAGAGAGAGAGGGAGTCACAGACTGAAACAGGCTCCAGGCTCCGAGCTGGCAGTCAGCACAGAGCCCAACGCGGGGCTCAAACCCACGAACTGTGAGATCATGACCTGAGCAAAAGTCGGACGCTTAACCGACTAAGCCACCCAGGCGCCCCAGTTGGGGTTTGTTTTTTTTTTAAGTACTCAAGTGGCTGTTTTCTGGCATCTGGGAGATCAGCAACTAAATTATTCGCTGAAAGAATGCAAGGGCAGATCTGAGAGACAGTGGTGAATGTATTTATTCATTGAATCAGAAGCCATTTAGTGAGTGTTAACTGTGTATTGAGGACTGTGTTCTGTGTGTGTGTTCCTATCAATGAAACATAGCCTTTGACTTCAGGGAGAGGTAAGTAAGCAAGTAATTTTTCATCTGGTGTTGTAGTTGCTATCATGGAAAGAGCAGGTGCTGGGGAAACACAGGGTGGGTTGGGTGGAGGTCTGCCTAATGGATTTAGGGAAGCCTACTGGAGGTTTAGAATGGAATCAAAATTTGGGTAGGTTTAGAGTTGAGATTGACTGGCAGATGACAGAAGGAAGGACATTTTGGACCAAGAACTATAAAGGAAAAGGCACGATAGTGAGGGAAAACCAGGGTGCTCTGGAAATGGCAAGAGAGTGAGCCGAGCTGGGAGGTGGAGGGTCATAAGAAGAGAAGTTGAACATGAGGCTGGAGAGGGTGATGGGAGCCAGAACACACTTTATATTCTGTGCTAAGGAATTTAGTTTTCCAACGCAAGGGCATATAATCAGGATTGCCTTTTTGAATCACACCTGGGATGGAAGTTTGGAAAATGGATTGAAGGGGCACATGACATGAGTCATAAAGTTTGGTTAGGAATTACTTGTTAGTTTAGGGAAAATCAGGACAAAGTTGTGCTGAGGGGAATGCAGTGGGAATGCAGAGAAGAAGGTTTTTATGAGAGAGAGAAGTAAGGAATTTTAGTATACAAGAAGCGAGGGTAAGGGAAAGCCATCAGGCCTAGTTTTGGAGCAAGTTAAGAATTAAGATCTATAATCAGATTTGTTGGTAAGCCTGTCTGTTCTGTTGAAGATGGACAGTTAAGGTACAATGAAGAATCAGTCTCAAGTTGCAGAGGTCTCTCTAATGGTAAAAAGGAATGGAAAGGGGCCCTATATGGCCCTCTTACCACCCATGTCAGAGGGGGTGGATTATGCATTATGGTGGCATCATGTCTTAATAGAAAGGCCAACCTAAAGAGTGTATGTCACATAGAATAAGCCACAGAACTACCAACCTATTCTCATAAACTCATCCTTCCCTGATAGAATGAATTCTTGGCCATGGAAGAACAACTTGACCTCTATTTCTCTGCTGTATTACTTCCCAGAAAGTGAGCAGAGAGGTCTTCAGGTGATGGAGCATGGGGAGCTGGCTGGGCTTAGACCCTCTGGATCCCCCCTTTTGTCCCTGTCTTTCTGCCTGAACTTGATCTCGTCATTTATTCATTACACTCACTTTTCTTTTGACGGTACTGCCCAATTTGCTCTATTACTCTTTTCTGTACTATAAGTGAATAGGGAAGTCAGCTATAGAAAATAATCAGTGGAAAGTTATAGTTTGTGAAAGGAACATGATGAACACAAACTGCAGTGTAACAGCAATATAAAATACACCAGGAATCCAGCAGGAAACCCCCAAACAAGATTCTCATCCATTCACTCATTTTTTTTTTATTACTATTTATTGAGTACCAACTTCTGTGAATCAACATCAGTAAACAAAATGGATGAAATTCCTTGTTCTCATGATGTCTACAGATTGGGTTTACAAAATATTTCAGTAATGTTCATACTGTCACTGGATTTTATAAGCTTACCAAAGTCATCATGAGGATAATGTAAAAGTCTTGGACAAGAATAGTATGGAGATATTTGGTCATTGGCTAATTGTAATTGTTTCTTTCAAGCTAATTTTTCTTTCCCCATGCTCATTCTGGTTTCTTCCTGCCCTATGGACCTGTACTGGCATTCGTGTCTACCTTTTTCCTTGACTGCTTTATATCTATCCACAGCACATTGAAGCATATCAATAAAATATAAATCCCATCAAGGTCAGAGTACTATTTAGAATTTCATACAGTTGTTGGACATGTCTTTTAGGGCATGGTGACCTTCCCTAGCTACACTCAGCTTTGTACTGCTGCTTGGCAAGAGATTTATGATATCACATGACTCATGTAGAACATGAAAGAAATACAAAGCAGTTTGTCATATTTACCAGTGCAGAGACCATCAATGACCCTCACCTTGGAGAGAAATACATGGGATTCCGATAACCATGAGCTGAGTCACATATACCTTAAACATTGGCCCTCTTCTGTGACTTTGGTTTGAGGCAAGCTAGATGGATCTGACCATACCCTGGTCTTCCAGTCCAGGAAGATTTGTGAGAAAGGTACTCAGTGTGTGAATTCCCTTTTAAAAATGTTGTGGATTCACATAACTGGACTTTGCTTTAAATCAGCAAGAGTTATGAGGCACAGAACCAGAAGTTTAGATCAGGGAATGCTTTCAAATTTCCATATATTATCTCGTGCATTATAGCTAACACCCGTGTGAGGTTGGTATGATCATTCCTATTGAATAGATGAGAAAACTGAGGCTTGGGGCAGTTAAAGAACCATTGTTCTTGGTAATATAACTAGTAAATAATAGAATCTGTAAAGAAAACTATCCTTGATGATTCCAAAGACAGTGCTTTGGGGAGCATGTTATGCCATTTTCACAAACCACTGAGAGGAAACATACTGTGTTATAGGTACTTGGGACATAACTGAAAATCAAAGGCATAGCCCCTTTGCATAAGAACTGACACATCTACGAATAGCAACTCCCATTACTGAGCACTCTTTGTGTGCCGTACCCTCTTTACAACTATATGGTAAGGTAGGAACTAGCACTATCATCCCATTTATAGTAGAGGTTGAGAAATTAGTTTACAACAAGTGAGTGGTGGGCTGGAATTAGAATTCACCTCTTTCCTGACTCCAAAGGCTATATTTTTACCCAGGGTCGCTCCAGAGATGACATGGCCCTACACACAAAAATTAGATCTAGTACCCAACGCTGGTGGAGCAGAAATCATGTAGAGTCAGAATAGGTATAGGGTCACAGAAGAGAGCAAGCATCCTGGCCTGGAGTGGCTGGGAAGGTCTTACTGAAAGCCTTCAGGAAAATGGGAGCTCCGGGGGTAACTAATTACGTTGTCTCTTGTTTCCACCTTAATCCGGCCCATTTGTCTTTGGATCTGTTGGTCATCTTGAGGCCCCTTAAACTCTGCTCACCTCCGAGATGAGGCTCACTAATCCTCCACCTCGTGCCCAAACTCCCTGCCTCACTTTACAGGGATCTCAGCTTATGGTTGCACTTATTACTTGTATTACTCACAAATACACTCATCTGCGTGTGTATTGTCCACCTCCCAGGCCGGGTGGCACACTACACAAGAGCAGCTTTTTATTACGATTTCTCTGGTACCTTAACAGGGTCTGGTGTTACAGACATCCAATATTTATTGAATAAATTAATTAATGAATTCACAAATCTTTGAATGAATATTGAACTAGATAGATACAAAACCTTAGGTGAATGTGAGCTGAGTTTGAGAATTTCTCATGTTCTCTGTCAATATCAAATTGCACTCTTTTCCCACTTCCCCATTGTAGTGTTTCCCCTGAAGGTTCTTCTGGGTCTTTTGGAAAAGTGAATAGGCCTACATTAGGCCTCTTCTTCAGGAAATCTCCTAGCTCTTGAGAGAAATCATACAACACATAACAAACTTAGTGAATGCAAAGCAAACAGCTAGAGGTTGAGTCCACAAGGAAGACTTGGCTAAAAAAGAACATATTCTTGGAATCAGGCACCAAAAACTTCATAGTCAGCTCTGTCAATTCTGTTTGCCTGGGTCTCACTGGTTATGTCCAGTGGTATTAAAAATACTTGCCTAATGCTGAATGAGGATACATACGGTGCCTTTTTCTCTCTGTCCTCACTTGACATTCCTTCTGAGCAAACCCTAGTCTCTTGGCTCTAGACCTCGTCTTCATTATGCTGACAGTATAGAACACACTCTGTCATAGAGATTGCGTTTTGAATTTTCGATGGAGGATTTCATTTTTGCCTTTGGCCATTGCCCTTCTTCCTCATTCTTACCTGGATCTATTTACTTAGAGATACTCCTAGATTCAGTCATAACCTTGATGATTCTCTTGCACTGTTCTTCACACACTGTTATTGTTATGGGAAGATATTAACTGCTCACTGAGTGGGCCTGACTAATCTGAGTGTTGACAGGATTCCCTTATGTTGCTTTCTGAATCACCTGAAAATAGGTGCTCCCTAGGGAGGGAGCTAGAGGAACTTGCATTTAGCTACTCTCCATGGCCCTCTCTTGGCCTTCCTGGGGACCTACGTTCTAGAGAGACTCCACTCAGGACGTGGGAGTAAGGGTCATTGCCATGTCTGGGTCATACCCAGATCCAGGGTTTCAATCCGTGATACTGGGCAGAGGGAGCTTTGTCATGAATGCTCCTAACTTGGACATTAGGGAAACTGTTACATCAAAAAGGACAAAATTGCCAAAGGGAGGTCCTTGACCTTTTGTAAGACTGGCACCCTGTCTCTCAGACCCCGTGGCTCTTATTCTGCCAGCATCCTGGGCCTTTTTTCTCCCAGTCTCCTCCACAGCCATCTTTACCTTGCACCCTAGAAATCTCCCTTTGGAGCCTGGCCAGTGTTCCATGTGAAATTGAAACCATAGGTTTGCCAAGAGTGATCGCAATTTTCATCAGATTGAATCTCTGGGTTTCTGGGTGTTCTGTTTTCTTTGGCTGGTCCTTAGGCATATAGCTGCCACCATGTCCATTTCAGATTGAAGGCTCCAGTGTCTAGGAGCTTAGACATCTAGACAGATTTACTTAGTGCCCATCAAAAAATAAAAATAAAAAATAATGACTAAGCCACATGTTGTATGTGATTTTACTGGGCTGAGATTTAGGTCATTTGGGATCCATTTTAAAGTACCGACAAGTAATTAATTACTTGGGCAAATAAAATAAAGGGTTTCAAATAAACATTCTGTATAGTTTCCTGCTATCTTAAAATTCTGTGATTCTCTTTTGCTGTAAGAAGACTGTATCAGTGTGTTAGAAGTAAAAAAAAAAAAAAAAAAAAAAGAAAAGAAAAAAAAATCTAGGAAATGCAGTTCTGTCAGAGCCTGGCTTTTATACAGAAACTCTCATGAATCCTTCTGGGGGGAGGATTGTCTCTTCTCCCGATTCTGCCAAGAAAGGTCCATTATGTCACCCATTTTTCAGTTTCAGATCCATATTAACTAGTTTCTTAGAGGGTTCTTCTCTCAGTTAAGATGATTTGTCCCTTAGGGGCCTTTTCAGATGTTCTAACCCCATGTCTACATAAAAACTAACATTGAAGCCAGTCTTAACTTCAGAAAGGCACATAGGCCTATAGCTTGCATTTATTTTTGGGTGATTTCTCAGCACGGTCCAACTGCAAGAGAGCTAGAAGAAATACTCTATCTTGTAAGACTGCCCAAATGGAGACTTCCTGTGTCTTTTCTCTTGATGGGAGGGGTGAGCGTAAGGGAAACACTCAGCAAATCTCTGCTGGCTATAAGACTTTACATTTGTTGACCAGTGGAACCCCATCTACAGAATTGGAGTCCTGCTTTTAAGTGTTTAGAGTTACTTACTAAGTAGCTCACGTTAGGAACTTACAGACTCGTGTTTGCAGGCTTCGTAAAGCTGTAGTCAATATGTGATCCACTGCTACTTGGCCATCCCATACTAGAAGGTTCTTTGTTTTGTTTTCATCAAAGATGACAGGGCAATTCAGAAAGTCAAAGGACATTTCTCCAAAGTAAGCAAAACACTCCACGAAAATCATGTTAGCAAATAATAGCAAGCGATGTATATTGAGAGCTTACCCTGTGGCATGCGCTTTGATAACTGCATTTCTGAGCCCATTTGTAGAAATTAAAAAGAAAATGACAATTGAAAATCAGAGAAGTGTTAAGATATTTAGCAGAGGTTGTGGATCTGTACTCAGCAGAACTGAGAACGCAAGCCTGTTTGACTCCAGTACCTGTGTTCTTTACCTGTTATTCTCTATCTGCTCAGCACCTGACATATGTCCTCTAGTCGAAGGCCATGCACTCTGCCATCTTGGCTTTGTGAACCTTGGGATAGAAACTTCAAGGAGCCATGGAAGACGGGAAGGAATTTTGTGTATGTGGGTTCTGGGCCATGCGGCTCCCTGGGCGTTGCCACCATAACATGGGGAGTAAGGACTGCTTTCTCAGTGTCCATTAAGCAGCCCTCCTGGGATGGTGGAAACAGGTGGCCCGGAAGCTGGGTATGCTTCAGTTTGCCTCATCTTTGAACTCCTTAATGCTCTTCTGTAGGGGACTAGACGTTACATCTTTGGAAAGTAAATCCAGTGTTTCTCCCAATTCCTTGGCTGTCCATAGGCCACGTGCATACCATCCCCCATTTTCAGAATTAGAGGGGATTTTTAGAAGATGACTGGTTCTGTTTCCTCCACCCTCTGCCCATTTTAGGAAAGAGACACGGAGATACATAGGAGCGTGCCCAAGAAAGCATGGCTAATTAGCTACAGAGCTAACAGACACTCTGATTTTTAGAATTCCCACCACAGTGCTCTTTGTCACACTACCATATCACCTCTCAGAAGCAACCTTTCAAATCCTGTCCTTTCTTTCTTGCCTTCCTGCTTATTTTAAATTTCTCATTGTTTAAAAGTATCTCTTCCCTACTCTCTCTGCTCCTCCTAAGTTTTCCCCATTTTCCCTCCATTGTGTCTGTGACTCTTCCTGTGCTATTGTTGAAAGCACATTATTGTTGAATAATGTCCATTCCTATAGCCAGTGCTACTTTGTATTTTCTTTGTGGTGGGGAGGGAAGTATGAAAGAAATGCAGGCTATGAACAGCTGTTACTGAGTCCTCCAAACAGGAAAGTGCTCTGGGCTATTTTTAAGCCATGCTTTCAAAGATGCAGGACTGGCACTGCCTTTTACCGCCACCACCCCCCCGCCTCCCTCAGCAGGCTGGGCTGTGTTTTCCAGGGTGCAGTTCAGAAAATTTGGAGTTATTGTTTCTTCAAGGGCTTGTCTCCCCCAAAGAAAGCCTCAGCCAATGACTGCCCTTGTGCAAAAGCGTGGGAAGACTGCATCACAGGAAACACTTTGCCCCATTGAATGAACTGGTGTCCATCAGTGATTCTCAGCAATAGATTACTAATTGTTTTTATCAGAACAAAAACAGTAAGAAGCACTTCATAATGCTGGACTCTAGTTAGCTACATCATACTGTTGGCTTTTTGCATGATTGCTGTGAGGAAAAGATATTTTTAAAAGTTCACTACTCAGTCTGTCATAGAATGAAAATTTCTGATAACCTAATGAGGTCAGTTCAGCTGACTGTACCAGAGTCTGTTATTCTGTTATTCCCATGTATGTGGTTGAATGCTAACCCATCTATAGTCTCTGGTTTTGTTTCAGACTGTATGCTTAGGAGCTTTCGTGCTTTAATTTTTTTTAATGTGCATTTATTTTTGAGAGAGAGAGAGAGAGAGACAGAGCATGAGCAGGGAAGGGCAAGAGAGAGACGGAGACACAGAAGCTGACGCAGGAACCAGGGTCTGAGCTGTCAGCACAGAGCCCGATGTGAGGCTCAAGCCTGTGAACTGTGAAATCATGACCTCAGCTGAAGTTAGACACTTAACCAACTGAGCCACCCAGGCGCCCCATACCTTAAATAGCAAGTAAAAGCATGAAGAATGGTATCTCAGGTGACAGAGTGTTTGTCATCGTGTCACATGGACAGCTTCACACTGTTGGAGTTTGAGTTTCCATCTCAAAAGAATACTAAAAATGATAGTGATGCGCCTGCTAACACCAATAATAATAGAGAAAGATTTCAGGTGAAATTAAACCAGTAACTGGGGTGTTTTACTTGACATCTTTTTTCTTTAAAAACAAACAAGGAAACAAGGCGTGTGATATTTACCCATGCTGGCATTTCCAGTAGATTCACTGGCAACTCGGCTTCTTAAGAAAGAGTAGAGTGGAATCTTATGGGACATCCAAAGGCTAGCTGTACTCTGTTCTCTTTGTAGTCTAGTTATGTATTCTCTTCCATGTACTCTGTTCTTTTTATGGCTTTGTGACTGCCAGTGTCCACATGGCAGTCCTTTGGTATAGACTCAGTTTTGTGGTCCGAGCATGTGCACACACATATACATGTGTGCATGTTTTCCAATTCGCTACATGACGTAGAAGTGATTCATTCCCCTCATAGTTTTCTTCTTTCGGATAGGCAAGTGACATCACAAATCATTCCATCTGCCTTACGGATTTGTTGGGTACATCATTTGTGGCAACTGACCTGAAGGCATTCTGGAGACTTATGTAACAAACTCCCTAGTGTAAAGTAGCAGCCTGTTAATAGAGCTTATTGATATGAGGCAAAGCCTCCGCTTCAGTATTCCTCAAAGGAGATACCACAAAAGATGTTTTCCATTACTCGTGATAAACTTGACCAAGGTATCCATATATTGTTGGTTCGTTTATATTCAGTTCTTGCTTGGGAGGAGAGCCAATGTTAACAGTTTATTTTGTGGCCTTGAGATACTTTATTTAAGCAAATGCTAATGGGCCAAAATTTATGACTTTGACCTTGTCACTTATTCCTAGCCAGTGATAATGCTGACACTGGAGCCAGTCCGTTTGGCCTCTAAAGTTTGGACACATTATTGATTTTCTTGGAAGTGTTTATATAGTTGGGCAAGCAAACACAGACCCTTCCTCACCAATATGGTCTTCTAGAAGCTGCCAAAATCTAATAAGATTGATCAGTTCCATGCTAATGGGTAAACCAGTCCAACTGCAGAGTTCCTGGAACACGCCAGCCATCTGCCTTTCTACACTGCAGTGATTTAGAGGGCCAGGTGTGCTGTCCAGAGGAGGGAAGAGTCCGGCCTCAGTGGCTCCTTTGGGCTGCTTCAACACTTTTCTTTTCATCCACAGAAATGATATTAATGCAATTACATAGTTATTGTTTGTTTATTACTTATATGTTTTCCTTATGACCATAAGCTATTTGTCATCAGAGAACATGTTTGTCTTATTCCCTACTTTTACCCAGCACACAGCTCCCTGAAACTTCGTGAAGGCAATTGAAGACATCCACGAGGAAATAAATGGATGATAGAATGAGAGACACACACAACATCGAGCCCAAACCGGCTTGACTTCTTCATTTTAAAGATGAAGAAACTAAAAAATGAGATTAGTGATGACTGCCTGATTTGCACATTCTGTTAGTGGCCACCTTGGGACCTCTATCTCCGGTTTTTGACTCAATTTATTGTTCTCTTTATTGTCCCATGCTCCTCTCGATATTACAATCCATCCTCTCATGTTACTTTATTTTTTTAGTTTATTTATTTATTTTGAGAGAGAGAGGAGAGAGAGAGAATGTGCACCCAAGCACACCAGCAGGGGAGGGGCAAAGAGAGAATCCCAAGCAGAGCCTGATGCAGGGCTGGAGCTTGCAAACTAGGAGATCATGACCAGAACTGAATTTGAGAGTTGGTACTTAACTAATTGAGACACCAGGCACCCCATCTCATGTTATTTTAAGTGTAGGTTCTTCGGTTTTAGGGATTAAATTAGGGAGGGATAGAAAAACCCCTGCACTGGGGATCAAGAGATGCTGTCTTGGTACCAGCACAAAGTGGCCCTAAGGAAGGATGTGCTCAGTGTTGGGACATTGAAACAGCAGCAGTGAACTCTCCCTGCCTTGAAATTCCTAGAAGCAAATCACAACCACATCAAGACAGAGACTAAGCCAGATTGTCTTTTCTGGTCCTTTCCAGCTTTCTGACTAAACCCTGATGATTCAGCCAGGACAGAAATAACTTCCCATCTTCCCTGCAGGCCTCTCTTCATTCTTTAGAGGTATAGTTCTGACAGAGCTAGAGCACTATAGCAGTAAAGAATCAGGATACTGGCAGAGAAACCTACCACTTGAACATCTCTTTAGACTTTTTGAAGGGCCTTTTCAAAATAGAGACTTTGGATAAAATAATAGCCAAATGATTTCCCATCCAGGGTTTTCTTCCAAAATATAAATCCAAAGGAAATTAATATAATAAAATTATAATCACAGGCACTAAAATTTTAACTGCTAAGGCAATATATAATGTTCAGACTCTAGGCTCTAGTCATGGTTTTCAAACCTGGCTGAATGTCAGAATCACCAGGAAGCCTGGTCCCACCTGCCAGGCATTCTGCTTCAGTAGTTTTAGGGTGGGATCCTGGAATCATCTTCTTTATTAAAGCCCCATGGGCAATTCTAATGATGAGCTACATTTAGAAACCACTAGTCTAGAAAATCTCGAGAAACTTTCCAAATGGCAAGTTCTATTTTTGAGCTCATTGTTCAAAAGCAAATCCATTGTCCTGGATTCCATTTTAGGAGATAAAAGGCCTATTTCTTTGTAGGATATTAACAAAGTTCACAAACATTTATTAAGTTTTAGCAACATGCTGGAGTTTTCTTGGCATTTTTTTTTCTTTTATAAACCCAACAGGGTATGAAACACACATACCCCCATGTACTTGGGGGGAATCTTGGACTCATTTGCAAATTTCTTAGTCAGTGGATTTTTATGATCTTGGCATTTAGTCAGCCAGACATAGATAGCTCCCGTATAGAAAGAGTGCTCGGGGCCAAGGAGTTTCAACTCGGTTTCAACAATTCTTTAGTGTAGTTTATGTAAAATATTAACTTATGAGATAGACTCTTGCATCTGGACAAATGACAGTGAAAGATACAACAGATTAAGAATTAACAAGTACCAGATGCACTGTAATAATGTGGGTTTTCCCTTTGCAATTTCAGATGCAGATTTTTGAAAAATGGCCACTCTTCAGGGCTATACTTGTATTTGGAGTCGCTTAGTAATTAAATAGAACAATAGATGATTGGAAGGAAGGAAAGATGGATGGACGGACAGAAGGAAGGAAGGGAGATTATAGATAGGTTTGTAGGTGGGGAGATAGATGGATTATAGATACACTTGGCCTTTGTAGGAATCTAACCCATTTAATTGAAGCAGCAATGGAAAGCTGAATGATTCAGTGGATAAAGAGTAACTTGAAAAACCAAGAGATGTGAGTTTGAATCTTGCATCTCTTCTCTATTTCCTCACCTGGAGAAGTAGGAGATAATTTATATTTTCCTCCAAGAATTACTCTGTCACAGGAGTGAGAAACAACAAAAGGTAATGATTTCAGAGAGATCATAGGTGAACTAATAGAAAAGGTATAAAACCATATGGTATCTCAGTTTTAAATGACCTGGCAGTTATCAAGGAAGCCTTGGATTTCAACACTTTACCATGCCAGGTGTGGACATTGGCAGACACACCGGGAATCACTCACTGCCAGATGACTATAAAGCTCACCTGCAATGTTTACTTTTTAAGAGCCATTTAATAATATTGTCTGATGTTTCAGAGTTTCTTGCCATCTAAAGCAACAGCAGCCACACAGATCTTCAGCAAGGCTTGCATATTTGTAGGTATATCTAACTTTCTTTCTATAATCCAAGGGTGTAGTATGGGTCCACTTGAAATGAAGCTATGAATCATTTAGGGCTCTTTGGTGGCAAGAAACAGAAATGGGCAGCAGCTGATATATGTGAAGCAAGGAAGTTATTAAAGTAGAGGATAGGTCAGTAGCAAAATAAAAGCTGAATAATCTTGCCTTTAGAAAGATGGACAAAGGGCCGTTTGGGGATCTCGGCATGAAGAACTGTCCTAGAGCTTCCCCCAAGGCAGAGCCCTAAGTCAAGGACATGGAACAGGTAGTTCACTTGGGAAGTGACTGTAGGAAGCAAGACAAAGGAACAAGCAAGAGTGATGCTGAGAAGGAGGGGAAGACTGCGGATATTGATTTGGCCACTGCTTTGGGCAACTGGTACTCAGTCTATCTGGTACCTTCTGGAGAGCAGAACTGTCTTTCCAAGGGATTGAAGGGCACGGGGAGTCCTGTATTGCCTCCGTGGGGTTAACTCCCTTTCACTTCCAGATTCAGCTGGAT
Source organism: Hyaena hyaena (assembly GCF_003009895.1). Taxonomy (NCBI): domain Eukaryota; kingdom Metazoa; phylum Chordata; class Mammalia; order Carnivora; family Hyaenidae; genus Hyaena; species Hyaena hyaena. The sequence continues at coordinate 3,065,518 of NW_024080673.1, forward strand.
GAAGTATGAGACGGCTCTTGTACAGGGGGCTCTCGTGACTGCATTAGTTAAGCTGTAGGACATAATGACTGCATGGTTCCCAAAGGAAAGACGGCAAGAAGGTACTATTACCCAAAGATGAAGGAACACAGAGGCAAGCAAAATCAGTAGATATTTCTTAACTGGAGGTGGAAGTGGTTTTTTTCACTTGTTTTTTTGTTAGTTTGTGGTTTTGTTTGTTTGTTTTTTTTTTTTTTTTGAGAGAGGATTTATTAGGACCAAGGTAAGTCACTCGTACATAAGCTTTCATTCACACTATTTCTTCTACTTCTCAATTTATCTAAATCTTAACTAACCCAAGGCCCACATCCTCCATCACATCTTTCAGAGTGACTTATTCCTCACCAGTGTTCTTTTCTTTGAAGTTGTATCATAGTGCCCGCCCTCCAACCCCCTGCACCTAGCTTAAACTTCAATTATTCTTTAGATCTTCAGTGTTTGATTCCATTCCCTTCCCTGGCAGAGAAACATGAGTTTTAGCAATAGTCAGAACTGAGTTAAAATTATTATTATATCACTTAATACTTATGTCATATTCTCCCTGGGTTATATCATCAGTAAAATGAGTATGATAGTAATTACCTTAAGGATTACATTCATATTAACTCATTACCTATGCCAAGGAACTTAATAGATCATAAGCATTTAATAATTAATAGTTCCTCTGCTTTGATAGCAAAGACCATACTTTATACTTGTTTGGATATTTCAAAAAAAAAAAAAAACTTTGTTCAAAATTAGTTCTCACTAGGGCTCACGAACACTTGTTGATTATTCATACAAACTCAGTTGTTGTAAACCTTGCACTAGAGGTTGCAAATTCCTATAAACCATGGGGCATTTCCATTAATGGATATGTATTTCTATTTAACCATTTTACATGTATTTTAAGAAGTGAATTAAAAACCAACCATTTAAAACTCTAGATATTTGACTTATAAAAATATGGATTGCTCCTTCTCTTGAAATATTTGACCACCTTTCTGCAGGACACAGTGAACTGAACCCAGTGTCAGCTCCTAATGTAGACAAGACGTGGGTTTCCCCGTTGGCTGCAGCACTCAGCATGCCTTAACAAAGTTGTAGGCCAAGTCTACTTTACACATTTCTAGTTCCTCCTAATCCTTACACTTTTGTGTTTAAGTCTCCAGCTTCTTCACAAGAATATAAGCAAAGACAACAACTTGAAATGCCTTTTAGGAGCGCCTGGGTGGTTCAGTGGGTTTAATGTATAACTCATGATTTCAGCATAGGCCATGATCCAAGGGTCGTGGGATCGAGCCCCATTTTGGGCTCCACACTACATGGAGCCTGGTTAAGATTCTCTCTCTCTCTCTCTCTCTCTCTCTCTCACCCCCCCCCCGCTCATGTACTCTTCTATAAATAATTAAATACATGAATAAATAAATAAAATAAAAAATGCACAACACTGAAAAACACATTTTAGTTGGCTATAGTGAAACCATGTATATATTTGTTCATATTTATATTTATAGTGGTGAAACCACTGTTCTGTGTGTCTTATTTTAAATATATCCTGGTTTAAGTGTCAGCAGTATTTATTAGTATAATTGTTAGAGCATCTGTACGGCCTTGGCAGTTTACAAGTGTTCTGGCACATTATAATTGATATGATCTTCAGACACAGTCCTGCCTGTTGAGGTGACAGGGAAAGTGGCATGGTATCTCCATTTAATGATAAGACATCAAGCCTTTAAGAGATTGATAGAAATGCTCAAGGTGCCAGTACTAGAAAATGGTGGAGTTACTGACTTAAAGTCTAAGGTTGTGCTTACATGTGTTGAAGGACATTTTCAAGTAAGTAAAGGTTATTGTCCTTATGGAGTTCATTATCCAATAAAGTTTCAGGAAAAAAAATACAAGGCAACATGTCAGAAATATGCATTGGGAATATATGTTGTAGTGCAAACATAGCTACTGGTATGAATAAAGTGCAGGGTGATTGCTGGCATGATTGGAGCTGGGGTTATTCTTAGTGCTAGACCGGAAAGAAAAAATGAGTTTGAAGCCAGGCTGTGAATATCTGATCCTTTTTGCAGAGGTCTGTGTCTCCTTTCTCTCTTAAAGGTATACTATGAGTCTGCTTGAACCTGAATAACAGGAGAGTGTTTATGGAAAGCCCTGCCATGAAAATGTCAAAGTAAAACTTGGTTATGAAGTGGCAGATATGTAAAAGTTACAGAGTACCAAAAGCAGTTTTGTCTTTCTAGAGCAGAATGTCCAAGCTGTAATAAATCAGCCAAGATTTTATCAGAAGGAGAAAGTACAACTCTCCAATTGCATGTTAAACGCAATGGTCAGAGTCCATTGACCTTGAACCTAGAACAGGAGCAGCCAGCTGGTCAGACCCCTAAGTCAGAATACCTGGAATCCAGGGTATGCTCGATTCTTCATTTTTCTCCTCTAAGAAAGTCACATTAGGGTTATACTGCTCAACAGCTTTGGAATACTGTTTAATGGATCTCCAGGTTAGTTTCAACCAACTTTAGGTTTTCTCCATGAGACAGAAATTATGATTAAAATATGCTTTGGGGAAAAGTGTTGAAGCTCACCCACAAAACAGGAAGTGAAGGAAGGAACGGTGGCACAGAGCAAGGCTGGGTAGATTTTGTTGTGGTTAGCCTGGGTGACTTTAAATAGGGGACTGCAGCGTGAATTCCAATCTCACATCTAGCTCATAATGGGAAAGTGTTCAGAAAGAGAAGAGGTAATTATAACAGCATCATCAGCAACTACCTTATTGATTTAGGTACTTTATGTTGGAGGATACGGGAAATCAGATGTATTTTCCTAAAGAAAATATTAATTCATAATAGAAAAATCAATGTGTTATATGAGAGCATGAAGCATATTCAATATGAATGGGAAATGGTAACTAAAGATGGATCATTCCATTTAAACATTTTAAAATATAATTTTACCTGTTAATTTCTTTTTCTTTTATACTGATTAATATCATTGACTCTAGGGTAAAGATGTATGAAGAATAAATTAAAAGTGTGCAGATTAGCTTCTCTACTAAAATGTCAAGGCACAGAAGGCAGTATGTAGGGCTATCACATGATGCTTGGTGGCTTATCTGCCATTGATAAAGGCTCTGGAAACTCAAGGATGCTGTCCGCAGAACAGGCAGATTTCATTACACTGGCCTGAGCCTCTCCAGTGTGAGGGCAGCCTGCCTGGCATTGATGAACCCTGTTTAATAAGAAGCCTTACAAATTATGAAGTTACATCTTATAATTAAAGAAAATCACAATTATCTTTAATGCTTAGGAAAAGATGAAAGGGAACCTGACTTTGCATTCCAATCTGCAAGGAGCTTTATTTACACTGAAAGTTAGTATCGATGGGCACCAGTGACAATACCATTTTCTCATTAGGGAAGACTATTAAGGTTGAAGAAACCCTCTGGTTAAATTCCATTTTAGGTTTGTATATGACAGCTTTCAAATCACACACAGTTGTCTGGACAGCTCTAGAAGTAAAAGAAAAGCATGGATGGAGGATAAAGAAGAATTTCTGTCTGGACTTCCTCTCTGTCAAACACAGTACAAAATTGTGTTTTGTTGTTGTTGTTTACTTTTTGTTTGGGATTAAATCAGTGGGAGACAGCTGGCTCTTGGGTTGATGCATAAACCTTCCTTCCTATTTCTAAATGCTGAGATTAATTGCATGCATGTGAAAGATTACCTGGAGTTATGATAAGGGAATACTGATGCTTTTAGTCATTGTCATGAATCACACCCATCATTTCCACCTTGAAAGACAGGCCAAGATAATGCTGCTCAATCCAAATACTTCCAGTGTTTATATTAGATTACTTGGATGAACATTTTCTGTACATCTGGTGAAAGCACGGCTGAAATATGGGCATTTCATTGTGGGAAATATAGCCTGTCACTGAGGAGTCCAAACAAAGGGCAGTTATGATATGTGGGAAAAATACTAGATGCCATGTCATAAAGGGAGAGTTTACTTTCATTTGTTCACTTAGTCGGTCTTCCTTCTGTCCTTCAATTAATATTTGTTGGGTGCACTACATTTGGAAAGAAGAATAGAAGAAGTATAAGACCTAGTTTTTGCCAATGAGGTTTTTACTTTGTAGTGGGAATAATGCTAATATAAATAGCTTAATTGAAACAAATGCTTTTGGTATATGCAATCTAATAAAACAAGCAAATAAAACACAGGAGCAGAATAAAAAATACAGAGGACAAAATGGCAGTAGTGAGGGCAGTGAGTTGTTGGAGAGATAGTCAAAATGGGTCAAGGGGACTAAGAAGTGTCAGCTTTTAGAATGGGTAAGTCACAGGATGAAAGGTGTTGCATGGGAAACGTAGTCAATAAAACCACAGTGGCACTGCCTGGTGACTGGCCCCATTGTGGTGAGTGTAGCTTAAGGTACGGAGTCATCAAGTCGCCGTGTTGTGCACCTGACACTAATACAGTAGCATTGTACATCACCCACACTATGTCACCCATATTTAAAAAAGAAAAGAAATACTTTCATACGGATTTTAGCAAAGTGCCACAGCCACTTTTAGCAAAGTGTCCACAGAAGGGACAGTACACCTTAGCCTGTACGTGCATGTGTGCACAGCCAGTATGTTGTTGGGAGAGCATATCAGGGAAGTTGCATCAAGCATCAGATACTGGACTCAGTCTCAAGAAGACCAAGTTTCAACTATATATTAGAAATTTATGGGCCTCGGGCTGAATCCCTACAGCATGCGATTTCGTGGTTTAAAAGTTTTTTAATCCATTGTCTGTATCCAAGAATCAGGAGATTTGGCTTAAAAATATGGAATTCCGCCCTCTTGAAAAAAATCTGAAGATTTGGCATTAGCCTCAGGAAGATAATAAATAGGGGCTAGGTGGAAGCTGTTCCTTTAAAGAACCCTTTTCATGTGGTCTTTCTCGGGTTTTATGCATTTTTATTACCTTTATGGTCTAGATACATATTTGAGTTTATCATTTTCTAGTGATTGTCAGTAGAGAAAGAAAACTTGGATATAAGGGCTCTTGTGGCAGCCATACACAGTTAGGGACAGTTCTGAGAGCAGGCAGGGACTGAACATTGATTGTTTTAGCATGGCAGAAAAGTAGATTTCACAGGACACGTTCTACAAAGTAAGGCTGGGGGAATAAACTGAGCCTGTATTTTCAAATGTGCAGCTGCTCTGGAAAACAGTGTGGAGGTTCCTCAAAAAATTAAAAATAGAACTCCCCTACAACCCAGCAGTAGCGCTACTAGGAATTTACCCAAGGGATACAGGAGTGCTGATGCACAGGCGCACGTGTACCCCAATGAGAGTGTAGCAGCACTCTCAACAATAGCCATATTAGGGCTGTATCCATTCCAACTGATGAATGGATAAAGACGATGTGATTTATGGTGTATACAATGGAATACTACTTGGCAATGAGAAAGAATGAAATCTGGCCATTTGCAGCAATGTAATGGTTCCAGATGGAACTGGAAGGTATTATGCTGAGTGAAATAAGTCAGAGAGAAAGACAGATAGCATATGTTTTCACTCATGTGGATCTTGCGAAACTTAACAGAAGACTGTGGCGGGAGGGAAGGACAAAAAACGTTACAAACTGAGAGGGAGAGAGGCAAACCACAAGAAACTCTTAAAAACAGAGAACAAACTGAGGGTGGATGAGGGGGTGGGGGGGGAGGGAAAAGTGGATGACAGGCATGGAGGAGGGCACTTCTTGAGATGAGCACTGGGTGTTGTATATAATCTAATCTGACTAATTATATTTAAAAAATAAAATGTGCACAATTAGAAACTTTATTCTCTTATAGACCAGTAGTTTTCAAAGTGTGTCCTCAGAGTAGCATCATCAGCACCCCTTTGGAACTTCTTAGAAATGTGAATTCTCTGGTCCTACCCAGACCTTAATATGATGGGAAAGCAGTAGAGGAAGCTATGTCGTTTGTACAAGTGAAACATCAGTTGTCCAGGTAAAACACCACCAGGGTCATCAAAGGTGGCACCTTTCTGAATATTTACCCCCAGTGACCACAACTTGACCTCACCTGGCCTGGTTCCTTTCCCCTCCTTCCTAGATTCTTTTTAATAAAAACAAATTTTTAAAAAGTTTATTTGAGAGAAGGAGAGAGTGAAAGAGAGGAGAGAGAGAAGGAGGGAGAATCGCAAGCAGTGTCCACACTGTCAATGTGGAAGCTGACTCAGGGCTCAAACTCAAGAACCATGAGACTGTGACCTGAGCTGAAATCAAAAGTCTGATACTTAACCAGTTGAGTCACTCAGGTGCCCCACCCCCTCCTGGCTTTTCACTTTCCCTCATTTTGGAACCTGCTGATGGCTAACCCTAGGTTCCTTGAGAAGGCAGACCAAATTTGAAATAAGTAGATAACTAGGGATGAGGGTTCATTAGCAAGGCATAAGGGTGCTCAAGTACACAGGAGTGTTTCACAAAGGGATTTTTGCCATCTTGTCCTTTTCAGGATGAGTATCATTGACTAGGGAGAATGCAAAGCTTTGGGGGAACTTTAATAACTATGATTCTTCTAGTCCTTTGACAAGAAGGGAAAAGATGCACTTAAAGTGAGAGGCTGTCAATGCAGTGAAAAAACTTCTATTGAAAACAGGCATAAAATTTAAAAAAAAAAAACAGGATTACAAATGATTGGTTAGAAGGGAGTCATATGATTTTACAGTGGGTTTGCTAGTAAAACTACGGTGAAATCAAACATCCTACCAAAGAGAGTCCTCAAAAACACTTTGTGTTATGTTGATCTTGGTCACTTTTGGAGGAGGAGATGGCCGAGGTGGTGGGGTAGGTGGCTGTTTTTTGTTTTTTTTTTTATAGGATTTCAAAATCAAGGCAACGAGACAAGGGTGAGCCTCCATGCACTGAAGGGTGATGAGAAGATGCTATGGAGGAAGGTAGTGAAGGTGCATGGACGTCTGTAGGGAAGACAGCCCAGTTTGAAGTCAGCGTTTCCTGCCTGAGAAATACGGTGAAGAAGGAACAGGATCCAGTAGACCTGAGTCTATGTCCTAAATCCTTCCCCCGACATTTCTGTGACTGTGTTTCTTCACCAAAAAAAATCTCCATCATTGTAATATGCTTGCCTTTGTAGTAAAGGTGAAATGGAATATTGAAGAAAAAAAAAGTCTGTTTTTTCAGTTTTCAGAATTACCTTGGATTTAACATTAGTTCATTGTATGCAGATCCTCCCAGGATACTGATTTGCTGCCTTTCTGCTTAGAATTACCTGTGTCGAACCCAGGTTTTGATACTTCCAGAAGTCCCAGAGGTCTCATACAAATTGCCAGGTGAGCAGACCCAAGTCTGGTATGACCCAGAGCAGACCCAAACACAAGCTCAACAGCGCTGTTTGCAGTCATACCATGTGACAGTGCTGTGCTGAAATTCCCACATTTCGCCCAATGGGATGCTTGGCGAAATATATGTTTAACAGGAAGCGGAGATTGGATTGTAAATCTTTAGAAGTGAGCCCTTCTGAGATAATACCTGATGCAGGGACCTCAAGGGAAACTGAATTCTTTAATCGATTGAAACCCTGCCTTACAAAAGCTTTTAAACATTTAAACACCGTCATATAAATCAAGTTAGAAATACCCCATCAAGGAATAAAAGAGTTCTTGCCATATAAAATATTAATTTATCTTTTCAAGGCAGAACAAACAATTCATTTAGAAGAACACTAGGTAGGAGGTGGTGGGGAAAGCAGAAAATGTGGAGTAAACTCATTTTTGTTGACCTTGATGCCCACTTAAATATCTCAAATCTTTGGGCTTTTTCTCATGCTGAAAAGTGAGGACGCTTTAATGCTGAAACATTCCAGTATATTTTACTTGAAGTAGTTCTCAGGTCTTTGATTCCATATTTCAAGGCAATTGTTTCTAACTATGTATTAGAAAGTGATCTGCAGTTGAACAATTGACTTCAGGCTGGAATTTAACAGATACGCTCCTGGAATTGCAAAGGAATATGTGGAGAACCATTGGATTTTAAAGTATAGTCGCTCTGCAAAAACAACTATTAATGGATCACAGAAGGGCAAACGTCTACCACATGGCCATTTCTTCATTTGCTACAATATACATGCATCAGGAGTAACTCCGAAGCCAGCCTGGAAGACTCCCAGAAAGGAAACTATATGATTAGCAAAGTTAAAACCTGATTTGCATTTAAAAAATGTAGTGTATGCTCATTTATGTGCAAATGTAATGGAAAAAGGCTGTAGGTAAAGTGGCTAAATCCTAAACAAAATAAACACTTAATTTTCTTTTATTGTGCCCTGTGACTATTAATAATATTTTGGTATCAAGTCAGAAACATTAAGCCAAGCAGGGGAGCAATAAATGTTCCTAGGCTGTGCACCACTGTTGATATTAGCAACTAATCGCACCAGAGTTCACATAAAATGCAGATGGAAGTACAAAGAAGATATTCGATGAAGTCAGCAGCAGGGCGGTGAACGGTTCACAGGCGAAACCAGTAACTGGAGGGCCAGCTCAGCAGGGGCAGAGGCTGTGGAAGGTATCAGGAAAAAGACTTTGTAAATCATTGCTTTTTAACACTTCTGTACCTATTGACGTATGGATGTTTTTAAGCTTGTGAGTTCTTGGTCCAAATTCCAACTGGCAGGGTAGTTTTGAGAATTTGCAATGTTCTTAATCATCTGATCATCGTTATATCTCACAGAGATGGCTTAGATAGCTATTGCTCTTCCATTTCCCCAAAGAAATGACAACACAGATAAGACTAAGGAGGGAAGTTCTAGGCTTGTGATTCCAGCTCTTATGTTCTCTCAGTGATCTCCCTAAGTCATTTATTTATAAATCATATATATATATAATGTATATTTATATTAAAAAATATATATGCATATAAGTAGATAAGTGTGTGTAGATATGTAAGTATGTCATGCAAAATGATATTTGGTACTTGTATCTCTGATGGTACGTTAGACTGGAAACCCCAGATAATCTTTTCAAGAAGAAAACTAAAATTTAGCTGATTAAAACGTAAAACAAGAAAAGACCCATAATTTTAAATATATTTCAAAGCTGGTACAAAAGCAAAGAATTCGGAGAGAACAAAAATTAAGCAATAATTAGAATTTGGGAAGTAAGTGGGCACCCGACATTTGAGGGTCTCTGGCAATCCATTGGCTTCCATTCTAATGGCTTCATAGTCCGATGTGACTGGCAGATAAGCGCAGGGCCCACTCAAGTGTCTCCCAAAAGCTGCAGTCTTCAAGTGGTGAGGACTGGTGTTAGTCCACTGCCCGTAAGAGATTGACAGGACACTTGCCTGTGAGGACTAACCAGAACGTAATAATTTGGTTGAAAATCATTTGGGATTGGTAGGCAAAAGCAAATATATTCCTTCCCTGGAAGAATGTAACTTCAGCTTGGGCCTCCAAGCATTCCCATAGATAAGGTTCCATCGAACATGAGCTCCCAGCCAAAAATCACAAAACACAAAGGGATAGGATGTGATACGTGGAAATCAGAAGAAATAGCAGACAGCAAAATCAGACCTGGGGAGGCTTTGACACTGGATACATGAGGCCCATAATATAAAATCTTTATATGTTTCATGTTGTGGCTGAGATGGCCAGTTATCCGTAAGACTGATTGTCACCAATTTAACAGGAATAGAAGTGGAAGGGAGAGTCTGTGGCTACCTCGCTTGGCTACATTCTCAGTTGACAGTGCAGTCAGGAGTGACCGTGTAAGTAGGTTCCACACATAACAAAGTGAGTGGAAGTGATGTGTATCTCTCTCCACTCTTCGTTCTTCAGTCTTGGCTGCAGCCCACATGGGAAACGATCAAGCTTTAACCGGACACTTGTTGATGGTGTCCCAGGGGATGGAGAAGCAATGGCTTGGATGGGCCTGGGTCTCTGAATGGGCCAAGAGAGACCTGGACAGATGAGATCGCTATCAACCTCCTGGTTCTTTCAGTCTTTGTATTGTATTGTCGAAGCTCTGGCTTTATCTTTTGTAATGTAATCTGTTTAAAATAGAGAGGCATGAAAATGTAAGCAAAACCCAAAAACTATTAAAAAGACCAAGGAGATTTGACAAAGAATGAAATAGAACATCTAGGAAAAAAAGATCATTTCCATTCAATTTAGACATCTTATAAAATACAAGGAAATAGAGGTAAATGGGACGAGTTTTCCATATTTTCACCTTCCAAAGATAACTAACGTTCCCATTTGGAGGTTTTTCCTCCAAATGTGCACAACATAAAGAGTGCCAAAGAGTGCCAAAGACTAGGCTCCTTCTCCTGCCGCTCTTCGTTCACTGGCCCCCCTCCCATTTCCATTTGGCTGCAATAAAATTTAGTGTTTTGTGCTGCTTACCCAGAAAGAACATCCTTTAGTTTTCTTTGGATCATCGAAAGAGTCACTTAAGTTCCTCTTTTTTATTTCTTAATTTTTTTTTTATTATGGTTGGCATACAATGTTACATTATCTTCAGGTGTACAACATAATGAATGGTTCAACTTCTCTATGCTTATGTGGTGCTCACCCCAAGTGTAGCTACCATCTGCCACCATGCAGTACTCTTACAATACCATTGACTGCATTCCCTGCCCTGTGTCTTTTATTCCCTTGCTAAGTACCCTTTAAAAAAAAAACTCATAAAAATAGTTTTTAATAGGTATTATTTTACTCTATCAGAAGAAGTAGCTTTCTTCTCTAAAAATTATAAATAATGTGCTCATTTAGCTTAAATATTGTAAATCCTTTATTTTGGCTTAATTTTGAAGTTTTTATGAGATTTTAAATATTAGCTATCTTGTAAAGGTGATATCTTAAGTAGAAAAATAACTACAAGACAGGTTTTTTTTAAACAATGTAAGTCTTTTCTCAAGATTAAATTTTGTAGGTATTATAAATTTATTTGGGTGCTATTTCTATTGGTTAAAGGAAGAAGTAAAATTATTTTGTTATAGTTTATAGTTTATATATGACAATTCTAGTTAAAAGTTAAATGGCTTTTCTTTCATGATTTTATAATCATATGCATCTGCTCATATTAAGTGTTATGTTAGTAAATGAGCTACAATTATTCTATTCTAAAAAGTGTATATTAAATTTTAATTTAATTTGAAGTTGTAATATGAAATATATTGGTGGATGTTTCTGAACTTCCTTTGATACTTAGTAGTAATAAGATATTCACAGCAAAAACAGTGTGAGGAAATATTGCTAAAATAGGTAATATGCATTAAATTAAAATATATTGGTCTTCCTCTTAAGATTTATTCTGCCATTAATCCTAAAATCAGGTAGCTGTAAGTAGACCTCCGGCTATATCGTAATTCATTTATGGATCTCTTTCAGCGCTACATGTGAGTCAGCCCAGTAAATGAGCAATTTGGAACTTTTGCTTAATATCCAAAAGGATAACTAGGAACAAAACTGTATTAGATGGCAAATGCGTGGGAGCTAATTTCCCTGTTAGTGTGGAAAGGCTACAAAGAGGAAAATGTAGTTAGCAGGCTCTTATTTATCCATCCATAGGGACCGAATATCGTCTTAAATGGAAACAACTAAACAGTAGTTAAAAATAGCACATTTTTTCTACCTCCTGATTGATCAGGGAAAAATGAACTCATGTGAGTTTTATACTTTTTCTCTTTCCCATGTAAGTCTCATATTTTATGTTCTTTATGAGCATATTGAATGATCAAACACATACTGAACTCGATATTTGAAGCAAAATTACTTTCATTCTATATGGGTTTATGCACATGTGAGTAATATTTCATCTATAAGTGCTTCGTAATGTAAGGGAGCTTCACATTCCTGAATCTACATATTAGATATTCATTATTATATATTTGTATACCTCTGTAGGCCTTTAGAAGATCAACAGAGTCTGGGCCATTTCAGTTTTTTGAAGATGCTTGTCTATTAAAAAATTGAGAAGTGTCAAAAAGGAAAACTATGCTATATTAAAAAGTTTTCCATTGCACAACTTAAATTAAACCACCCATGTGCTATTCCTTCAATCTTTAGTGTAACTCTCCATCCATAGGTAATTTCACTTGGAGATAATACCAGAAGTCTGTTTGCAGATTTGATGAGCAGGAGGCCTGGTCTAACAGGCCCCTACCTCCTCCAATGATAGACCCCAGAGGAACCCAATAGAAATGACGTATTCATATAAGCCAAAGAGACAAACTGTTAGTCCATAACACCTTGGGCTTTGCTTAGGCTTACATCTCAGTATGGGAGAAATGTACAAGTGTACATGAAGTCTGGTTTTGTGAGGAAAAATAGTAAGAGAATCCTTTCTTAACTGAATGTCAGGTGCTACACCTGTTATTGACCAGGACTTTGTGTTAGTTCTTCTTTTCATGAGCTTTTAGAACTATAGGGGAAAGAATACAGGTTGGCAGAAAGTTCAAGCAAAGCTGGGACAGTCTGTTACACCCCAAAGATGGAATACATGTATATGCGGATTTCACAAGGTGGAGAGTGACTTTTGTCTTTCTCGGGAAAGTTTACGGTGGTTGGAGGAAGCCATTCTAAGGATTCTCTAATTCAACATCTATGCGTAGATTAAATTCTCTCTAGGCCCGCTGATAGTTTCCCCATTTCAATGTAACAACACTGATGGATTGACCATTTAAGTAGTTTGTACCTGTTCTCAAATCCTGGGATATTTTTTTTATCAGTCTCCTTGTCACTCCTCAATCCCTCCTCTTGTGGTCCCATTATACCCAGGCGTTGTTTCTTCACAGATTTTATGAAGGAGCAAATAGCAACAATACCACAAAAACTGTTGTGGGTTTATTTTCTCCCCATGGTAGATTTGACAATGGCAACACTCAGAATCTTGAGGCCTTGGTGTCACATTGTAGATTTAGAAGGTACGTGTGCTGTGTGGACCGGGAATGACCCACCTCCCATTCTATACTTCATCTGCTTTGATCCCATAGCAGCCAGGAGGCTATAGTGGCTTTTCAGAATTTCCCTGGCTCTGCACATCTGAAACATCTAAATGCCTAGTATATAATGTTCCTCATGTTTTTAAATTGTCCTTTATACTTAGGAGGTGGCTTTAAAAGTTTTTTTAAAGTTTTTATTTATTTCTGAGAGAGAGAGAGAGAGACAGCATGAGTAGGGGAGGGTCTGAGAAAGAGGGAGATACAGAATCTGAAACAGGCTCCAGGCTCTGAGCCAGCTGTCAGCACAGAGCCCGACGCGAGGCTCAAACCTACGAACCATGAGATCATGAGATCATGACCTGAGCCGAAGTCAGATGCTTAACACTTAACCAACTGAGCCACCCAGGTGCTCCTGGAGATGGCTTTAAAACTAGGGCAAGGAAGAGGGGCACCTAGGTGGCTCAATTGGTTAAATGTCTGACTTCAGCTCAGGTCATGAGCTCATGGTTCACGGGTTCAAGCCCCGTGTCGGGCTTTATGCTGACAGCTCAGAGCCTGGAGTCTGTTTGAGATTCTGTGTCTCCCTCTCTCTCTGATCCTCCCCTGGTCTCGTGTCTCTCTCTCTCTCTCTCTCTCTCTCTCTCTCTCTTAGGAAAAAAAACATTAAAAAAATAAAACTGGGGAGAGGAAGAGATGGGAACCTTCATGTGAAGAAGAGACCTTGTTTTCCTTGTGATTAATACTACATAACTGATACTAGACATGTTTCTTCTGTTCTGGGAATAGTAAATTTTTACTAATCCAGGATATGTGCCTCTAGTACCCATCAGAACCTCATCCGGTGATGATGGGCAGGTCCATTCTAAACTCAACAAAGTTTCTCTTTAATTCTGTTTATTTAGCTTCAATTCAACTAATTTTTGTTGATACTCATGGAACTCAGAATTCATAACGTAGCCATCAGACATGGCAGCATATATCAGCCAAGCTCATAACAGATTTATTGGCTGCAGTGTGAGGGGACAGAGGCCTGACATCAAAACTGAACACAGGAAATGGTGAAAAAAAGGGCATGTGCACTCACACACATGAGAGAAAATCACGTTTAACTCTTAGCTGAAGTGTTATAAATTTCAAGGAATGCCATTTTCTTTCTGTATCTAATTAGTATATACATCATGAAAAATGGAAATAGAATTTAGATTTACTCACATTCTAAATAAAGAGATTAAAAAATAGGAAGGGGAAAAATGGCCCTTGATGAATGGATTTTTGTATTTTTTTTTCCAGTTACACAGATAAATACTATTAAGTGGACTTACTGAGTTGCCTTATACCTTCTCTCACTTAGCAACTCATACTATTTTTGATGTTAAGTATTATTTTTCCTGAACGAAATAGTTTCCATAAAATTTTGTTCCTTCAAGGTATCTAAAAAGTAATTACATTAAAATTTTTCTTTCCATCCTAAACATTTTACACTTGTCCTTGAGCCAGCTGTAGAATACTTACGAAGCATCCTATTTTGAAGGATGAAGATTAGGGTCTCTTTGCCTTTCTGCCCTGGCCATGGCATGAGTGTTTCTGTGGACATCTTTCCCTTCATATCAAATGGAAAATAATTCTTGGTGGCAGCGTTTGATACTTAACCAAGGGAAGGAAGGCATCTTTGAGGTCATGTTGTAGCTCTGGCTCTATAGACCCTAGAAGCCATTGTCTTTTTTTTTTTTTTCTTTAATTTTTTTAATGTTTTGTATTTATTTCTGAGAGAGAGAGGGAGAGAGGGAGAGAGAGAGAGGCAGGCAGTGTGAGCAGGGGAGGGTCAGAGAGAGAGGGAGACAAGGAATCTGAAGCAGGCTCCAGGATCTGAGCTGGCAGTCAGCACAGAGCCCAATGCAGGGCTCGAACCCACACATCATGACCTGAGCTGAAGTTGGACGCTTAACCAACTGAGCCCACCCAGGCGCCCCTAGAAGCCAATTGTCTTAGAACGATATAAATTCAGTTACAAAATGGAAAGATGATTACATGATTAATGGAAGTTAATAAAGGTCATTGAAATCTGATCCTGGATGAGGCCATCAGAAACTATTTAATCCAGTTTCCCCTGGCTCCAGGCAGGCCACACGGGAGCCACTTTATCAGATGGAATATCTCTTCTCATCACATACGTCTCTAGGGAAGTCAAGTTCCTTTTTTTGTATGAAATATGATGCGTTCTTGTCCTAAGCACCGACTCTTACCTGGGGTCTCTTTGCTACTTGTGCTGCTTCTGGGAAATTGAGTTCATGGCTTTGGAGTAGTGAATGAAAGGAATTGGTTGGACGGTGCAGGAATTTAAAAACAGAGGTCTTGTTACACTAATGAACTGTCCTGAGTACTTTAGCAAGCACATTTATAAGTCTGCTGAGAGGAATGTGTGTAGAACTAACACTTACCTTGGCTGGGAAGTTTTATTTCACTTTAGTTTAGAATATCTAGGAAATATGTACTGTCTAGAAGAAACCATTAAAAAAAAAAACAAGTTTGTTTGTTTTATACAACCTATTCTCACTTATGGAAGAACAACTAAAGACTCATGTATTACTGATTTGGGGTCAGCAGCCTTCTTCAAATTCACTTATAATAAAGCTATTACCTCAATTAGGAATTGGTGTGTATACCTACAAGTAAGAGATCAAAACTATCATAACTTAACCAAGAAGGATTTACTTTTCTTCCATGTGACATGAGTTTGGGAGGAGGCAGCCCCACTGATAGTAGTGATTTGCAGATGTTGTCAGAGACTTAGACTCCTTTTATCTTCTGTTTCATCATTCTTTTGCATTTTCAAGGTCACTTCAGTGTCCCCCCAGGTCACACTGTGGCTGATGGGAGTCTAGGCAAGAAGAAGAGGGATAGAGGAGAGCAGATAGGTATCTGCCAACTCAGAGACCCTGAAGGAGTTTTCCTGGAAGTCCTGTGCACGGGTAATGGTTCTCGCTTATTTTTCAGTTGTTCCTTCTGTCCTCGACGGATTCTAGGAAATGTTCTCTACAGTTGGGTACATTGCTACCCCTTAATATTGGGTGCTGTTAGTGAAGCACACATGGAATAATGAAGATTTCACAGGAAAGTCTTAGTCTCTGCCAAAGATTCTGTCCTTTATTTTGTTTGTTGTGAGTTCTCACTTCGGATTACAAGGTGATAATTTCATTGCTCATCAAACAATAAATGTCCAGAGAATCCAACAAGATATGGTACACCATCACTCAGGAAATACAGAGCCTGAACGTTTTTTCTTTTGGATATTGTTTGCTGTAATGAATTGTAGCTTCCTCTCAGCTCCTGTGATTGGGGAAGTTAAGTTATGAGGTGTTTTTGCTTTCACTGATTCTTTTTTTTAAATAGTTTATTGTCAAGTTGGTTTCCATATAACACCCAGTGCTCATCTCCACAAGTGCCCTCCTCCATGCCCATCACTCCCCTTCCCTTACCCCCACCGCATCTGCCGTCAGTTTGTCCTCGGCATTCAAGAGTCTCTCATGGTTTGCCTCCCTCCCTTTCCCCCACCATTTCCCCCCTTCTTCTCCCCCATGGTCCTCAGTTAAGTTCCTCCTAATCCTCCTATACATGCAAACATATGGTATTTGTCCTTCTCTGCCTGACTTATTTCCCTCAGCCTAACACCCTCAAGGTCCATCCATGTTGCTACACATGGCCAGATTTCATTCCTTCTCATTGCCATATAGTATTCCATCGTATCGATAAACCACATCTTCTTGATCCATTCGTCTGTGGATGGACACTTAGGCTCTTTCCATGTTTTGGCTATTGTTGAGAGTGCTGCTATGAACACTGGGGTCCATGTGCCCCTGTGCTTCAGCACTCCTGTATTCCAAGCAGGGTAAATTGCTAGCAGTGTTATTGCTGGGTTATAGGGGAGTTCTAGTGTTAATTTTTTGAGGAATCTCCACACTGTTTTCCAGAGTGGCTGCACCCATTTACATTCCCACCAACAGTGTAGGAGGGTGCCCGTTTCTCCACATCCTTGCCAGCATCTAGAGTTCTCTGATTTGCTCATTTTAGCCACTCTGACTGGCGTGAGGAGGTAACTCAGTGTGGTTTTGGTTTGTATTTCCCTGATGAGGAGGGATGCTGAGCATCGTTTCATGTGTCTGTTGGCCATCTGGATGTCCTCTTTGGAGAAGTGTCTGTTCATGTCTTCTGCCCATTTCTTCACAGGATTGTTTGTTTTTCGGGTATGGAGTTTGATGAGTTCCTTATAGATTTTGGATACTAGCCCTTTATCTGATATGTCATTTGCAACTATCTTTTCCCATTCTATCCGTTGTCTATTAGCTTTATGGATTGTTCCCTTTGCCATGCAGAAGCTTTTAATCTTGTTGAGGTCCCAAAAGTTCATTTTTGCTCCTGATTCCCTTGCCTTTGGGGATGTATCAAGTAAGAAGTTGCTGCGGTTGAGGTCAAGAAGGTTGTTTCCTGCTTTCTCCTCTAGGGTTTTGATGGTTTCCTGTCTCACATTCAGGTCCTTTATCCATTTTGAGTTTATTTTTGTGTATGGTGTGAGAAAGTGGTCCAGTTTCATTCTTCTGCATGTTGCTGTCCAGTTCTCCCAGCACCATCTGTTAAAGAGGCTGTCTTTTTTCCATTGGACACTCTTTTCCTGCTTTGTCAAAGATTAGTTAGCTGTACACTTTTGGGTCCAAATCTGAGTTCTCTATTCTATTCCATTGGTCTATGTGTCTGTTTGTGCCAATACTATACTGTCTTGACGATGACAGCTTTGTAGTAGAGGCTGAAGTCTGAGATGGTGATGCCTCCCATTTTGGTTTCCTTCTTCAATATTACTTTGGCTATTCGGGGTCTTTTGTGGTTCCATAAAAATTTTAGGATAGTTAGTTCTAGAAATGAGAAAAATGCAGGTGAAATTTTGATAAGGATTGCACAGAATGTGTAGATTGCTTTGGGTAGTAATGACATTTTAACTATATTTATTCTTCCAATCCATGAGCATGGAATGTTTTTCCATTTCTTTGTTTCTTCTTCCATTTCCTTCATAAGTTTTCTGTAGTTTTCATCATACAGATCTCTTATATCTTTGGTTAGGTTTATTCCTAGGTATTTTATGGTTTTTGTGCCATTGTGAATGGGATCAGTTTCTTGATTTCTCTTTCTGTTACTTCATTGTTGGTGTATAAAAATGCAATCAATTTCTGTATGTTGATTTTATATCCTGCAACTTTGCTGAATTCATGGATCAGCTCTAGTAGGCTTCTGGTGGAGTCTGTCGGGTTTTCTATGTAGAGTATCATGATTGCCTTGACTGATTCTTATGGTGAATTTATTTACATCTAACCATGGGTGATGTAATACTTAATGTTTGTGAATCCTATCTTGGCAGCTTTTTGATTGTCAGGACTTCAAACATTAAAAAGAAGTTTATGTTCTGCTTTTCCATAAAGAAAAAAATTAACTTGTTTCTCAAGTGCAAGGACTTACTCATCAAAAATACTTTATGCTGTCATTTCATATTGTCTTTTCTTTATTTCAGAGGTGGGTGGTGGTAGAACTGGTGGAAAAGCATTTGGACATGAAGGCATTTTAGCTTCTGATCATAATTTGTACAAGCAGAAAAATCCACAGAAGAAAAGAAAAGCAGAAACAGACTGTAATTTGGACCAAATTTAAAAAGATCATCATATAGAACATTCTAGATATAATTATTCCACTAGGTAGAACTTCCTGAGCAATGGATGTGACATATAGGTTTCAGTGGTAACAGTATGGGATGGTGGGCATTGAATAATAATGAAGACATTGAAAAATTTGTCCCAGGAAGATGAGTAAAGCCAATTGGTTATAATAAAGCCTAGAAGGGAAAGAAGCCATAATTTTGATATTTATATAGGCATTTTGAACAATTGACCTTGATTTTAGACAGGGGCAAAATAAAAATGAACTATATTAACATGTCACTTTATTTTATTTAATTTTTCTTGGTGTGGACATGTGTCATCTTAGACTTCAGATGATGTATCTTGATTTTCAAGACTTGACGATATTATAAGCATACCAAGGAAATTGCAGATCCTTTTTCTTTGGACTCTCTCCTTAAAGAATTCCCTTTTTTTCTGGTATTACTTGAACCAAATCCAGGCTCAGTGAAAATTCTGTGGCTAGCAGAGAGCTGTGCTGCATCCAGTATTTTAACAAAAACTGACACAAATTGTCATGAAGTAATTTTTGAAAACTGAGACGTAGAGTTGGATTAACTTAATCTGCAAAAGGCCTTGGCTGTCAATAATGACCGTTACATCTTTGAGAATGCAGCCCATCTGTGGATCTGGGATTGCTTTCCTGGCCTTAATACCTCCTTGGATTGCTCTGCGTGTGGTCAGTCTCCTGACCCAGTGCAGTTCAGTGGATGTAGATATCTTGTTTGTCATATTTCTCAGAGAAAATGTATTTACACCTTTCTCTTTGAACTCCCCATGAAAGGCTCTTTTGAAAATTACTATTTGGCCTTTCTATCAGATTCAAGTGGAGACTTAATTGCATTTACAATCTGAGGAAATCGGCATTGTTCAAAAAATGTTTCCACGCAAGCTGAAAATAATACATCAAAACTAAGTACCATGCCACATATTTGCTCAGTTCAAGCCTTTCGGATAAAAATATGTGACTATTCTTCCCGATGTTTTGTCTATATGATAGGTAACATCCCACTGTTTTCATTTTTGATTGGTTACCAGAATAGAAAGACTATGTTGGGTTGTACAAAAAAGCCTTTATAATTCTAGGTAAGATATTTGGACCTGTTAAACAAAAGTTAGGGAAAAGGAAAACATTCTGAAAGTATGTAGGTCCACATAACTTGTTTATCCAGACAGTCTTGAAATGTTGAACCATTTGTAGAATGTACAAATGTTTGCACTTAACTTGGCTTCATAGGTATAATAGGTGTGAAAAATCTCAGCCATGTGAAAAGTACTTCACTTTCTACAGAAGCTGAGATCTGAACAGACCCCTTTTCTTGGGCAAAGAAGGGCTTGAATTTACAAATATATGATTCAGTCTACCACGCTGATAGCCAGATGTTGATGCAAATGAATGTTTAATAAATACAACATGGTGTGATAGGAGTATTAATGATAGGCCCATGTCAAAGGTGCTTAGATCACAGATACAGGTTTCCAAAATATTTTCTATCTTCTGAAGACCTGTCCCTGATGACCTAATTCAGGCAACAAACATAATATTTATCAGTATATTCAGTAGCCTGTTGAACTATGATTCTATACCAAATACTGATTTTGAAGTAAGTCAGAAGTGCTTTATATATAGTAATCACAACAGGAAGAGTTGCTAATTTTGTTTAAATTATATTACTCAGTGTACATACCCTGTACCCCCAAAGAGAAATTATTTTTTTAGTGCAGCTTAAAAGAGAAATTTGAATACTATTAGCTTAATTTCTTAGTGTCTATTCATAGGAGCCTAATTTCTTAGTTTGTGGTCATGTCACCACAAATGAACATACTGTCCCTTTTACTGATTTACAACTGTAGACGAACAAAAAAGCAATTTAGTGAACAGAAACATTTGCCGTTTTCGGATAAATATTAAGGTAAATTAGAAATAGATGATCAATCCTAACATATAAATAATGGGTTTGAAAGTGACTGGAGATGATTCTCAAAACCTGACTCTGTCCTGTGTCCCTTTTTTATTTTCAACTTTATTTTTGCCTTGTATCATTAATATGTTTCTGATTGTGAAAATAATAATTGCTCCTTACAAACATAGCTATAAATGTTCAGAGAAAGAAAACTCACCTGATGTCTTGGCCTTCTTTCCTTGTGAGCACCCATCTGTCTCTCTGTCCAACCATTCATTCATTAGAAATCATACCCGGTATTTAATCTCTCATTTCTTGTTTTCATGAGCACAGTCTTACCCATTTTTTTCTGGTGCAATTATAACATTTGAATTAATAATGGTTTTAGTGGCTAAATTATATTCCATCGAACAGGTCTTTTGTCAGTTTCCGACTGAATTTCCTTCTTCCCTCCCTTCCTTCCTTCCTTCCTTCCTTGTAAAAAGCAGCAAACATCTTTGTTCATAAGGATTTGTCAACATCTGTTACCAGTGTCTTAGGAAATCTTATTAAAAGAGGAGCTATTTGATTAATGCTATCCTGAATATGTTTCTTTAAATCAGGTGAAATTTTCTTCTACTGAGATTATTGCAGTTCAGTTTAAAATTACTGATTGGTTTAAAGAGATGGAGGATTACAGTGTTCTTTATCCTGTACTTCTATAAATCTTGAAATAGGTAGATGATACATTCATTTTGGTAATCTTTGCCTTTAGGATTTTCTAGTTATCATGTTTGATGACTGCTGATGGCTAGGAAGAATCATCATATATTATTTAATTGACTGCTGTTTTTCCTTTAGAGACAGGTGCCAAAGTTAAAAAAAAAAAAAACCCTTCCAATTCTGTTGTTTTTCTATGATATTGAAGCTATTTTTTGATTCATTACTGGATGCTTTATTTGGAGATTTTAGGTCCCTCCTGCTTTGTGTATAAATTTACTTATTCAACATTGAATTTATTTACGTAGCAATGTTAGGAACAGGAGGGAAAATGTGAACGGGAGAGGATCCCTCCAGGAGCTCAGTTGTCTAGTGATACAAATAAATATATTATACTAAAATGTATATGTACAAATTGAAATACAGCAACTTCCAAAACCAGGGGATGGCAACACAGAGGAAAGGTGCCCCCCTCTCCCCCTCTAAAGGTAGGGCTTGGTGCTGGGACTATGGGAAACACAATGAGAGCATGTAAAACTGTGCCTTGCTTCGATTAATTTTTCTGCATTCTGACTCCTGATGCTTCAATGTTGCTCTGGATGAATTGACAGATTGATTTCACATTGCTTCCTCTAATAGCCTTCTGTCATGTCACCTCTTACATTTCAGAAATTGTTTAATACGGGCCATTTGGGGGAATCGTATCTAGGCAAGGATATATCAGCTGGCCCCCACCTCCCTCCCATCCCACCTCTGCTACTTAGATGCATGGTTGTGAATGACTTTTCCTAGTGAGAGTTTCCTCATTCCATTAGTGGCAGCCATCAGTCTAAATTTATAGCAGAGTTATTCTCCATGAGTGGATTTCCTTCTTGGACACATATGTCTTTTAATCAAGGCTTCCCCTAACCCCGTATTCCCCTTCTCACAGACTGCCTGCAGAAATTCTGGTTGTTTTCCCATTCACCAACGCTCTCTTGATAGGCTGTATTTCACACTTTGGTTCTTCAAATGGTCCCTTGTCCTGGGAACAGGGATGCCCTTCAGTGTGCCCTAAACTTGCATAAATGGGAAACAGTCTCCTCAAGGAAAGGTGGTTGCAGTTGTTTTTGAGCCAAGCATTATTATTTTTGGCCAGTTGGCTGTTTTCTTCTCCATCTCAGAGAATTGAAATATTAATGTTGTGGAGTGAGGTGGGAAGCTGTTTCAGAGGCCTCCTTTGCTAGATCACCTGTCTGAAAGAATGCTAAATGGAATCCTTTCTTTTGTATTAAGTTTCTTCCTTAAATTTCCTTTGCAGTGCACATGTGCCCCCTGCCCCATCACTCTGTGTGTATAATTGTGTGTGAAGGAAGATCATGTACAATTCTGTTCTAGAAGAGGAATGTTTGAGGTTCCTGTTACTCCGTTGGGTTAAGAAGACTCGTCCTCAGAAGTACTATTAGCCTACTATCAAGTGGCAGAGCCATACAGGTGCCTTAGCCCAAAAGGAGTCAAAAGTCATAATTCCTTTGTCGGGCTGGGGTCTCTGCGATTGTGGGATTGCCTGGCATCAGTCATCATTAGAGACACAGGCCATCTGGCTGGTAGGTACTAATATGGTCACCCTCTTTGCCCAGCTCTGGAAAGAAGGTTTAGCTAAAAGAATCAGTGTGTTAGTGAGGTGACTGTGTTACCTTGGCAGGGCAAAAAAAGGCTGTACCTTTGAATGATTGTTACATGACTGTGTGTGGCATTCCATGGAAAAGATCCATTAAAAGACAGACAAGATATCACAGCTCACTTTTCAGCAGAGAACGACTTGGCTTTCACTGATGAAATTGATTACGGGGAAGGATACGCATTGAAAGTAGGGTGTAAGTTTTCTGATATCACCACACAAATAGGTCCTGGCCCAGCTCACTGAAATGTGGGCCTTCAGTTTCCTTGCAATGTGAAATGTGGAGAAGGGTGAGATGAAAGCTAGTTCCCAGTGAACTCGCTTTGCATTTCACAATTGCTGCTGATGGAAAAAAGGACGTAGTGAGATCCATGAACTTAACACTGGAGTAGAGGAAGGCTGCTGGGTCTCATTTAAGTACCCTTTGTAGGCTTAACAGATCACAAGATTTCCTGCTTGCCTAGTGAGTAGCCTGCATATTAAGCAAACTACAGAACACATATTCATGTTACAGACACTTCTATGACAGAGCATTCATGTATCCTAGGTTAAAAAAATAACTAAGACTAGGAGAATACAAATGACCAAGAAAAGAAGAAAGAAGAAGAAAAAATGTATACTATAATGAATATTCTTTGGGCGCCTGTGTGGCTCAGTGACTTGAACATCTGGTTCTTGGTTTCGGCTCACGTCATGATCTAATGATTCATGAGATTGAGCCCCAAATTGGCTCTGCACTGATAGCACAGAGCCTGCTTGCAGTTCTCTCTCTCTGTCCCTCCTCCATTCATGCCTTCTTTGTCTCTCTCTAAAGAAATATATAAACATTTAAAAAAAAAAAAAAAGGGAACATTCTCTCCAACAAGTGAAGAGATTAGCTTTAACATTTAGATTAGTGAAAATTCCCTAAAATATATGACTTTTCTTCATATTTTCTCTCTATTAACTTTTGGTAACATATTCTTTAAAAGTCTATAGCATCTTGCTAATGCTATTTATCAGGATGAACTATTCCAACTGTATCATAACTGAATTGTTTTTCCAGACCTGTTTTCTCATGGTCAAAAGAAAGGAGTGTTGGAGTGGGGTGTGTGTGTGTGTGTGTGTGTGTGTTTGTATGTAGCAACACTGGGCAGAATGGAGTTTTGATGCTGTAATCTACACAAAGAGACAAAATATGAATCCTACCCTCATTAAGATAATAAGCTAATTGGAAGTATGAGAGTACCACTCAAAAATAATTGTAAAATATTACAATGAGTATATTACTAGCTGCCAAGTTGTGTAGTCCTCATTTCAATGACTGAATAATGAAAAGATATATATATAGAGATAGATATATAGATACAAATAAAGATATTTCTATCAATATATCTCTATCTGTTTATCATCTATCTATCTATCTATCTATCTATCTATCTATCTATCTATCTATCATCTATCTATCTATATTGAATTGAAGTAGACTGAGGCAGGGACATATTTGATGTGCCCATAGCATTTGGACAGGGAGAAAATGAGCATTCTCCATATGATACACAATGTATTAGTTTCCAGGAGCTGCTGTAACAAATTACTACAAACTATGTGGCTTTATAAAAGCAAGTATATTCTTTCAGAATTCTACAGGCTAGAATATAAATCCAAGGTTAGCCCAGCTGCCTTCCCTCTGAAAACTCTAGGGAAGATTCCTTCCTTGCCTCTTCTATCTTCCGGTGGTTGCAAGCAATTTTTGGCTCATGGCAGCATAATTCCATTCTCTGTACTTGTGTTCACATGGCCGTCTTCCCTCTCTGTATGTATCTCTGTCCAAATCTCTGTCTGTTTATAAGAGTACCAGTTATTCTATAGAGCCCAGTATGACCTCATCTTCACTTGATTGCATGTGCAAAGACCCTATCTCCAAATAAGGTCGCATTCCAGGTTCTGGGTTGATATGAATATTTAACCCCGTACACACAGGGTGAGTAATACAATAATAAATTTTTCTCTGTCTTGTTTTTTGGCAAAACATTCTTTTAGTTTTAGCATGTGGAAACCTTTCACAATGTTTCTCATTTTCCCTTGTGGAAAAAGCGGAGAAATGTGGTCTGGATGCTAATACTATGTGGTGGATTAGATCTCGGTTGAATTATTACCCTCAAAGGGAGACTGATGTCAACCAGAAGAAGGTTTTTGGGGCATACTACACACTTTTATTCATGGTCCTGGGGCTCTTCAGTGTTTTTGGTCAGTGATGTGAATAAAGATAATTGAAGCTATATATATCCCATGTGAGGATAGCACACTGTTGAAATTTCTCAAGTTTCAGCCAAAGAAAGATGTTAGAGGGTAAGAAAAAAGACAACAAAAGGTATTTAATAGAAATAAATGTAAAGTTTGGCATGGTTCTAGAATAAAATGTACAGTAAAGTATCAGAGGGCTATTGGCTTAGTAACAATATGTATTTAAACAGTCAACAGTGATCTCAATGTGAATGACTCCTAAAAATGTAGTATGTAAACCAGAGCCTCCATTAATGGAATAAAGAAGGTCATCATCTTCCTCTACTTTGGATTTTTCAAATTATAGTGAAAATAATTATATTCAGTGAAGGGTACCAAATACTAATGAAATTCATTGGACATTTTGGAATGTATTCAGATAAAAATGGCCATGAGAGTTAAATGACTCAAGATTACATTACTTGAGGGATGGATGGAACTTTGAATGTTGGGCTGAGGAATGAATGGGAAGAATCAGACTGAAAAAAAAAAAGTTTTCTTTTAAATCCTCACAAGTTACTTGTATGAGTATTTGTTTGGAAGGACTCA
Organism: Hyaena hyaena; assembly: GCF_003009895.1. Classification (NCBI taxonomy): domain Eukaryota; kingdom Metazoa; phylum Chordata; class Mammalia; order Carnivora; family Hyaenidae; genus Hyaena; species Hyaena hyaena. Next base: position 3,091,296 of record NW_024080673.1, read on the forward strand.
ACTTTAGCCTGTATTGCCCCAGAAGTCTAAGTTTAACAAATCAATGGATGTTTCTGGAAGGTTTATCTTTGATACCTTGTCACAAGTCTTCTTTGCAGAGATCCAAGGATTGTCTGGAAAATGGTGAGTTTCTGGATTTGAGGTGCTCAAGCCCAGACACATAGCCTTTGACAGGGAGTTGTCAGAGCATATCAGACAATTGATGGAAATTGTGCTATTTGGCTTCTAAGAGTCCTTATGCCTCTAAGTTTTATAGCTTCTTTTGAAAGAAAAATACCATAAAACTCTATGAGATTTGGATGAGGCATAATGATGTTCATTATATGTTTTAACCTCCCTTTGTAGTTCAAATCAATATGGCATATAACAGAAAAGTGGTACTGTCAAAATAATACAATCCCTGATCTCAACCATGACATGAAATCCACTTCCAGATTGGCCTATAGATTTTACAGACAGAGAATTCTGAAAGTTAGAGAGTCATATTATTAAAAGGAACTACTGGGCCTTAGGACAAACTACTATTTCCTTGTTGAGAGCATTCTCAAGGTTGGAAGGGAGCGAAAAGTCCACCTAGTTCAAATTTCAGAGGTATCTGGGTTTAGTATTTCTGTCTTTGGGAGAACATATATTCACTGTGATCTATAAAATGCCATTCATCTATTTTGATAATTTTCCATTTTTTCTAATGTGTTATAAAATTCCTTAAATATTCTGAGTATAAAGTAGATTACTTTCAATCACCTTTGCCTCAGGCATAAGAGCACTGAATCTTCAAGCTACAGTTGAAATAAAATAAAATAAAAGAAAGGCACAAAAGCCCGAGGCAGAAATTCGTTTCTAATATGCATGAGAGTTAACAGCAGTTTTGGGAACATGCTTTCATGTATTCATTCATTGATCAACCAGAAACGAAAAGAGCAGCTATTTTGTGGTAGGTAATGGCAATGCAGAGTGGGTCAGAAATCGTCTTTGGTTTTGTACTTCTAGCCAGCAGGAACTGTCACCCAGTAGCTTAAGAGCTCTTATGGAGGTATATACACAGTGTATGCAAGTGTCAAAGCACATCCTGTGACACTGGGGAAAAGGCCACTAGGAACAGCCTGTATCTTTGTTCACGTGTATATCTTACGCATGTTTATGTAAACATAGTGACTTGTCTACCTACGTTCTTTTGTGGAAAGAAGGAAGATGGCTAGAAAGATTAAGAAGAAAGGTAGACGAAAGGGCTAAAATTCCTTCAGAAATGTGATTTTTCCTTTATCAATAGGCTTTTTTAAAGGAAGGGAAATGCTGTAAGGAAAAGCTGCCCAAACATGCACTTCTAGGCAGAGTTCAATTTGCAGCCTTTGGAGATATCTTGAAGAAAACCAAGTCAGGCACTTACATGCACCTCTTTTACTTTAGATTTAACAAGTCTTTCCTCTTGACTGCTCAGAATAAACAACTGGATTACTTGACATGATTCCATACAGAATGGATTAGCTAAATTTGTGCGTGTTCTTGCTCCCAAGTCAATGAAATGCATGAGCCTTACCCCCATGTCGGGATGGTTCACAGGTTTGATTTGTGGCAAAGAGTTTCTGGAAACTTAACAACCCATGCCTTTTTTTCCCCCTAGAATAAATATAAAAGTTCTTATGACAAAGAGAAGGATAAATTCAACAGGAGAATGATACTTCCTTTCATTTCAGAAGTTAATATAAGATACTGTGAGAAGAATAAACTAGAAGTATACATTCTAGGTATATGGGCTTAGGACAAACATCTGCCAGACCATGTCTGCTTTATTCTGTTACTCTGTCTATTGCTTCATGTACACTAATTTATAATATGTTTAATAGGTATGTTTGTTTTGGTCTGATGAGTACTGTCAGCAGTGAACTGAAAGCTGAGTAAGGCAAGTGGTCCATATGTATGGCTACAGTCATTGGAAGTACTGTATGTCGGACTGTGTCTCTGGAGGCTGGTTTTCAGGGCACCAAGATGAGGACCACAGATAGAGATGTGAGGTGGCACTGCCTTGAGGCTGACCTTTCCTCTATTTAAAACAAAGAAACAGACTTTGAAAATAAGTTGTTAATCAGCTTAACTTTGGTTTAATTATTTACGTAAGAAGACCACTTTACTAAAAGAAAGAATTCAGGGGCCTTTCCATGTATCTCTGACTTCTCACGTAGCCAAGTAAAAGATGTACCTGGAGTTTTCTCTTAAACGTTGAGCCTCTGTTGGGTCTTTGTGAGCTGATTTTGTACTACTGATGGATTGGTTGGGGGGAGGGCAGTGAGTGGATGATAGGTAGAATTGCAAGCTGCAGGTGTGAGTGTGATCCATGTTGGCTCCTCACCATGAAACCATGAACTTTACCCAACCCCTCTGTGTAGAGTCACCCAATCAGCTTTACCAATAGCCCTTGCTTGCTCAGCTCCTTGCCTGAATGGTCTTCCACATTTCATCTTATTGGGATTATGCTTGAAATTCACCTGAAGGTCTTCTTCAATTGACTACACTCTTCTGTTCTCTTTCTTTGGTTCCTCTTCTTTTTCACCCACTTAATATCTGCTTTTCCAGCTTGTGTTCTCACTCTTCTCTCCCATCCCCGAACCTCCTTCCCCTTCACTTCCAGCTGCCTCTCCACGCCCCCACCCCTGGTTGTCCTCATCCCCTCCACCAATCTAGCTGTCACCTCCACACAGATGCCTTCCTGATATACACCTTTAGTTCCCAGTTACCTTTCTGAGCTTGAGTTTGACCTTCTTTTTTTTTTTTTTTTTTTTAAATATTTTTATTTCTAGGAGAGAGAGAGAGACAGCGTGAGCAGGGGAGAGTCAGAGAGAGAGGGAGATACAGACTCTGAAATAGGCTCCAAGCTCTGAGCTGGCAGTCAGCACAGAGCCCGACGCGGGGCTCGAACCCACGAACCGCGAGTTCATGACCTAAGCGAAAGTCGGACGCTTAACCGACTAAGCCACCCAGGCGCCCCGAGTTTGACCTTCTTATCAGGAATCTTCATCTGCAGCACACTGTGAAGCCAGCATGTTCAGAACCAAGTTTATCTTAGAAGGGTAGCAGATCGTGATGGTCAAGAGCATAGATTCTAGAGCCAGGCTCCCTGGGCGCACCTCCACCCTGCCTCCCTCACTTGCCAGTTGGGTTATCTTGGCACAAGTTGTTTTAACTTTCTTTGCCTCAGTGTCTTCATCATGATAGCAAGTGTGATAATCCTGTGTAGCTCATAAAATTGTGAGAATTGCATGAGTTAGAGATGCCTGGCACATAGTAAGTGTACAAGTGCTTGTTTTTACTTTTTTATTATTTTATGTTTCTTTTTCCTTAGAAAACTTCAGGCTTTTGCAAGACTCTCTTCTTTAAGGTCATATATATTTAGGACATCGATCAGTCTTCCAGTGGCCCAACTTGAACCATAGGACTTCCATTCTCTCACCTTCAACCTTCTATAAATTATTAAGCCTTTTAGATTTTCTAATTATTATGTTTCTTGTTGCTCTACCCTTTTCTTCCCCTGCCCTATGATCACTGTATTAATTCATCCTTGAATCCATAGGAGTTCTTCCTATTCTATCTCCGGCAATTGTTTAGTCCTCAGTTTCTCTCTTTGCAGGTCCATCTTGCATTATGATAAGGCTAATTTCTCTGAAACACAAGCTGAATCATGCCGTCTTCATCCAAAACCATCACCACCCTGCCACAAATACACACATACTGGTCATTAAATAATGTCTAAATCCTTCAACCCAGTAATAAGGTTCTGTGCAACCTCTCCTTTTCATTTACTGCTCCTTTGTTTTCTCCAGGGGCTCCATATTATAGCAATCTGCTCTAATTTCTAGTCCCTAAAATTACTTAGCTTCCTTTTACTTCTGTGCTTCTGTTCACCTCCTCCCCTCTCCCTGAACTATCTGTTTCTCATTCTCCCAGGGCTTCCCAGGGCTATCAAGATCCTCTTTCCTCTGAGACCAAGTAGAACGACAACCTACCCTATTAAACTTTCTTGGATCGCTCCAGTGAGAAGTGATTGCTCATTGGAAGAACCAAAGCGCACTTTGCATTTACTACTCTGAAGGACCCTTATTTGCTGTAAACCAAAAGGCCGAGTGTTGTGTAATGAGAAAGATTTGGAGTGTGAAGTTATAGGAACTGGGATCTTAGTTCAGGGTCTGCCAAAGTGAGCGTCCATTTTTTCATTTATAAAATGGCAGTAATAGTGAGCAGATCATGGATTTTTGAGAACTAAGTCAGATATATATGAAAAGTGTTTTAAAACTATCATTCAAAAGAACTGCTTTCATTTAAGACTAGTTGTTTTGCATGTTATTCTTAATATCTTTATATTCCCCACCACCACCTCTTTACATAATGCATACTTTTCAGAGTTGGTGTTGAATAAAATTATTTGTGAATGAGTCCATCAGATTCAACTTTTAAAACATTCTTACCATGAGTTTCTTCTTTTCAAAAACCGATCTCTCACATCAATGGAGACCGGCCTGGATTTGGGAGTCCGATTCGAGGCTGTGAAATGCGAGCAAGTTAAATTATCTGATACTTTTACAACTTGCTTTCTTGAATAAGGAGAATGGCCTTTTAATTATTTTGTTTCCCGAACGAATCAATCAGCCACAAGAAATGTTTAGTGTCTTCGTATAAAAGTAATAAAATGATCGAAGAGATTATTTCTCATCATCATATAGCATCTATTCTGGCTGAAGATGTTATAAGGCAAGGAATGCTAAAAGGCAAGGAGTTAGTTAAGGCAGTTCTTCACAGGATCCGCGGGGAATCATAATGAGGGAAGGTTGTAGAAGACAGCTGGGGAAGGATCATTCAGAGAACAGATGCATTCAAAGGAGCAGTGGGATCACCTCCTGCCCAGCTGTCAGCCCTTGGATTCAGAGGTGTTGCCAAGTGAGTGAGGGGAGAACCCTGTCTCTTTTTCTGCCTGAGTCATGAAAAGCGAGGATCTGAGTACAAGAAAGGGAAACACAGAGCCCTTACAAATCCGCAGAAAGAGCGCTCACAAGGAGACTTCTAATAATCTCCTGCTTTTACCTTGGTGTCTCATATCTGTTTGCTCACTTTACTCTTTTAACACCCCACTGGGATAAGGGGGGTAAGGTTCATCAGCCTCTTGCTTGACGGGAAAGAAGGAGAAGGGCAATGAGTCTCCACTTAACTCTAGTAGATAAAGAAGGTGTTTTCAAGAAATACCAGGAAATGTGGAGCTCAGAAAAAAAAAAATCCTCCTAGTTGTTTTGTCTTAAAAAGTTACTGAGCTTGAGCCCCACGTTGGGCTCTGTGCTGACAGCTCAGGGCCTGGAGTCTGCTTTGGATTCTGTCTTCCTCTCTCTGCCCCTCACCCGCTCACGCTTGCTCGCTCTCCCTCTCAAAGAAAATATTTAAAAAATGAATGTTATTTACAATTTGGTAAAGTTTCTGAACCCCTTATGTCCCCATGTAGCACTTCGGTTTTGCTTAAAGGGCCCTACAGTGCCCTGCGTACTCCTCTAGGTCATGTTACCAAAACTTCAGGACATTAGTCTTTGGTTCCGTCAGAGCTTCTCTTTCCCCATCTGAAGACTGGGACAAACTCAGAATCCTGGATGTCTGCTAGCTTTATTTGCAGACCTCAAGCAGGTCAATCATGAGAATGGGGACATTTTGAGCAATGAAGTAGACTTAAAAAAGGACTTAAAAAAAAAAAGACTTAAAAAAGGGAGAGAAAGAAAGCTACATCTTGGCAAATGTGTGTTTGGAACTACGCAATTCACATTGCTTTGAAAAAACTAACATCTAGGGGCTGCATCAAATGTCTTTTATCTTTATTGGAAATGAATACTTAGAAATTTACATGCAGTTGATGGTAGGGACATTCGAGAATGGGAACGTTGCGGCGGCTGCTTTTTCCCAGATGGGAATGCCTTCAAGCTTACAGACTTTGTCATTTGAGCAGTGTCTGAGATGTCCTGACCTGAGCCTGCCCAGCTTCTGTGGTGCGCTGGCTGGGAATTGGCCCTTTCACCGAAGTGTGTCTTTGTCTCGGAGAGGCGCACGTCCTCTCTGGTTCAACAGTTCAACACTTTCTGCTTATCAGGCATGTAGGATGTGCCTAGCACCGCGCTAGGTGTTGGGCTGAAGCATCATGCGTGGTCTCAGCACCAGGGAGCTGGCCCACAGCCCGGGGGGACGATAGCTCTGGCACCATCTGAAGCAGTGTGAGACCTACAGTCCAGCACAGTGGAAGCGGGATGGGCCTTTGGAAGCTTTATGGTGGAGGTGATTGTACTGTTTCTGGACTGATTAGAATGGAGGAGAGGATATAGAAAAGGTGGGGCAGGGGAGAGAGAGGGAGACAGGGAAAGAAGGAGAGAGCAGGGAGGGAGAGGAGGGGGGTAGGGGAAGGAGAGGGAGAGAAGTTGGAGGTGAGGGGGGGGAGAGAGGGAGGGCAAGGGGAAAGAAAGAGAGGCTTTCCATGTTATTTCTGCTCAGCAAAAGCCTCAGGAAGCGCAGCTGTATCCGCACTCAGCTCTTGGCAGAGGACTAGCCGAGGCCCAGGGACGCTGTGAGGCACATATCAATTTTTACGTGGTTTGTGCAGCTCTTAGGACTTTTTTCAAAATTGTGTCTAAAAGCATCATTTAAACATTGAATTGCCCACTTTTCAGTGCTTTCTTTCACGGATTATTGGATGGGATGCTGCAGCCTGGCCGCCACCTCTTCATTCTTAGTCATTTCCCAGGCTCTCCCCATCGCCCGAGCACCTCACCCCTTGCTCGCGGTTCCGATGGGGTTGATGCTTCTCCCACGGCATTCTGTGCCCAGCAAGGTTTGACAATGACGCTGCCAAGAGGCGACTTCCTTCAGCTCTGACTCAGGAAGATGAACACGTTTGTTCTTTGTCTTCTCCCCCCTTGACACACCCTCCCTGCTGCATGCAGGCACTGGGCCAGAGGGCTTGGTGACAGCATGAAGTACGGAGTGCGCTACATGCTCCAAAGATACGTATAAGCTGGAATGAGAGTCAGGACCGACACCCAGAAGATGGAACTACTTTTCAAGACCGGGAGGGTTTGGGACCAGAGGACACTGATGCAAACCGGAGGTCTTAGCCACAGCACTTCTGATGCTTTTGGCTCTGGTGCTGACCTGCATGTTGGAAGATGTTACAAGCGTCGGGGTCCTCTACCCCGGCCGTGCCGGCCCAGTCTCCTAGTTCGTAACAAGGAAAAGGTCTCTAGATGTCCTCAGTGTCCCCCCTTGCAGGCCAAATCACCCTCAGGTGGGAAACACTGACGCAGACCTTAAGGACATCAGGTGTCAAAGGGGCACTGTTTGTCGGTGGCTTGCAGTTGTTACAGGGACACTGGGTCTCAGCAATGACAGAAAAATGGGGAAGGTTTGGACGGATACAAAGGAGTGTGGGAAGTCCTTCCAGGAGAGGGCATAGCCTCTCACCTTCTCCTATTTATTTATTTATTTTTAAAATTTATTTATTTCTATGAGAGAGAGAGAGAGAGAGACAGCGTGAGCAGGGGAGGGTCAGAGAGAGAGGGAGTCACAGACTGAAACAGACTCCAGGCTCTGAGCTGGCAGTCAGCACAGAGCCCGACGCGGGGCTTGAACCCACGAACCGCGAGATCATGACCTAAGCGAAAGTCGGATGCTTAACCGACTAAGCCACCCAGGCGCCCCACCTTCTCCTATTTATATAGCTCTGTCTAGAGTCATTAACTCCGTCCAGTGACTGCAACTCTTTGTTTTATTTCCCTTCTACCTCCTCTTCCTTCCAGCCTTGATGCACATCCTGACTCCTTTTCTCTCACTGAACACAGCTCAGGTGTGAGGTACCGTCTGTCATCGCAGAACACCGGATAGCCTTCTTTGTGTGGGTGCCTCTAACAGGGACTCGGGTTTCATTTGGTACTGCCTGCTGTTCCTGCAGAGAGCTCTCGAGTAATGTGCCTCGAGATAATCTCGGCACTCAGCTGAGATTTTCCCATGAAACCTCCTTCTGTCTGTTTCGTCAGTAGACCTTTCTTGTTCCACTTTGTTCCATCCTGAAAGCGGTATGGCCACAGCCTTGGTGTTTCCCTGATTTGAAATGCGTTTGAATCATACTTGAGAATAAGAAAAATAATGATCCCTGGTAGAATTTTTAGGACAGAGAGACTGAAAGAACAAGATTGATGGAGAGAAGTCTCTTAAATATATAAATAAAGATCTTGGATATGGCATTGATTTCCCATGAGTTGGCATGGGAAATGCCTAAAGTAACCGGCATAGCCTGTGAAATTCTGGTTAGAAAGCCTGATGCAGAAGAAGGCATCAAAGCCAGTAGCATGAAAACTGTGTGGAGTGGTTATTAGTAGCTGAAATGTGCTACTAAGAATTTCAGTGCTTAGCACATTCTGCTAAGAATGTGTCGTGAAATTAATTTATCTTAGTTTATTGTTCATTTTGATGGTGATCTTACTCTTACCTTCCTTCGAATCCCCAAATTAGTTTGAAAATTTCAAATTCACCAATGTGCAACTATAAGGACAAAGCCTAGTCTTTCTATTTAATTTTTAGATATGTTTAAAATTTGCTTTGAATTTACTTTTTTACTTTGTAATTCCTGTATGGTTAACTTACAGTGTTCTATCAGCTTCAGGTATGTAATAATAGGGATTCAACACTTTCATATAATAAATGCCTGGTGCTCATCATAAGTGTATACTCTTTTATATCCATCACAGTGGTGAGATCAAACCCTGCACTGGCCTCCGTGATGAGTGAAGACTCTACTTGGGATTCTCTCTCTCCCTCTCTCTGTCTCTCTCCCATTTGCATACCTGCTCTCTCTCTCTCTCTCAAAGTAAATAAACGTAAAAAAAAAAAAAGAAATGCAAATGATTTCTGTGCACTGATATTGTATCCTACAACCTTATGGAGTTCATTTATTAGTTTTAGTGGTTTTTTGGTGGAGTCCTTAGGGTATTTTATAAAGCATCATGTTATTTGCAAATAGTGAAAGTTTTACCTCTTCCTTTCCAATTTGGATGCATTTTCTTTTTTTCTTTTTTTTCTGATTAGTGCAGTCAGGACTTCAGTCCTATGTTGAATGAAAGCAGTGAGAGTGGACATCTTTGTCTTCTTCCTGATCTTAGAGGAAAGCTCTCAATTTTTATCATTTAGTATGATGTTCGCTGTGGGGTTTTCATATGTGATCTTTATTATTTTGAGGTATGTCCCCTCTAAACCTATTTTGCTCAGGGTTTTTAATCATGGATGGATGTTGTCCTTTGTCAAATGATTTTTCTGCTTTTGTTGAAATGATCATATGATTTTTAACCCTTTCTCTTGTTGCTGTGATGCATCACGCTGATTGATTTGCAGATATAGAACCACCCTTGCATCCCAGGAATAAATCCCACTTGATTGTGGTGGATAGTTTTTTTCATGTATTTTTGGATCTGGTTTGCTAATATTTTGTTGAGGATTTTTCCATCTATGTCCATCAGAAATACTAGCCTATGGTTCTCTTTTTATCTGTCTTTCATATCTTTTATCTGTCTTTGGTACCTATCTGGTTTTGGTGTCAGGGTAATAATGGCCTTGTAGAATGAATTTCAAAGCTTACTTTCCTCTTCTACTTTTTGGAATAGTTTGAGAAGAATAGGTATTAATTCTTCTTTAAATGTTTAATAGATTTCACCTGTGAAGCTCTCTGGTCCTGGATTTTTGTTTCTTGGGAGTTTTTGCAAATTTTTAAAAAATGTTTCCTTTTGAGAGAGAGAGAGAGCGAGAGCGCCATCATGAGCAGGGGAAGGGCAGAGAGAGATGGAGACACAGGATCTGAAACATGCGCTGGGCTCTGAGCTGTCAGCAGAGAGCCTGACGCAGGGTTCGAACTCACAGACCGCGAGATCAGGATCTGAGCTGATGTCAGACACTTAACTGACTGAGCCACCCAGGGGCTCATCTGCCCCGCTTCAGAGGTTTTTGATTACTGATTCAATTTCATTGAATTTTGATTACCAATTCAGCAGTTTCATTGCTGGTAATTTGTGTGTTCAGATTTTCTGTTTTTCCCTGGTTCAGTTGTTTGAGGTTATATGATTCTAGGAATTTTTCCATTTCTTCTAAGTTGTCCAGTTTGTCAACATATAATTTTCATAATATTCCCTTAAATTTTTTGTATTTCTGTGGTGTTGATTGTTGTTATTTGCCTCATTCATTTCTGACTTTGAGTCCCCCTTTTTTTGAGTTTGACTAAAATTTTATCAATTTTATTGATCTTTTCAAAGAATCAGTTCCTAGTTTCATTGATCTGTTCTATATTAATTTTTTATTTATTCATTCATTTGTTTACTCATTCATTCATTCATTCTAATTTCTACTTCATTTACATCTACTCTAATCTTTATTATTTCCCTCCTTCTACTGATTTGGGGTTTTGTTTGTTCTTTTTCTGGCTCCTTTAGGTAGACGTTTAGGATGTTTATTTGAGATTTTTATCGCTTCTTGAGGTAGGCCTTTATTACTATAAACTTCCCTCTTAAAACAGATTTTGCTGCATCCCAAAGATTTTAGACTGTTGTGGTTCATTTTCATTTGTCTCCATATATTTCTGGTTTGTTCTCTGATGACTTGGTCGACCCATTCATTATGCAGTAGCTTTTTATTTAATGTGCAAGCATTTGTGTTCCTTCCAGATTTTTCCTGTGGTTGACTTCTAGTTTCATAGCATTGTGGTCAGAAAAGATGTATGGTATGACTTCAGTCTTTTCTTAATTTGTTGAGACTTGCTGTGTGAAATAAATGTGCATTCTACTGTTTTAGCATGGAATGTTCGGAGCATATCTGTTAGATCCATCTGGCCCAATGTTTCATTCGGAGCCAGTTTCTTTGTTGATTTTCTGTTTAGATGATCTATCCATTGATAGATAAGTGGGGTGTCAAAGACCCTACTGTTATTGTATCACTATTGATTACTTTATGTTTGTTATTAACGGCTTTATGTATTTGGAGGTTCTATATTGGGTGCATAAATATTTATAATTGTTATATCTTCTAGTGGGATTGTTCCTTTTTATGATTATACAGTGTCCTCTCTGTTTCTTATTACAAGTGTTTGTTTTACAATCTATTTTGTCTGAAGTAAGTACGACTGTTTGGCTGTCTTTTCATTTTCATTTGCATGATAAATGCTTTTCCATCCCTTCAGTCTCAATCTGCACGTGTCTTGAGGTCTAAAGTTTTTCTTGGCAAGTGCTTTGTGTCCCAGCCCTGTCAAGACTTCTGACTAACTGAGTAATAAAACTTGTACTGACCTAGCCTACTGCAAGGCCCTTAAATTTGACATTGATGAACTTGTTTGGAAGGTTCCTTAAAAGTTCAGTGCAATGTCAGGCTCTGAGTCCAGACCTTTCCTCCTTGGGTATCTATCTTGGACAAGTCACTTAGAGTTCTCCATTCTCAGATCATTTCTACAGAAGACTGATTATTCTAATAAACAGTCTTTCAAACTGCATATCAGGCTTGGATTTACCTTTCTCTTCCAAGTTCAGCTTCCTAGCTGGTTATGGCATATAATAAATTGAATAGGCTCAGATACCATAGGCAGCAGATGTGTGAGTTGTAAGAGAGGAAGGAAAAAGTTAAACTCAGATAACTCTGCTGTTTCCTTGTGTGTGTAGACAGTAGAAGCTGTCTCAGTATGAATGTTACCTTCTCTTATATGTGGGGCTTTCTAGGCAAAAGTACATATATTTTCTTCACAGTACTATACATCCAGAATTTTAAAAGATCTTTAAAATTGACCAAGTTCATATGTACGTCCTGGGTGGGCTCATCTTTAGTAATATCAAAGCCACCTGCTTCTCTAAGTATTAACTCATTTAACCCTCACAATCTGGGGAGGTAGATGCCATTAATAACCATATTTCACAGGTGAGGAAACTGAGGCACAAAGACGTTAAGCAGTTAACCCCAAATCTCACAGCTGGAGTTTAGAATTGGGTTTGTAATTGGGAGTCTGGTTCTAGACTCCATGCTCGTGGGTACTCTGGTCCGTTTGCTCTCATACTCTAAAACCTCTCCTTAGGTCAATGTTTCTGTTCACCTAGGGACTATGTATGGATGAAGCCCTACTACATGCCAGGCACTGCACAAATGTTACATAATATTATCACAGTGTTGTGTCTTATTATGCCCATTCAAAAATTTGGACTTACTCTGCCTTACACAGATGTCAAAGGTCAGTGCTAGAGTGAAACTCTAGATTCAAACTTGTACTACCTCCTCCGTCCACCCCTACAAAGCAGCTTTATTTAGAGAAGTACTAATTAAGCCCATATTATGTGTTTTCTACTGTGTCAACACTGAAGGATAGAGGAGCTGATAAGTTTGCCCTGGAAACACTTGTATCATCACTCTATAGAATATATATATAGAAAAATATATAAAAGCTTATAGAAGGGAGAGTTTTCGAGAGATCATAATTACTGAATCTGTGTTCCTGGACAGTCCCAGTTTTAAAATGTTTGGCCTAATTATGCTAATTTATCTGTCAGATCTCATATCGTAATTATTGGTTCATAAAACATGCTCCATGGTTACCAGACCTGCCTTAAGCCTTATGGAAATAGTCTAAACCTGAGCTTTGGTGACTGGGAACTGAGGAGGCAGCCTGCCGTGAGCTCAGGACAGGTATGCACTGAATTGCCAATGACAAGAATCATGGTGTATCTGCTGGGTAGTCAGGAGAAGGGCAGAGATCAGAATGGTATGTCTTGATTATTATTTGGGGAATTTGTAAGCTTATTTTTCCTCAATAGGTGATGCTCAGTATCACACAACTTTTCACTCAGTCCTTGAATTGGTCAAGAACAGTGACCTACTCCAGAATCGTATGGCATTGAAATAGGTCTTTGCTTCTACATATGCCTAGCCCTTTAAGTATTGAATTGGTACCACTACCCTCTACATCTTTCTCCAGCTTTGTTAACCTTATTTTAAGCTTCTGAAAAGAACAGTATATCCAAGTACAATCATTAATTGAATGTGATCCAATCTGGTCCCATCTTTAATAAGAAACCAAAGAAGGAAATTCAATCAGACTCACCTTTTCCATTTCAAAAGTTCAAGCCCTCCCCTTTCACAGTTGAAATTATGAAAGATTATCTTCTTAGTGGAAGGCTACAGGAAAATTTGGATTCCTGTCAAATATTTAGTGTAATATCCTAGGATCGGGATTAATATAGCCTTTCAGCAGCTTGCTCTGAATTTCTGTCGATGCAATCTCTCTTTTGGAAGCTTTTAAATAAAAGGCATTCTGTACTCTGGCGTGACTCAAGGTTTTCAGCAGAAATGGTAACAAGATCAAACAATTTTAGGACAGTTATCATGCCTTCTGGTCATGAAAATGCAGACACCTCAACCTCATTTCCATAGCTCAGTGTTGATCCGCTTACTTCTCAGAGAAAATTGAAATTACTGAAACCAGGTTTTAAGTCTGTGAATATTTTGGGGTTGATCTACAATTACAAATTAGCAGCAGTATAAAACAAAATGTGATAGAATAAAATACAACCTAATTACTTCGTTTGGTAAAATTATGTCACGTATCCCTGGAGACTAATATTATTAATGATGATATTATTGTCAGAGTTTAAATTTTATATTCTAGATGCTCTAAGTGCCTTATTTTTCTCAAACTTGTCTTTGTTTGACTCCAAAGGCATTGATTATAACCCCTAGACTATAACCCCTGAAAATGCTGCTTTTTCAACTCTAGTTGATAGGCCTACTTTTCCAGGAATAAAATATCTCCTATTATGCTTTATGCAAAGTTATCTACAAATCTGTATTGGGAACTAGAGTTATATGTAAATAAGTGGGATTATTTTGTCCCCCGAAGCTTTATTTTGTAGTCTGATTGTATGATGTGTTACAAGTATAATCATAAAAGAGTTTATTTATGCAAAACTTTCCATGTAGTTTCAATGAGTTCTGCCTCAAAGCACTGTTCAAACAGAAACTCTAGTGTTCCCTGGTATTCCAGCTAAAAAGGTAAATATTTGTAATAGGCATACTGCAGTCATATTCTTAGCTTTGGCAAGAGCATTCATTTCTTTTTATGCCAGGCTGCCAAAAGCTGGCGCCCACCAACACCTGAGGCTCGCATCGAAATGCGAGTCCTGGTTTGGTGTTTTCTTTTCCACTGACAGGATCTAGTGAACAGGCAAGGTGTGGACTTTGGTCTCTGAATTGCAGAATAAAGAAATAACACTAGATCCATTAGCAACTCAACTTACATGATAGATCCCAAGGGAGAACTAGGCTGGCCTCTCTACAGTTACAACATTCTAGAACAGTGCTTTCACAAAAGTGTTTAAAAATGCAGGTAAATCCCTTCTTCAGATGAATATTATATGTAGGTCCAACAAGTAAGAGATATAAATGATACGGGCTATGATTTATTCAGAGCTTTCTCTGTGACACGCGCCATGTAAACTCCTTTCTTAGTTTTCCCTATTTAATTGTCAGAAGGGCTGCATGAGGTAGGAGTGTCAGTGTCTTGGGTTAGAAGGCTGGCTTAGAGAGTTGATATAACTTGATATAGCTCACCAAAGCCATGCACCCTCTCAGTGGAAGAGCGCATTTCAACTGCACATACCCTCACCCCAGAGCCCAAATCCTTGGCCACAAAAAGCAGACCTGCTCTTGTGAGAACGGACATTGGCTGGGTTGTCCACAGGAATCATCTGTACTTTGGTCCTCACCCACCTGATGACATGTGGAACTTCTCCAGTGTCCCTAGAGAACGCCCCCAGCGGACACACAAAAGGACAGTAAGTGATGTGAAGCTGGGAGAGAAGTCCCAAGTTTATTATCTAAAAAGATATTCTTAAGGAGTGGATAAATGATGATTTGTTTTGTTTTTTTTTTTTTTTATCAGATCTTTTGTTTTTTCCAGGTTTGAGGCATAATTGACAAAAATTTTATATATTTGTGATACACAGCATGCTATTTTGACATACAAATATGTTATGAATGACTACCACAATCAAGCTGATTAAAAAATTACAATATAAATCAGGCAGAGAAGGACAAATATCATATGTTTACACGTATAGGAGGATCAGGAGGAACTTAACTGAGGACCATGGGGGAGAAGAAGGGGGGAAATGGTGGGGGAAAGGGAGAGAGGCAAACCATGAGAGACTCTTGAATGCTGACAAAAACTGAGGACTGATGGATGTGGGGGGGAGGGGGGAGATGGGCATGGAGGAGGGCACTTGTGGGGATGAGCACTGGGTTTTTTTTTTTTTTTTTAAATATTTTTATTTCTAGGAGAGAGAGAGAGCATGAGCAGGGGAGGGTCAGAGAGAGAGGGAGACACAGACTCTGAAATAGGCTCCAGGCTCTGAGCTGGCAGTCAGCACAGAGCCCGACGCGGGGCTTGAACCCACGAACCATGAGATCATGACCTAAGCGAAAGTCGGACGCTTAACTGACTAAGCCACCCAGGCATCCCAGAGCACTGGGTGTTATATGGAAACCAACTTAATAATAAACTATTTGTAAGAAAATAAAATAAAATGGAAAAAAAATTACCTCCCAGAGTTATTTGCATGCATATGTGTGATAAGAACACTCAAGATTTATTCTTTTAGCAAAGTGCAAGTAATACCAGGCATTATTATTACCTGTAGTCACCAAGTGTACATTACAGCTCCAGAAATTATTCATCCTGCATAACTGAAACTTCATATCAGCATCTCCCAATTTCTGTCCCTACCTCCACTCCCATGCCTCACCTCCACTTCCAGGCATTGGATACCACTACCCTACTGTCTGCTTCTGTAACTTTGAGAATGTCAGGACCTGAGAAGAAAGGCTAGGGAAAGGTAAGGAAATTGCATTTCATTTTCTAGATGAAAATTCTAGGAAGAGCAGCGTTGTGCTTTTTCAGGATGTGGCTATAGGGGCGACAAAACTTGGTTCAGAGAGATGAGCAGGATGGATTATTCTCAAATCTCACTGCATAAAATTTATGTGGGGAGCTTTAAAAAAATACCAGTGCCTGGACCCTGCCTCCTCCTGAATAAAACCATATCTATCTATCTATCTATCTATCCATCAATCATCTATCTATCTATCATCTGTCCATCTGTCATTGACAGTGTGAGTGGGGGAAGGACAGAGAGAGACAGGGAGACAGAGAATCACAAGCAGTCTTTGCACTGTCAGCTGGAGCCTACATGGGGCTGAAACCCATGAAACGGTGAAATTGCAATCTGAGCTGAAACCAGGAGTTGGATGCTTAACTGACTGAGCCACCCAGGGACCCTAAACCATATCTTCTGGTGTGGATCCAGGCACTAGTCATATTTTCAATTCCCCAAATGATTCTTTAAAATAATTTTTTTAAATGTTTATTTATATTGAAGAAGAGAGAGACAGGGGAGCAGGGGAGGGGCAGAGAGATAAAGAGAGGGAGACAGAAACTGACGCAGGCTTCAGGCCCTGAGCTGTCAGCACAGAGCTGGACGTGGGGCTTGAACCCTTGAACTGTGAGGTCACAACTTGAGCAGAAGTTGGTCGCTTAACCAACTGAGCCACCCAGGTGCCCCGCCCCATGCTGACATTTAAAATGGAATCCATTCTTTGGCAGATTTGATTAATGGGAGAGGCCGTGCCTCTTTCTACTATAATCTTTACTAGAAAGTAGGCCAGCACTTTCTTTAACTTTATTGTATTTCTTCATTTAATTATTCACTCATTACTTCAGTCATTTACTTACCTAGTCTCTTATCCCGTTTCTGTGCAAGGAGGAAGCTGGTGATGCCACACCCAGAGTATGGTGAGTTCTGGCAAGGCTGAGAGGCTGGCCCCATTCCAACTTGGTAAAGCCAGTCTGTCTCCATTTCCAGTGATGTGGCTGTGTGTCTAGTCATCTCATTATCTTGCGGTACCTATTAAAAACATTTCTCTCTTTTACTCTAGACACAAGAACTACATTTCAGTAATGAGTGATGTGACTGCTAAATACATGGATTTAAAAAAAAATGTAAAGCACTCTGGGATTTTCCAGGATAAGAAGTCATTACAGATGTTGTGTTGTTTCAGATGCCTTGGAGATTAAATAGGCCTAAATCAGCTCCTGAGCATTTTATTAGTGAATCTGTGTCATTTGAAATCTTTCCCTGAAACTTTCCCGCCCACTCTCCAACCCCCACTTGAATAATGGAGTAATTAGGGATGAGCTCAGACTCTCCACTTGGTCCTGACCTATCCCAGATGGTGTAATAGTCATGGCTTTATCAGTAAAGAATAGAAGGGCAGGCAAGGGCTATGCCAAGAGAATAGTACTTGCATTAATACAAAGTCATTTTGATTTCCACTAAAACTCTTACTTGTCTTTTATTTAATAGTATTCATTGCCCTCTCATTATTTATTCTGTTGGTTTATAGGGGTGCACGTACTCTGCACCCTGGAATTGTTTCTGAAAATGGTCTGTCAGTCCTGTTACTGAACTGTCATGCTTTGATGGGACAAGGAAATGTTGCCCTTTAAGGAAATTCTAGTAGAAAATTCTTTATAGTCAACTGTGCATTCATCAGTTGTTTATTGATCAGCTACTATGTGCTGCAGTAATGTTGAGTACTAGAGAACACAGTTCTTTAAACTCTACTCTTAAGATAACCTTCTATTGGAAAATATATGGTACTATATACTAGGCATTACTTTAGAGGGCTTTTACATATTTAACCCACTTCCTCTTCCCAAGGACACTATGAGGTAGGTGTTGTCATCATCAACCTCACTTTGCAGATGAGGAAATGGAGGGATATGGAATTTAATGGCACATACCAAATAATACAGTTAATAAAGGCAGAACTGGGATTAAACTGAGATTGTCTCCAATCCTGTGCTTTTAACCACTAAACTTCCTTTCCCCTGTTCAACTATGATCTCCAGTGGGAGATGAAAAGAAACTCCTCTTCAAATTAACTTATTTGTAGAATGTGGCTGTCTGTTTATCTGTGGTTGATATTTAGTTCTGTACATATAAATGATTCTTGAAAAGGAGCATTTTTAAGATAAGTGCTCTTTCTCTTCCTGTCAAGCATTATCCAGCCAAATAGAAACAAAGGAAGAGGTAAGCGTTTAGCTTTACCTTGCATACCTTCGGTTATCTTTGAGGATTTTTGACATCTTAAATCTAAAACAGTTTTATAGGTATTCTTGGAATCTTTCATCCCAAGTGTTTAAGCAATGCTATCTAGAACAATGACAGATTGCTTTGTTTTGGAAGTCATAGGTAAATGTTTATACAAGAATACCAACTTCTGCTAGGCTATACAAACCACATTCCACCTTGAGCCACATTACCAGTTGCCCTGATTGCCTACACATCCATAATTGTGCCTACGACCAAAACCAAATCTCCTCCAGCCCTAGGAACACAAAGCGGTTAAATAGATCAGTAGCCCCAAAGCACATACAAAGCAGTTTTATTAGGATTTGGGTTTCTGGGAAAGGTTTTTGTTTTGTTTTGTTTTGTTTTTGTTTTTTAATCACTCAGCTATTATCTTGAATCTGCCATTCACTCAAAGGTTTTTGTTGGCCTTAATTCAGCTCTCTACCTCCTGGGCTACCACTGTTTTGTTGAGCACTTTTCTACCCAGATAGATAACAGGATTTGGTGACAGCTTTCAATTCCATTACCACTGAAACTTTTGTAGATATAGGATTTCTTTGTGTAGGTTGGTCCCTGACTATGACTTACTTAGGCTAGTACTTATTAGTTAATAAAACTGGCCTGACTCCGTAAAATAACTCACTAATTCTTCCAGAGTGAGAATACCTAGCAGTGTTTATCAACACACATATAAATAATCTAGATGACCATCATGAGGGACCCATCATGACCCCTGAGGGGCTCCAAGTGTAGCCAGTAAGTCCATTTAGTAATAAGATTCCTGGCCAATAGAAATTTCACCTCAACTGGAGATTTCAAGGGTTCTGTTGTATTCTCGAGAAAGAGTATTTGAAGCAAAAGCAGTGAAATTGGCAGGTAATTATGGTCTTTAAGGATCTGAGAAAGGCTCCCGTACATAGAGGTATAGCCATTACCCGATAATTCCTTGGCAAATACACAAAAGAGAAAATACAACTACTTAGGCAGAGAAAAATATTCAATTTGTGAAACTGAGGACAAACTACAGAAAAATATTAGATAGCATTCCAATTTCCCTTAATAGTAGAGTAGTAGTTGTAGTAGTAGTAGTAGTAGTACTAGTAGTAAAGTAGTGGTAGTAAATAAAATAGTAGTAGTAAAATCTATTAAATAAAATAGTGGTAGTAAAATCTATTTTAAAAGGTTTAAATAGCTGATCTTCATGGGCACATAGTAAAATTTGTTCTTCCATGTTTTGAAAAAATTTTTTTAAATGTTTATTTATTTTTGAGAGGGAGAGAGAGAGAGTAAGAGTGAGCAGAGGAGGGACAAAGAGAGAGGGAGACACAGAAGCAGGCTTCAGGCTCTGAGCTGTCAGCAGAGAGCCCAACACAAGGCTCGAACTCATGAACCACGAGATCATGACCTGAGCTGAAGTTGGATGCTTAACTGTCTGAGCCACCCAGGTACCCCCGTTCTTCCATGTTTTACTTGTGATATTAATCATCCATAAATAACTTGGCACTATATATCAAGAACCATAAAAATGTTCTGATTTTTTGACCCACTAATTCTCCAAAATATGAAGCAATCACATGAATAAAGATACTAATCACAGCAATGTTTAAAATACTGTACAAAGAAACTTAAATCTCCAGCAGTGTAGAAATGGTTGCGGAAATTAGAACATCCCCATTTTGTAAGTGCATAGAGAGACTCTTAGTCTCTGATGTATTCAACATAAACATTTGTCTTTGTGTGTCAGGTGCTGTTCCAGATTGAGACTGCAGTGGTGAGCAGAATAATACCATTTGCTACTACTAAGCCCGGGAAGCTTAGAGTCTGGTGGGGAACTAGATATTAGTGAAAATAATATGTCACCTTCATGGCCATGTCCTTAGGAGAGCCAGTTTAATTGTTTAGAGATTTGCCTTAAACATTTTACTAGACAGACTTGGTTTGGATCTGACTCAGTCAATGTACAGGATAGATAACCTTAATGTTGTATTTGTCTGTGGCTTAAGAGCACCATGGTAATGGGAACATTTGACAGCATGTAGGAAAAGAGGTGTAGAGCTCTCAAAGCACTCAAGCCATCAATGCTATTAGGAGCTCTGAAATCTAATGTTTTTAAGCTCAGCTGAGTCTTCTGTTGACCTCACTAAATGTTTAGGACAACAACATTTCTGCTTCTCTCGTGTATTTTTTTTTTTTAATCCTGTGTACTGGAAACAGAATATGAATGATTAATGAGCAATTTTTATTGTATCTCATGAAACTATAATGATGCTAAGTTTGTTGCATGGTACAGATAATGGGGTAAGATTAGTACTGCAGTTCCACTGCAAACTTCAGTGTTCCCTTATCAAAGTTTAATGAGCTCTTGCTGTGACAAAGAACAACATTAGGTGCTTAAAGAAAATTCATTTTTCAGCCTAATTTGCAGATACTGAAGCAAAGGCTAAAGAATGATGTAATGATAGATTTCATGGTTTGGGTATTCATTGGATCCAGTATGTGGTAAATGTGTATGTATTCAGAGGGAAACACATTTATTTCTTTTATTTCTTTTTATTTTTAAAATTATTTTTAATTTTTATTTATTTTTGAGAGAGAGGCACACAGAGTGTGAGCAGGGGAGACACAGAATCTGAAGCAGGCTTCAGGCTCTGAGCTGTCCACACAGAGCCCAACGCAGGGCTTGAACCCAGGAACCACGAGATCATGACTTAAGCTGAAGTTGGATGCTTAGCCGACTGAGCCACTCAGGCGCCCCTCACAGAGGCCCTCACACGACCTCTTCTCATATGGATGATTTTACAGTTATGAATCATTAACATGCTTTGGAGTCTTGGGTTGTGATTTCTTATTTAATTCTTTACACATAAATGCATCTGATTCTTCTCTTCATCCACATGGAATGCTTATTCCTTATGTCTTGTTTTAATGGTAAAGGAAATTGTGTCCCTCACTCTTTTCATCTTTATAAACATCACCTCTGTCCCCCTCCTACCTGTTTGAGATCAGTATCATGAAGAGAAGTGTTTGCTTCTGAGGTTTAGGTATGACTGCTAAAAATAAAATAAAATATCCCTTCATATCTATACGAATTATGGACCTGCTACCCAAAAGACCACTCACTAGACAGGTTACCCTGTTTCTCTGTGCCCCTGTGTTTATGCAGCGATTGTAAAGCATCATGTTATTGCTTACACTTCAGGGATCTCAACTGATCTTTCAGCAACTTCAGCATGTTTTCTTCAGGAATGAGTCAGTGAAACACGAAGGCCACATCAAAGAGGGAGCCTTCAGGGCTTCCGAGCTGTGTACCTTGGACGTGTGTTTCTCCTCTTCTGCCTCTAAGAGGCCAGAGTGGGAGCGGGCAGTGGTTAAAACGTTGCATCTACATACAGTAATTAATTCCAGGCTGGAAGTAGATGACACATTTGGAGACAACTTGAAACAACTCATGTAAACATAGGACACATGGAGAGTGGGATTGGCCAACTTGACAAATTCTGTTGATGTTTGTCTCCTGGGGAATTATTACTTCAAATTCTGAGGCTCTATCAAATGTAGTGTTAATTTATTTCATATGTATCTCATTGGTCCTTGGGCGTCTTGGTGAAACAAATTCTCTCTCAAAATACAAGAAGAGTTTTGAGATTTTTTATTTTACCTTTATTTCCTGTTACTATAGAGCATAAATAATCACTACTGTATTCTTATATTTATCTTATTTTCAGCTGCCTTGCTACAGTTTGGTTTTAAAAAGATTTTGTTATATTTCTTGAATGTTCTAGATATACATCATCCCACAAGTACTTGTTTTTATACACTGGATTTTTTTCCAGTATTTGTATTATTATTTCACTTTCACATCTTATTATATCTGATCTCAAACAGTGTTGAGAAGTAAATTATGATAGAGGACATTCTTATCTTATTTATGACTTTAACATAAATGCACCGGTTTCTGGTAAATGCTTTCTCATGCTTAGGAAGCTTCCTCTGATGTTTATTTTACTTAAAGTCAAGAGTTCTAAAAATTTTTTAAATGTTATATTTATTTGTGAGAGACCCGGAGAGACAGAGTACAAGGGGGGGATTGGGGGGGGGAGAGGCAGAGAGAGAGGGAGACACAGAATCCGAACCAAGCCCCAGGCTCTGAGCTGTCGGCACAGATCCCAACGTGGGGCTCGAACTCACAAACCATCAGATCATGACCTGAGCTGAAGTTGCATGGTTAACCAACTGAGCCATGCAGGTGCCCCAAGAAGAATTCTTAGAAAATGGTAATAAATGATTTTTATCATCTAGTGGCATAATCACATTTTTGGGGTAATTTGTTACCCCAATATTTTGGGGTAACAAACTTAATCCATAAATTTTTAAAATGTTGATTCATCCTTATATAAAACTCTATTCTCAGTCATAGTTTATCACAAGGCTAAATATAATTTTCTAACATTCTACTTAAAGCACATTTATTTCTATAAATGAAATTAGAGTTTTTTTAATGCCAAGTTTACCAGACTTTTGTATTAAGATATGCTGACTTAGAAAACTTTGTTTCTTACTCTGTGCTGTGTGCTTCCCTCCCCCCCACCCCTGATCAGGCTGCCAGAGGGTTGCTTATTTTATTTGTCTTTTCAAATAATCAGCTTTCAGTTTAATTTAGCCTTTGCTTGCTTGCCTGCTTGCTTGAGTTTCTGTTTTGATGCTGTCCCTTTTTCTTTCCCGAGATTTTCATAAGGTTCTCCTGACCTCATTATGAAAGTCTCAGCTCACGTGCCTCAGGGAAAACTTTGCTGCCGACCTTTCCTGGCCACCATCTCATCCTAGGCCCTCCTCTTATGTTGCCCTATGTTCTGTTAATTACCTGAAATTACCTGCTGATTTTTAGATTTTCAAATAGATTTCATTTGTTACAACCATTTTCAATTTACAGAAAAAGAGAGAAGATTCTACAGGGTTACTGTCGACCTCACATCTAGTTTCCTCTGTGATTAACGTCTTACGTTAATTAGTATGGTACATTGGTCACAATTAATCACACGTTGTTATTAATTAAGATCATGCTTTATACACATTTCCTTACTTTTACCTAATGGTCTTTTCCCGTTCCAAGATGCCATCTAGAATTATTTCCTTTTAGTTGTCGTATCCTCTTAGGCTCTTGTGGACTGCAGCAATTTCTCAGTCTTCTTTTGTCCCTGATAACTTTGACAATTTTTAGGAATATTGGTCAGGTAATTTGTAGAATGCTCCTTGATTGAAACTTGCCATTTTTTTTTCATGATAACACAGGGGTTATGTTTTTTTTCAAGGGTATATACTATTAACAGGATCTATCACAGATAACATTGACCTTGATCTCCTGGCTGAGTTAGCGTTTGTCAGGTTTCTCAATGGGGTGACATGAACTATTTTTCCATCCTCTGTCCATGTTTTGTATTAAAAATAGGGAGCTGTTTTTTTTCATTGAGTGTGAAATATCTACGTCAATTATTTAACCATGATTTTTTTGTTCATCTATTAATTATCAGCAACCATTCACTGCCATGTTCCTGAATCTAGAAGAGTAGCAAAATGATAATAAAAAAACTCCTCGTCACTGTTCATTGAATGTTTGTTGAATTAATTAATGTATACATTGATTACTAGACAACTTATTTTATTTTTTTCCTGTGCTCTTCTCTTCAGGCTTATTTTGTTTTCTTAGCTTCTTTAATTCCTTAAGTTAAATATTTAATTCATTTACTTTCAGCCTTTTTAATTTTTTTAGATTAAAAAATGTTTATTTTTGAAGAGAAGGAGCACGAGTTGGGGAGGGGCAGGGAGAGAGGAGGAGAGAGAACCCTAAGTAGGTTGCAGGCCTGTCAGTGCAGAGCCCAATATAGGGCTCAATGTCATGAACCGTGAGATCATGACCTAAGTCAAAATCAAGTGTCCGGCGCTTTACCAACTGATCCACTCAGGTGTCCCTAGCCTTTCATTTTAAAATAAAAAACATTTCACGCTATAGATCTTCTTCTGCATTTCGTTGTATCCCAGTTTTGATATGAAGTGTACTTAATTGTTATATTCATGTTAAATAACATGTACTTTGTACATTTATTGCGTTTTTGATTCTTGGATTAGTCAGAAGACTATGTTTTAATATGAATGCACTTAGATTTTTGTGGGTTTTTTGTTGTTGTTGTTGTTCTTTCCTCATTTGCTTCAAGGAATTTTAGTTTTCTTTGTGGCCACATACGTAATTACTTTCTGTAAATTTACACCCAAAAGGCATAAAAAATGAATGCATTTTCTGCATATAATGTACAAATGATGCACTTGTATACACACAAATAAAAATTTTGTACTCTGTCTCTTTCTGGCTCCCTATTTGAAATAATTTAGAATTTGGGTTTCAGAATCTTACCGTATTGGCTATTATAATAGTCATCTTCTGTTTCAAGACAGAAAGCTTTTTAGCCCTTATATTATTAGAATTCATTGTGGTTATTGTTGTCACTTTAGATTTCACTTTAACTTTTAGTTATTCTTTGGATATCACTTTGGCTTTGGTTTGTTTTACCCTCTTTTCCCTCTAGCCACAGGGCATGAGTTCCCACTGCCCTGTAGGCCTGAAATGCGCTCTTCTATAAAATCCCTTATCCCCTTATGATATGACACAGTCCCTCTGCTGACAGCTCCCAAATTATTTTATAAAGATGAGTCATATGCAAACTTTTTTGTAACTTGCTTTGCTATAGACCAATATGTCCAAATACCAACCTTGTCTCTACCCAGGTGATTTTTAGATCCCTCACACCCCCCCATTTGAAAATAGACCCCTTGACTTATATGTCAGAAACTTGATCTGTATGCATTCTTCTGCCCACTGTTGTTTCAGTTGTAAACCTAAAATCCAGGAGTCATCTCAGGTTTGATTTCCTACTCAAGGGAGATGCTAGGGGCAGAGGCTGGTGGGACAGACCTGTGCACAGAGGGAGGTCCTTTTACATCTCTGCTTTACCCTTTGAAGTCAATCCTGGCATGCTAAAGGTTTCCTTGTAGCAAAACCTTTGAATCATTGGCCTCATTTAAAGTGTAGCTACATTTTATGGCCTCCTGGACTATGAAGTTGAAATTCACAAGGCCCAGAAAATGTAAATTACAATAATGCCTTTCATTTTCTTGGTCAAAATGCTTTGAGATGCAGGAATGTTTTTATTTTTATAGCTCTATCAAACATTTTTATGAAAGTTTGCTCCTTCTTACCCCAGGCTTAAACAAATTCTAACACAGGGCTTCTCGTACTGGTTTCTGCCTCAGAGCCATTCAGGGATTTTACAGAAATGCAGATCCTGACCCAGGAGGTGTGGGGTAGGTCAAGTTTATACATTTCTAGTAAGTTTCAGTACTGGGAATCTTTCTAATGCTGTGGACCACACTTTGAGTAGCAAGAACATGAAGTCCTTCTGAATTTTTTTGAGCCTATTTTTGTATTTATTTCCTGAGCCCCTAAAAAATAATCTGCAATTGACAAACATGTTTCATTTTTCAATGAATATTTTTAATGTTTATTTCTTTTTGAGAGAGAGAAAGAGAGAGAGAGAGAGAGAGAGAGAGAGAGAGAGAGAATGAGTGGGGGAGGGGCAGAGGGAGAAACAGAATCTGAACCAGGCTCCAGTCTCTGAGCTGTCAACCCAGAGCCTGATGTGGGGCTCCTGAGCTTTGAGATCATGACCTAAACTAAAGTCAGACACTCAACCAACTAAGCCACCCAAGTGCCCTGATAGGTTTCATTTTTTATGTGAAAATGTTCAAGCAACTTGAAAATCCATATTATTTATTAGACTTGGCTATAAGTATTTATTTTGAAAAATCAACTGAATTCTAGAGAATCAGAATTTGTTGCCTCAGACAAGATACAAAACAACATAGTGTATAACCAGATGAAGTTCTAACGTGACCTGAGAAAGAACTTGTGGAGTGGCCAGCCCATGCTCTTCCCAGGATGCCCTGGTTTTAGCACTCTTAGCTGTGCTTCCCAGGGAATGCCTAGGTGTGGGGCACACTGTGACAGTTAATAGTGGCATTAGAAGGACTCTTGTGACCTAGAACACATCCTATGCTCCCTAAGTGATGGTTTAAAAGGCACTGGGTGGCCCAGTTGGTTAAGCATTCAGCATCTCTCACTTATGATCTCATGGTTTGAGAGTTCAAGCCCCCTGTCAGGCTCTGTGTTGACAGCGTGAAGCCTGCTTGGGCTTCTCTGTCTCCTTCTCTCTGCCCCTCCCCTGCTCGCTTTCTATCTCTCTCCTTCTCAAAGTAAATAAACATTTTTTTTTAAAGGCACAATACTCCTTAAACAACAAATCACTTTTCCTTAATTACTCCTCATAAGAGGTAAGCAGGCTTAGACCCTTGTCATGGGGATGAAATGTCTTGCCTAGGGTCATGTAATATTGACCATGACTTCAAGTTCTTTATCGCCACTCATGGTGGGTACACAGTGCCACTCTCTAAACTCGATGAATATTAAATTGGATTTTGGGTGATTAGCTTTATTTTGGAACTTCTCTTTAAGATGACTTATTAAAAACAAAAACCTGAAATCTTCTCTTTCTTTGATTTTGTAATGCTGCATACATGAGAGAGAAACCAGATATATTTTCAAAATTCAGTCTTTTGGAAGTTGAATTCATGGTTTACGTCTGGCAATATCAGTCACAATTGCTGGTTACTTTCTGTGGACTTTTAGTTATCTTACTATCTATGATATTAATATTATTTGAAACATTTACCTCACATGTTCTAAAATTGCCTATAAAAACAAACAAAGGTCATATAGTACCTCATCATTCTAGTGCAATTGCAAGATAAATGACACAAATCCATTCTAATTGGATTCAGAAATCCCTGGGCATTTGGCAATTAGTAGTAACAATCGTTCCATTAATAATGTATAATATTCCTAATGCCAAGTGGGTTGTGTGTTATTAAGCGAAGAAAAGCTCTGAGAAAGTCTTGATTTAAAAAAAAACAAGCATGAGTGTGGCAAAACTTCAGTTCTGTGATGATTCAACATGCAGTGTGGATTTATTAAAGACTGAAATCAAACTGTTCTTCCAGAATGTGAAAGAGAGGTCTGGAGCAGTGTTCTGCTTAAAATCACTAACTCACTAAAAAATGTCTTCAGCCACAACCAAGTCGTAGGCATTAGATACGGGTCATCAGTTTTCATTGGGACGGTGGCCATGTCAGCTAGTATTTGTCAAAAGCCTAAATACCTTGTAGTAAAATATTGCAACAATAGACTGTGAATGTTCACCTTTGAAACTCTTGGAGAAGTATACATGTGGAACTGGAAAATTGCCTGAGAAACTGACTAATAGAATAGCTTCCATGCAGAGACGCTCTTGAACTTGGAACATATCCCAAATTAGATATACTGAGATTGCTGAGCCATATTTTGCGATTCAGATATTCCAGTACTTTCCATGGCAGTCTCTTAGACTCCCCAGTGGTGGGGTCCTTTGAATGTTCACACATCTGTGGGGAGGTTTGTTCTCTGGAGCATGAAGTTTCAGTAAGATTTGGTAGAAGAGAGACTGTATGGGGCATATTTGAGAGCTGTGCTTTGATGGTAAACTCAAACTTTGAAAATTCCCAAAGTGAGTAGCTTTAGAGGCTTTCTGATCCCAGATGGAGTTAAAGACCACAGTTTAATATTACTCAGTAGCTCTGCAAGTCTGTTTATATTATGTAAAATGTCAAGACATTTTGTGTTGGAAAATTAGAAGGAGACATTAGAAGGGTATGTAGCAGAGCTTGGCTTACCTGTGGCCAAGCCAGTTCGTCCCAGATTAATTCATTTGACTGGGGAAGAATGTTACTGTTACCTGAATTCTTGTTTCCCTGGTCTTGAAAATGGGTCCTAGGTGATCTCCTTTACCTACTAGGTTTACCTGCTATGCCAGAGATCTGAGGAATCACCCATATTTATAACACTAAGGGATCTGCCAGCTGGAGTCAGTTTACTCTCTGGAGTCACTTTTGTTCAAATCTTTGGTCTTAGAAATGGCTGATGATCACACTCATCAAGAAAATATAGGAAATGGCTATCTTGTTTCGTTTGATATTGTGCATCTTCCTGTGGCACTTATGTAAGTCACTGCCAGTTTGTAGAATGACAGATCTCCTTGTGTTGAGTTTAAGCCCTTTGAGGACCGAGGCCAGGCATTCATCCTCATGACTTTCCAGATCTAGGTTGACCCATCAGAGAAGTTTCCCCGAGTGCCGCCGTCTTTAGGGACTCTGGTCCCATTCGCTGCATCTCTCAACAGGCAGCCTGTAATGGAAGACCTTCTTGTGCTCTGTGCTTCAGCATCATAGCACATGCTGCACTGTCTTGTCTGTCTTTCTAAGTAGACTCTGGGGATTGGATCTTTCACTTTTGTATCACCAGTGCCAAATGCCGTAAGTGCATGTTGAAAGAAATGAATGAATGGAAGCCTCTTGATAAAGAATAGTTGAATCGAATCGAGTAGGCACACCCTTTAGCTATCACTGGGGTAGGATTTAGTACAGGTGATGTAATGTAACTTGACAGGGTAGTTAAATATTGACAGGCAGGAGGAAGCATACTGGGAATGTTCAGAAAGAGGAAAGGAAGGTTTGACTGTGGTGGTCAGATCAGAGAGCTGAGGTGGTAAGGAGCCAACCCGAGTGCCTGCAGTGGTCCCGATGACCCAGGAGGGTCACTCGCTGGTTCACTTGGCTTCTGCTTCAGTAGAGGTAAGGTTTGGAGCCTGGCTGGGAAGATAATGGGTTGTGATCTGAGTAAATGCAGACTCCGCGCCTGT
The DNA here is from genome assembly GCF_003009895.1 of Hyaena hyaena. Lineage (NCBI taxonomy): Eukaryota > Metazoa > Chordata > Mammalia > Carnivora > Hyaenidae > Hyaena > Hyaena hyaena. The sequence continues at coordinate 3,120,346 of NW_024080673.1, forward strand.
GGCTTAGAGATGACTGGCATCCCAGACGCTCTCAGCTGGCTGCCCATTCTTGCACAGCTCGGGCTGATCCTCATTTAAGGCAAGGAACGTGAGTTCTGTTTGAATCTATCTCCTCTCACCCCACCTTAGCACATTCCCAAATGATTTGTGCTTTCACACAAGCTCCTAAAGTGATCGGGGTTGGATGCTGCTGCATGCATTTGGAATGCTTAGTTGAGAACTTTGTCCCTATGAATTCATTTGTGAGTGCTCTTTGATGCTAACGTTCAAGATGTGCATAGCGATAGGATTAGGAGGTCATGGACATGTGCAGTGCTACCTGGATGCTGCTTTGTATGTTCATGGAAGGGACTGGAGGCTGACGTACATTAGGCAGTGTTTTTAGCTCTCATACCAAATGAGGGAGCAAGCAGAGGTGAGTTCAAGGAGAATATTGGGTAGTGAGAAAATGCCAACAGGTATCAGTCAGAGTAATGGTTTAAGCAGGTCTGGTTTTGCATTTGGAAAGGGATAAAGGTCACCTTGAGAAAAACACCTCTTTTGATTTTAGAAAGACTTTAATCAATGGAAATATCCCAGGCTCGTTTTTAAGCAAAGAAAAGCTGGTGTCCTGCTCATAATTAAATAGTCACAGGCAGGGGCGCCTGGGTGGCTCAGTCAGTTAAGCGTCCGACTTCAGCTCAGGTCATGATCTTACAGTTCGTGAGTTCGAGCTCCGTGTCAGGCTCTGCTGACTGCCAGCTCAGAACCTGGAGCCTGTTTCACATTCTGTATCTCCATCTCTCTCTGACCCTCTCCTGCTCATGCTGTCTCTCTCTCTCTGTCTCTCTGTCTCTGTCTCTCTCTCTCTCTCTCTCAGAAATAAATAAAACATTTAAAAAATTTAAATATTCACAGGCAATGATAAGAAATAGCCAATGCAAGTAGTCTCATTTTAGTACCTTCACTTGTCTTTTAGGGAAGGAGAAAATTTTGGATGGCCGACATGGGTTCACATTTCAGTTTAGCAAGTGACTGAGGCAGCTTAATCTCTATGGGTCTCTATATCTTCATCTGTGAAATGGGCGGAATGAAGCCTCCTGACCAGTTGCTGGAAAGCTTGAATAAAGTCAGACATATAAAGCCACACTGGAACTTGCCTAGTCTGGAGCAGTTCTGTCCAAAATATTCGCTTCCCTTCCCCAACTTTAAAAGGCTTATTTTCCTTTATCTCTTTCTGAATAATAGTTTTGTTGAAATATAATTCACTTACTTTCACACCCACCCATGAGAAGTATGCTATTCAGTAGTTTTTAGGATATTCACAGAGTTGTGCAGCCATCGCTGCTACCGATTTTGGAACATTGTCTCATCATTAAAAGAAACCTCATGTGTGCTAGTGATCACTCCTCATTTCCTTCTGGTGTCCCCAGTTGTCGATAACACTGATCTCCTGTGTGTCCCCATAGATTTTGGCTATTCTGGGCATTTCATAAAAGTGGAATTATAATATGTTATCTTTCGTGTCTGCATTCTTTCACTCACTGTAATATTTTCAAGGTTCATCCATGTGGTAGCATGTATCAGTACTTGATTTTTAATTGCCAAATAATATTCCATTGTATGGAGGTACAACATCTTATTTATCCATTCATCACTTGGTGCAAATTTAGATTGCTTCTACTTTGGGGCTATTATGAATAATATTACTATGAAATTCATGTAGCAGACTTTGTGGGGACAGATGTGTCTATCTTATCTTTTTTTGTGTTTACTATTTATTTTTGAGAGAAAGAGAGACAGAACATGAGAAGAGTTGCCGGGGCAGAGAGAGACAGGGACACAGACTCTGAAGCAGGCTGAAGGCTCCAGGCTCCCAGCTGTCAGCACAGAGCCCTATGCAGGGCTCGAGCCCAAGAACTGTGAGAACATGACCTGAGCCAAAGTTGGACACTTAACCGGCAAAGGCACCAAGGTGCCCCTATCTTATCTTTTTAATACAGTTGTAAAACTAGGCTCTCCCACCCCAACTTCCTGAGAAATTGTGAGAGAGTGCAGTAGAAAATGCTGGGGTAGGCCACATTTTCCTTTGCGGAAGTTAAGGGAAATGGCAGAATGCTCACATCTCTCCTACGGAATACTCTGCTATAACAAATGAGTCATAGGCACGGCTTAAAGTCTGATGTAAAAGTGGATCAAATAAACCAGCTTCCTGTACTAGCTTGTGTAAACTTACATATGTCTTGAGTTCTATTTACATAATCACTATAGGGTGAAGCGTATGCCATGCATACATGTAAACGTGCTTTTTGTTTGCCCAATAAAAAAAGAATCATGAGCGGTGTTACTGCTTAGGGAAATAGAAGCAGCATATGGGAGGGAAGGGGTTGCAAAATCAAATGTTCAAGTGGCCCTGGGAAATGAGATAAATAAATGAAACGCGTGTCAGAGATGAGCCACTCTGGGAACGTGATGACTCATTCAAAGTCACCATGGCCTTATTGTCATGGAGTCATTAAAGAGTGGGGGTGAGTGGGGGGCCTGGGTGGCTCAGTTGGTTGAGTGTCCAACTTAGGCTCAGGTCATGATCTCGCAGTTTGTGGGTTGGAGCCCCGCGTCGGGCTCTGTACTGACAGCCAGCTCAGAGCCTGGAACCTGTTTCGGATTCTGTGTCTCCCTCTCTCTCTGACCCTCCCCTTCTCAGGCTGTCTCTCTCTCTGTGTCTCTTAGAAATAAATTTACAAAAAGAGTAGGGGTGACTGTGACAAACCAGAAAGTATGTATCCCATCTAAAAGGGGCAGAAAACACTGGAACTCCAGCTGATTGTGCTCAAGTAGGTAGGTACCTGAGCTTACTTGGCAATGTCTTCTCGTTTTTTAAAGCAATTACTTTTAATGTTTTAAATCCACTTTGTGGTCCAAGTGAAATATGCCTGTGGATCACATTTACCCCACTGGGGATCAGTTTGTGGCCTTTCAAGTGAGGTAACGCGTATTACTTGCTGACGATAAAATCTGGGGGCTAATTCCAGGGTTGCCCCTCCACTGATTGTGTTATTCTTGGTTTGTCCCCATTTCTTTGACCCTCTGTTTCCTATCTGGAAGATAAGGGGCTTTGACGAAATACGCCCAGTTCGTCTTTTCACCTCTAACGTTCCAGGCTTGCATAAGGACAGCCCCAGTTCAGGGTTCTGTCTCTGACATATTATAGGAAATATATGATGGACGGAAACCTACTGTTCCAACTGACCACATCCTTAAGAGGCACAGGGTGCTCTAAACAGCCTCCTTTACCCTTTTACAGTGTGGGGCTTCCTGAGACCAGATTTCCCAGCTTTTGGCTGAAAAGGCCCTTTATTTTACCTCCATTCTGGAAGGATATTTCCTCTATAAATAGAATTCTAGGTGGACAAGTTTTATTTTCTTTCATTGTGACCGAAAATGTCCTCAGCCTGAACTCTTTTTTTTTTTTTTTAATGTTTTATTTATTTCTGGGAGAGAGAGAGAGAGACAGTGTGAGCAGGGGAGGGTCAGAGAGAGAGGGAGTCACAGACTGAAATAGGCTCCAGGCTCTGAGCTGGCAGTCAGCACAGCTGACTGACCCCGACGCGGGTCTCGAACCCACGAACCGCGAGATCATGACCTAAGCGAGTCGGACGCTCAACCGACTAAGCCACCCAGGCGCCCCAGCCTGAACTATTAGGGCTAAAAAAAATGCATCACCTTATTACTGTGTTGAACACTTTGTCTATTTTTTTATTTATTTAAAATCTACCTATTACAAGTACCAAGGGCAATGGGAGTTCTCTAGTTCTTGTGTTTGAGGATTTTGTGGCGAAATGTTCCCAGTCAAAATGCCCAAAGGTGGCGGAGACTGCCGCCCCGGTAATGAAAGCGCCGAGTGTCTGCCCTGCCCTGGTACGTGCCACCTGTCGTGCCTTGATGCTGGGCTGCAGACTCAGGGAAGCCAGAAGGAAATCACAGCCCAGATACCAGCTTGTGCTGTGCTCCGGAGTTCTCTGCGCTTTCGATTCTTCGTTCCTCTCACACGGAGGCTGGTGTGGGAGTAACTTAAAACAGCACTAGAAGAGAGCTGGCAGGGGAGAGGGGAAATGGGTGATGGGCACTGAGGAGGGCCCTTGGTGGGATGAGCACTGGGTGTTGCATGTAAGCGATGAACCATGGGAATCTACCCCTGAAACCTAGAGCACACTGTATACACTTCATGTCAGCTAACATGACAATAAATTATATTAAAAAAATAAAATTAAATAAGTAAATAATAATAGTAAAATAAGAAATAGATAAAACAGTAGTAGAAGAGCCACACATTTTTCTGTTTGGAAGTAGCCCTGAGGTCTGAGCAGTCCATGTACCACACACTTGGGCTCGGTAAACTTCATTCCTTTTATTAATTAATTTGCTCTTCCAAGCATTTCTGTGAGGTAGGATGGAGCTGTTGCCCCCATTTGACAGGTCATGAAACTGAGGCGCAGTACTCGTCAAGGTGGGAGGTGACGCGCTACAGAACCGAAATCAGGCTGCCCATCACCCAACATACTTGTCGGTCACTTGGCCTCACTGATGGTGTCTGCCTCAGCTAAATAAATCACTAAAGCAAGGGCAGAGAAGTCCTGAGAGTAGCTTCCAACACTGTCCTCTGAGAAAATGTCAGCTGTAAGGAGCAGTCGGCGAAGGCCCAAGTCATATGTTGCCCGAATTTAAGTGAAGCAAGCCTCAAAGTTTCTTCCTGTCTGCTCCTCACATTCAGGAGAGTTTGCCTTTGAAACTCCTGACCAAAAAGTCTTCGTTTTACAGTAAACGGTGTATTTTCCCCATCACAGGTTCGCATTTATGACATCCCTCATTGTTTGAATCTTTTTGTTGTTACAAATTTCAGACAAATTTCTCCCATTGCGGTTGACATTCATTATCTCCTACTCCTTTTCTTCCCGATGAAAGTGCCAAACAGCTGTCCGCATTGATGACATTATAGCCCGCTGCCAGGCTGGCCTCTTCCACCCATATTCCATCTCCAGCCTTCTCTTCTCCAGGCAAAATAATACCGGCACGATTTAGCCTTTGCTCCCAGGTCCTATTTGCCATCCTTTGATCTACACCGTGGTCCTCTGAATTCTCCCATTGACTGCACGGAGGACAATAGCTCCATCTTGTAAAAAGTGCACTGAGGCCTCTCAAACGAGAGGTCCCAAAGCCCGGGGCTCCCATCCCTACCCCTCGGATTAGCATGTTTCCCACAGGGAGATGGGTGTGAGCTCTCTGCTGGCGGGACACCTGCCGCTGGCCAGGCTCTTTGCTGGCTGGTTGGCAGGCTGACTTCCTGTGCTCACGGAATCAACCTGAGAAAGAGAGTCCGAGGTTGATTCCATGCTGTGACATCCTTAGGAAGTGCCTCAGGCTCACCTCCTGGGAGAGAGGTGTGTGCCTTCTGCCAGGGAGCAGGGAGGGGGAGGGGGTGAGGGGTCAGGGGCTAATGGGAAATCGCCATTTGGGGTTGTCACAAACCATGAGATACTGGAAGATCTGGCCTTTCTGGCTCCTTGGGGGCTCATCTGAGCAAAGTGCCAACCATGGAGAGCCAATAATTGGAAAAACCAGATGAGTCGAATGGAAGAGAATGTGGTCCTTAAAAGAAGGTATTGGTATTTTAAAATACATTCTCTGGGGCAAAAAGAAAGATATGTTCATTATTCACATTAAAGCGTAAGCAGAAAAGTGTTTTTCATTTGAAGCAACATTTTTAAAGCAGAGGATCTGGCAGCCCGTTCTTTGAAACTTGTATTTCTTACTCTCCTTCTGAGCCCTGACCCGCCCTTAGATGCATGCAAACCCAAATGTTTGGCAGAGAAGGGAATTTTGTAAAATAAAAAGGTGCTGCCCTTGGAGGCCTGTCATTCTTGAACTTGAGAAGTTGCACGTTGCTTTGGAAATAGTTTTCTCCAGGAGAAACCCCTTTGATCTCAGGTCCTGAGAGGTGTCTCGTACAAGCATAGAATGGCTAGTCCGGGCTAAGCTGAAATCCTATTGAGTGATAAAAACAGAAAGAAAAAAACAAAAAACAAAAAACAGCCAATAAACATCCTGCGGAGCGTGGCTGTTTCAATGTGGTACCAAACACACTTGTTTGGCTAATGCCAAAACCGATTCTTTTCAATGCTGAGTTGGCCACTAGACCTTTGCCCCTGCAAATCCAATTGAACAGTGGCAGGAAACTCACATCTTTCAGTCACAGCCAGGCCAGTCTCAAGAAGCCCATGGTGCCCATTTGCCATGATTGGTCTCATCAAGGCAGCACAGAGGACAGCTTCCTTCCCCTTTGAAAGGTGCCAAATTCTCAAACCCCGAGACTTTCTCAAATGTGAAAGAGCTGTTCCAGAGTAAACAGTTTTCTCTGTGGTCTGATCGGTGATTTCTGACAAACACATCCGAAAGGTGTCTTTACAGAGCCTGTTTGGAATTTAGAAAACAGAACACGTGGATTTGCTGGGAAAGGAGGAGGGGAATAAAATGTGTCCCGATTTTATCCTGGGAAAGAAGGGGCCTCATCTGTCCTGTTTCCCGCTGGACGCAGGGTCCCACGTGGCCCCAGCACAGAGGACAGTGCTGTCCAATTACTTGTTTTTTACGTAGTAACTTGTCACACCATGAAGACGTGGGGGAGACCGGAGATTTCTCCAGGCCAAACAGAAATCTGAGGTCTCTTAGTAGCAGAGAGGACTGACACTCAATGAAAAATACAAATGTTTCATTCACAGTGACTATTAGTATAACTCATTGATTCTCACAATCCAACCAGGATGGTTTCGATTTACCACTGCTGCTCACAATGATGTTTTACTTTTGCTCAGATGAACTTGTCTCCAGGAGTCAAAACCATATTCGATTGCTATCTATACCTGTATCTAGGACTATATACCCATTCGGAATAAGTGCATAACTTCAAAAATGGGGGAAAAACAGGGGCGCCTGGGTGGCTTAGTCGGTTAGGTGTCTGACTTTTGCTTAGGTCATGGTCTCGCGGTTCGTGGGTTTGAGCCCCACGTCAGGCTCTGTGCTGACTGCCAGCTCAGAGCCTGGAGCCTGTTTCAGAGTCTGTGTCTCCCTCTCTCTCTGACCCTTTCCTGCTCACGCTCTCTCTCTCTCTCTCTCTCTCTCTCTTTCCTAGAAATAAATAAAAACTAAAGAATGGGGGAAAAGCAAAGAAAATAGTTTCGTCTTTTTTTCCCCCAAAAGCCTCAAAAAGAAAGTCTTTGTATACAGAGGAGGGATGTGTGGCTGAGGCAAAATATTTGAAGAAGGAATAAAAATCTTATTCTGAGGCAGAGCTCTATTTTGGGAGTCAGAGTTTACCTTAATTAAGGAAGCTGCATATTATTTGTATGTTGTGCTGCCCCGTGGTCAATGGGCCCCCTGGTGACCAGACAACACTTGTTCAAAGCAAGAGCCAAGGCCCCTCTGACCTTTCGGTGTATTGTCTGAAGGGGGGGCTGGGCAGCTGGCCCCACAGGAAGCTGGCCTGCAGCTGCTTTGCCAGCTGGCAGTCCTGCACAGGGAAACGTGGAGGGGACCCACAGCCCCAGCAGATGCCTTATGGCAGGGTTCAGCTGATGCCCCACGCAGTGCAGGCCAGTTCCGTATTTCATCCACAATGACTCAGTTTGCATGTCGTAGCCATTACTTTCAGTCTAGCAGACGGAGCGCTTCACGTTTTTAATTTAATTTTGCAAATGCACGGGCTGTGGTCGCGTCAGCAGCCGCTGGCCACCGCCAGTTCACAGACTTCTGGCATTTTGCAAGGAACCCCGGATACACACAGCCTCTGTGGCTGGGACCCAGTGCAAGTGGCAACATTAATAGCTTGCTTTTGCCAGTATGGAGTGAGGCCGCATCAGTGGGGACTACAGGAGTGAATTAACCCGTGTAACCAAACTGAATAAATCTGAGGACGTGGTGGACAGAAGCAGCTTGCTCTGCGTATTGGCCGATTTGGGGAATGGCTGAGCAGAAAGGGAGCATATTGTGGGTCAAAGTTCAACACCGGAGAGGAATGAGAGAAACCTTTCAGTGAGTCCCCTGACACACCAGGCCACTTGAGGGACCTTTAGCCAGGGCCCACATCTGCCCCTGAATTTTAACTGCAATTTAACTCTCTTGATAAGTTAACTCGTGTGTTAAAGAATATGTAAAAATATCGTGCTTTGTCCCCATTTCCAGCCCTAATAGACTCCTTACAGAGGAAATCTGATTTTTATAGCTGAAGTTCTGATGGCATCAGTATTAGAATGGCCGAGCCGGGAAGAACTATGGTGTCTGAGTGTGGGGAGGGCAAGGAGGTAGAGAGAGGGGCCTTCTGTTGAGCAGACTGAGGATCTGTGTTTCATAAACACAAAGATGGGCCTAAATATGAATCACTGCCCTTCTTTTTTTCTTTTTTTTTTTTCATGCTGCAAGGAATGACCTCAATCTATCCTCCCTGTCTTTACCCGCTGCCTCTTTTGCCCTTCGCTGCTTAGTGATAATGGGAGCATTGCATTGCCTTTGGGGCAAATGATTGCACTTGAACAATTTGCCACATGAAAACCAAAGGGGACAGGGTTTTAATGTGGAAAATGCTTTAACCTCGGAAAGCCAAAAGGCGGACTCAGTTTGGAATGACAGCCCGTCTTTGAATCACAGCGTGTGCATATAGGAAGAAGTCCAATTAAACCATGCGTCCTGGTACTCTCAGTTTTGGGGAAGTTAGGCCTTGTCTAATTCTTATTTTGTAAACAATTTCAGAGCTCTTGTGGCTTTAAGAACTCACTCTGTTTTATATGACTCCTGAGTTATGACAGAAATTGCAATAGCATGACATTTAATACGACATTGATTTTTCCTGGAAGCCATCGTAAGTGGTTCTGCAACTCTAGAAGAATACCGTAATGATACCTATTACGTGCACAGCCCCAAGGGAGCCCGGGCAGTGAGGTGTCCTTGCATTCTCTTTCCTGACGCAGTGCTAAACTCAAGACAAATTGTACAAACGCTTATGCCTTTTTGAACAACCTACTCCATCTCTCTATACAGAAGAGTGGGAAATATCTAGTGTCCATTGCGAGTGGACCAATGACATAGATAAGTCAAGCAGAGCGGGTGTGGAATGGGGCATAGTAGACAGTAGATTTTCCTTTCCATTTTGGGGCATCCAGTGCCACTCTGCTTCCTCTGTTATGAAAGAATAACACGTTACTGCAGGAACATGGTGGGGGTCTGGTGTTGCCAGATCTAACAACTCTTCAAGAGCAGCTACAAATGAAGATTTTTATATAAAATCTTCTAATTTTTAAAGCTTAGCTCATTTTAAAAAACTTTTTGGGGGCACCTGGGTGGCTCAGTCGGTTAAGCGTCCAACTTCGCCTCAGGTCATGATCTCCCACCTCCCGTGGGTTTGAGGCCTGTGTCAGGCTCTGTGCTGACAGCTCGGAGCCCGGAGGCTGGTTCGAATTCTGTGTCTCCCTCTCTTGTAGCCCCTCCCCCACTCGCACTCCATCTCTCTCTTTCATAAATGAGTAAATGTTAAAAAAAAATTTTTTTTAAACTTTTTGTTTTGAGGTCATTATAGATTTGCATGCTGGTGTAGAGATAATCTGGAGAAACTCCCTACACTTCTCTTATTTCCCTTGATGGTAACATCTGGCACGCTACCATCTAGCGTGAGTCACAACCTGGAAATTGACACTGATCCAATACCCTGATCTTATTGGCTCATTATTTTTAAACTCTCCTCAGACCAATCAGAGCACATTTGAGAGACAGGGTTGGCCTGTCTTAACGACTTCTGCTCACAGCTTCTGTGAGTTACACTCTTGCTAGATGTAGGAGACCAGCCCTTGCCTTTGGGTCCTCACTGCTGAAGCTAGAAAAGCTGTTTAGAACTTTGCTAGGAGGTGAACCTCTCCTAGCTCTTCCGGAATACTTTTCTAGGCTTCCAGTCTGAATTTCACTCCCTCCCTGCCTATCTGTGTGTGCAGCGTGGGCTCCCTCTGATCCTTGCACCTTCTCTTCCCACAGTACATCCCCACCCATATGCTGGCCTCTGCTTCCTTTTAAACTTGGTCAACTCTGCATGTGCCCTTCAGGCAGACCTGTCCCTGCAGGCTCTCTGGACTCACAAGCATCTCCTATTTGCTTTCTTCACATTCCCTCCCACCTCCTTTTTCTCCTCCACACTGCCAACACACACTGAAGGCAAGCGCTTCGAGGTGGTGAATACCCAAAGTATTTGTGCTGGAATTTTGAAATCTCAAATATTTATTTAAATAAAGCGATTCATGATTTGGAGATTACAACTTTGCAATTGTTTTGTTTTTATAATATATGCCATAAAAAGCCTATTTCCACTGTAAATGGCTTTAAGTTCCCTAAGATATTTTTTAAAAAATGCTAATAAAGTCTCAGAGTGTTGGGGTTGAAATATCCTTCTAGATTTCTTTCTATTTTGTAATAAGTGAAGGAAAAGCTGTAGTCTGCCTTGAGTGTTTCTTGATTGTTCTTATTGACCTTGGCACCTTTCTAGCTGAAGTGTAGAAATAGTTCCCATGCCTTTCCTGGTCATTCCTTGTCACCATGACCAACTGTGGAAAGAGGCATTACACCAGAAGAAAGCACAATAAGGGAGAGCAGAGCCTTCTGAGTAGTACCATGGCCAGCATTGGAATGTGGGGTTCAGAATCGGGAAGTGTGTCAAGGAAGAAAAGGGAGCATAGCCTAGTGTCTCCTCAGCATACGGTGGCCATTATGACCTACGGTGGGTCACAGTCCAGAACCAGCTGTCTTCTCCCCATTGTTTGATCCCTCAATAGTGTGCCTGAACAGTAGTTGGAGGTAGGAGTAGTGAAGCTTAGTTTGAAGCTCCTTCTCAGATGATAATAACCATTCTGCTCTAGCAGAAATGGTGATTCTGAAGTGGGTGCATACATAGGAAGCAGGGGAAGAAGAAGGAGATAAAAATAATGGAAACATAAACCCAAAATCAAATTTCCCTGGAATTAAACAGTTGATCCTTTAACAAGAAGGGGTTAGGGGTCCCAAACTCCCTGTACAGTCAAAAATCTGTATATGACTTTTGACTCCTCAAAACTTAACTATAAATAGTCTCCTCTTGGCCAGAAGCCTTACTGAGAGAACATCAACAGTCGATTAAAACACATTTTGCATGTTATATGTTTTGTATGCCCTGTATTTTTACAATAAAATAAGCTAGAGAAAAGAACATGGTAAGAAAATCATGAGAGAGGCACCCGGGTGGCTCAGTCGGTTAAGCGTCTGACTTCGGCTCAGGTCATGATCTCATGGTTCATGAGTCTGAGCCCCCCGTCGGCTCTGTGCTGACAGCTCAGAGCCTGGAGCTTGCTTCGGATTCTGTGTCTCCCTTTCTCTCTCTGCCTGTCCCTGGCTTGCACTCTGTCTCTCTCCTTCAAAAATAAATGAACATTAGAAAAAAATCGTAAGAGACAATACTTTTACAGTACTGTATTTTTTTTAAAAGCCACCTATATGTGGACCCACTCAGTTCAAACCCATGCTGTTCAAGGGTCAACTGTACTTCATTCCTGGGCTCCCACACTGCTGAACTAATGAGTCATTGGGCTTATGCTTCCCTTACCAAGCAAAAGAAACCGATTTTAGGAGAAGGGGCTAAATTGTCCTTGGGTCCCAACTCCCCTTTCCTCAGTTAGAGAGAGCACAGAGACATTCTCCCCTTCCTGTATTATCCCTGGGTCCCCAAGCCCTTCCTCAATTTGACTCTGAAGGCTGAGCCTCCGTGGGTCCCAGCCAGGGCTGCCTGCCTCTCCACTGAACGCAGCGGAATGAGTGGTGCATCCATCCTATCCATCCTTGGGCACATACACTGGTCACTCTTCTTCCCTCTGATGATCCTTCTTCTTGCCCCATATGCCTCCCCTGGAGCCCTGCGAGCCCTGCCCTCACCTTTCCAGGTGGCACATTCTCCAGCCATTACCTGGCAGCCCCGCCTTTCAGTGCTTAAGCCAAGAGCCTTCTCTCTGTCCCTAGGTATTTCTCCTTCCCTCACTTATATACATGACGCTGCAGCAGAGAGGACGTGGCCAAGGCTGATCTTGTTCTTCCTGCTCCCGCTCTGTGTGACACGGCAAGTGACAGAGGCTTTGCATTTCAGTTTTCACATCTGAAAACAGTAATATGCAGTAGGGATTGTCACTGTCTCTCTTTTGTAGGTGAAGAAACTGAGGCTAGAAGTGTAGGAACCTTTTCCAAGGTCTCACAGGTACGACAGCTCCCTATACGGAGCAGGGGACTTTATATTGATGGGATTTCCAGGACCCGTCATGTCATGGACTACAGGAGGGGAGAGAAGGGGACTTCCCTTAGTACTTTGAAGTAAACCACTTAACCCCCTGGGGGACCTTTTAATGAGGATCAGTGCCTAGGATTCTGATTTAGTCTGGGGTAGATTTGAGTATCAATAGTTTTTTAAAGTAGCCAGGGTGGTTTCAGTATCATCCCGTGATTGAAATTGCTTCTCGGCATCTGCTTCAGCACCTGTCAGAACCGTATGAATCATGTGGTAGTACGCTGTCCCTGGGCTCTAGCCCTGGAGTTTCAGATTTGGCAAGTCTGGGGTGGGCCTGAGAATTTGCATTTCTAACAAATTCCCCGCGAGATTGCTGCTGCATATCAAAGCTGGGGATCACAACTTTGCACATGTCTGGATGGAAGGCTGGGGCGTAGGTAGATCTTCATACTTACTGAGCACCGGCCAAGTACCAGGCAGATTGATTACATTATATGATTTAGCCTTTAATCTTCCCAAGAACCTTTTGATTTAGGTATTATAATTCCCATTTAATATATGGAGGAAACGGAACTCCACAGAGGTTAAATCTGTGCTTCTCAAACTGAAATGTTATGGGGATGTAGCCAGGATTATAGAAATGACACAGTGAGTATCACATAACTTCCTGGTCCATGAATTTCATTGGCATTAGCCATAGTCTTTGCTGAACAGGCTTGAACAGTTCAAAGGGAAATATCCCTGTTATGTGAACGTTGATTATCTTAACTTTAATGTGTATTCTAGGCCAATGGAGCCAACAAGGCGCAGTAGATTGTCAAATTATGGCTATAAATTCTGCCCATTCTACTTCAGAGTTGACATGAAGAGGGAAATGGAGAGTAAAATGAGGATTGAGAGTCATTATATTACCCTGTGGATATAGACACGTTTCGAAGCAACCTTGGGTCCTCACTTTACTGGGTCTGTGATTGACTTTTATAATGGAGAAGATGGCGCTGGCTTCATTATAGCAGCTCTAGTACCACTTTTATTAGTCATTAGTTCTGTTATGAGGACATTTCCTAAATAAGCTCTTACCTTATTGCTGTTATTATGTCTAAGGGTTTTTGGAGACATTTGGATTAAAAGTCAGCTTTTATGTGGTCATATAGGTTGATCTTCCATAGCAAAGTCAGAGTAAATGCATGTATTAAAATTTTTTTCTTTGTTTATTTTTGAGAGAGAGAGAGAGAGAGAAAGTGAGCAGGGAAGAGGCAGAGAGAGAGAGGGAGATAAAGAACTTGAAGCAGGCTCCAGGCTCTGTGCTGTTAGCACAGAGCCCGACATATGGCTCTAATTCACAAAGAGCTAGATCATGACCTGAGCTGAATTTGGCTGTTTAAGCGACTGAGCCACTCAGGTGCTCTGGTAAATGCACGTATTATAAAGTCCTCTCATACAAGCTTCCTCACGGATACACATTTCTTCATCATTCTTGAGTCATGGGCTCCTTTATGAAACTGATGAACAGTAGAGATTTTCCTAGACTCGTACACACACAGGGAACCTTGCTTTCCAGAGCATCCATAGACAACTGAAGCTCATCCGTGGACTCTAGCCATGGCCCCCAGATTAAGAACCCCTACCCCATTCTTTCAGCTTCTCTGTGACAAAGTCTGTGACTGACTGAACATGGATCTGTGATGTTAAGTGCACTGTCTGGCTAGGAAGGTATTCAGTCCCTGACAGAGAATGTATGATTTCTATAAGACCAATGAGGTAGGAAATGCATTTGAGCACTTGTAGTAACTGTGACATAGATGTCGTGTTTGTAACAGCATGGCAGGACATTACAGTGTGACAAGGTACCCTAGGACCTCTGTTGGCTGCCCAGCAGGAGGGGTACAGGGAGTATTCTGTCTGAGTCAGACTGTAGCATGATGTCAATGTATTCTGGTCTCTGACACTAAGTCTATAGTATGTGGCTCCTTGCCTGGTGTTTCCTCTGCTTGATTTGGTGCCATGAATCCTGGCTTTTTGGGCTTAGATTGTGAAAGCTGTCTCCTGCTATTTCTTTTCTTTATTTCATGTTGTTTGCTGAAATCTTGGCTTGAAGGGTGAATCCCTGAGCTGGTTTCAGTCGTCAACCTGGCACAAACAGGGAAGATTCTACCTTCCTGGGCATTGAAGCCTGGATATCTTTGGAGGATGAAGCAGGGAGAGCAAGCTCCATGTTTTGATGTCCACAATTTACTTTAAAATCTTGTAGACCAGTGTGATTTTATGTATGTGCCAGCTAGTTTAAATTTCAAGGTAGGGGACAGTCAAATTTCCTGAGAATTCTCATTCTGGGTGGGGAGGGGGTCAATCATACTCCAGGAGAAGCTTCTATAAGCATTTTAGGCATCTACCCATCTATTAATATCTGAGGTTTTGTGAATGTCAGAATTTGCTTTTAGTTGTGAATTTAGTGAATTGCTGATTAGCTGGACAAGTGTTAAAAATGATCACATTGGTGAAGTTCAAGGTATTAATATTTGATCTATATGGATTTGTTATTTGTATGTATGTTAGTTATATGTATTCTGTAAGCTTACCTCTCTCTCTGTCTTTCTAGAGAGAGAAAGATTCACCACTGAAGCATAAACAGGGTTGAAGACTAGTAAGGCCTGTCTCTTTCTCCTTTAGGGATGGCACTTGAATCTTGTTTCCATTTTTTTAATTTATTTATGTTTAGTTTATTTATTTATGTTGAGAGAGAGAGAGAGAACACGCGGAGAGTCAGAGAGAGAAGAAAAGAGAGAGAATCCCAAGCATGGTGCTCGAACTCAAAAACAGTGAGATCATGACTTGAGCTGAAATCAAGAGTCAAACACTGAACCGACTGAGCCACCTTGGTGCCCTGAATCTTGTTTCCTATGTCTTTGCTTAGGTAAATTGTTCAATATCTACTAAAGGGATAATAGCAAGCCGCCTGTGGGATGTTTGGTGTCTGCCTCTAGAAAACCTTTCATGACAGGTGGTGAGAGTGGCATAAACAGGACCTAGAATGGGGCTTCCTTGTACTTCCCCAATAGGTTCTAAGGGCCATTTGCATGCCTGCTGGCTAACCCAGGTTTATTGAATAAATGTTTACATATGTGTAGGTGCATCTGATCTAGGTTTGCTTTCCTTATATAACTCAGGAGCAAGGTCAGACTTCTTTGATAGATGCCACCATCTACCAAAAAGGACCTCTGTGTTTTGTGTGACCATATTGGCGGAGGACAGTCCACAGTACCCTGGCTCTATGGAAGGTTTACTTCCGAGAGAGATTCGATATATTAGTTTTTGCTGTGGTGACAACCCAGAACAGTGCGGTGGCTACAGTAAACATAATTTATTTGTCATTCTTTGGGGCTGCGATGGCTCTGCAGGGCCCTTGCTAGGCTTGGCTAGGCCTGACTCCAGCCTGGACGGTGGGCCTGCTCTGCCTACCTTGTCCCAGAGCCCAGACTCCAGCAGCAGCCACCCACCCTGCTCTGCAGGGGCGTGTTGACCTCCTGGGGGAGATACTACGAACACAAGAGGAGCAGCCAGAAGGCTCTGCTTGGAACCGGCAATAACTTCCGCCCCTAGTTTTCCAGGCAAAGCCAGTTCCATGGTGAATCCCAAAGTCACTGGCGGTGGGAGGTGCTTTGAGCTTCTCCTACCAGCAGGCATGGGAGAAAAAGGAAAATTAGGAACAGATAGTACAATCTACCCTCCAAGGTAAAGGCCTTAGACAAGGCCTCTGTGTCCACTTTGTCACCAGTGGGATGTCTGCTCCTTAAGCATTAACAAGTGTGTGTCAGTTGCCATCCGTTTGCAAGATGGGAGTGAATCAGAGAAGTGGAGAGCATAGTCCTCGGCCTTGGGGAGCTTTCAGGCTCAGAAGGAAGATATGACTTGTGCCTCAGAGAGCATTTAGGTTTACCGTGGAGCAGCATTTACTGAGTTAAAAAACGTACACACACTGCACACACACAGAGTGCAGACTTCGGGCCACCCGCAAGTCTACTGTACGAGTAGGAATCATAGGCCTGTGGTTCTGTGAGCACTGGCTGGGCCCCGCACCTCCAGGAGACGGAGACCAGCGGTTTCCTGACCTCCCTTTCTGTGGTCACACCTCACACCAGGAGTTTTGCCCCCACTCAGCAGTGGGAAGAAGAGAGGAAACTACAGGTAGAAGGCCAGACCCAGGTCTATGGGCTGTGTGCCCCCCTAGGCGAACTACATAAGTTTTCCAGGCCGTTGGATTTTTCTCTTAGAAAATGGGACCTGCAGACTAGCTCTTGAAGTCTGTGACCCCAGATACATGGGTGTGATCTGCCTTTGGGTGCCCTCTGGCCTAGATCCCCCCCAGTCGGGGCAGCTATGAATTATGAGACTGTTCTCACCTCTCCTAATGCTGACTCCTCTCGAGACCCTGTAATCCCCCCGCTCAGACACCACTATAAAATCAGGCTCACTTGTGTATGTGTGCAGTGTGTGTGCGTGTGTGCGTGTGTCTATAAATTTGTTGTCTAACTGCAAACTTTTGTTGTTACATGATTTGAGGTTGAAGAAACTGTGGCCTATCAGTTGTGGTGTTTTCTGTGCTTTGCATTGTCCAGGACGGGACTTGTGCGCTTTCTTTCTCAGAACAGTCACAGTGTGATGCGTATTTCAGGGGAGCCAGCTCAGGAGCAGGACAGGCACTCAGTCACGCATTGGACTCTTCTTCATCTTCTTTTTTTCTCAAGTTCATTTATTTTGAGAGAGAGCGAGAGAGAGCGAGCGAGAGAGAGAGAGCGAGAGAGAGCGAGTGAGCACAACTATGGTAGGGGCCGAGAGAGAATCCCAAGCAGGCTCCTTACTGCCAGTGCAGAGCCCAGTGTGGGACTGGAACCCACGAGCTATGAGACAATGACCTGAGCCGAAACCGAGAGTCAGATGCTTAACTGACTGAGCCACCCAGGCATCCCCTTGGTATCAGGCTCTTCTAAAGGAGCCCTGGGCCCCACTTGTTAAGCGGACTGCCTCCTTCTCCTCATCCTGTGGAGGGGTGCAGGGAATGTGATTGTCTGTCCCCCTCCATCTCACCCACCCATCCATTCGCAGCCCCCAGCCCTGCCCTTTGCCCGTCTTACCCCCAGTCTTGCTAAATTGTTTTAAATGCTGTGGTAAAGGGATTTTTCTTCAATGGAAACTGGGCAAATCTGGTTTGGACTACAAATCACTCGAAGTTTTAAAAGAAGCCAAGAGCTGGGACCAGGATTAGTCTGGTTTCTCTGTTTTCATGGTGTGCAGACGAGCCCTAAAGGAAAACGACATAGTTATCCTGTGAGCAAACACTCGTACTTCTAAGAAAACTTGAAAATCTCTACTGATCAGCACCTGAACAATAGCATCCCCTTCCTCGCAAGTTAAGGCAAAATTCCTGGAGCCCTTATTTCGTCTTTAATACCTGGCAGATAAGCATTTCTTATCATAAAACTCAGGCTCCTCTGCTTTTCATTTGCTGTTGTAGGAGTTCACTTGCTCGGCAGAACAGACGTGGCTAGAGGCCAGTGTGATGAACCTGGAGCCGAGAAATGTCTCATTTTCCTAATTGGGGGAATAGTCTCTGAGTGTCCTTCTTTTTGGATCTGAGACTGGGGTGGGGGGCTCAGGAGAGTTGTCAGAAAGGTTGGGTTCATACTAAAAATGGTGCTAAGGACTGAAGACTCCCCTGCCCCCAGTGGGAGAGACAAGTCTGGTTGATAAGAACAGCGCAAATCCTCCTGGAAGACAGGGCCAGGTGGATCCTGAAATGGACTTTGCTTCCTTGCTTGAAGGTTAAGGAGCTACAGTGTGGCTTGGGTCAGCATCCAGCGTCTCTGGGAACGCGCCGGTGTGGTCTGTGTCTGCCCAGGCCTGTGTGTGTGCGTGGAGTTTACTCAGTAGAAAGCTCTGTCTGCATTCCTGCCACAAATAGATCCCCTACTTTGATCTTCTATTAACCTAATTAATCATTAAACTTTTCCCCCCATTAAACTCTTTTTTTCTGTTTTTCAGCTCCTCTGTCTTTCTCCCCGTGCCCTCCCTCTCTCCCTTTCTTCCTTCCATCTTACTAAGGGTTTTTGTTGTTGTTGAACAAATTGGTGCTATACCAAAAGGGCATGAGGCAGACCCAGCCTCAGGGCAAAGTGTGGAATGGGGAGGTTCTTGGCGGGGCCCTCCCGGCTCCGTCTTCTTCGTCCTGTGTCATAGCTTGGCCCTTCTGACTCGGGAGTCCAGGGTGCTTATGCTCCATTCCAGCCCCCCACACCACTCTTTCCCCTGGCAGCCCACTTCTCCTTTTCTTCTCTCACAAGTGGCCTTTTTCCAGAACCACTCCCCAGGACTCATCAGAACGATTCGTTCTTTTAGGGCAAATTGATGTAGCTAAGTGAAGGGAAATTGTCCTCATTCATCTGGGAGAGAAGAGAATACCTGTATCAATACTAAGGTAAAACTGCCTAAAACCCTGTCTTCCCTCAACAGTTCAATCAGGCTTCTAATTTGAGATGCTGCTGTTGATTTATTGATGACGTGTGTGATTAAATAAAATCCCAACATGACAAGAAATGGTAATAGGCTGGAGCTTTGTTTGTAGAGAGTGCTTTTAAAAAGCTGTGGATCTTCAAATTAGGGATTTTATAGATGTTTAAATTAGTCCCCTGAAGTTTAGGTACTATCCAAGGATGACCTGTTTTCTATTTTACCTAAAAGAACACAACTTATAAGAACAATTGCCATTAACTAATTAATTCAGTAAAGATGTATTGTATACCTACTATGCTGTGCTCTGTTGTAGATACTGGGATGTAATGTTAAGAAAGAGAGATGAGCCTCTGTTCCCATGGAGATATACCTCTAAAAGGGGGGATAGCAAGCAGTGGCATAAGAGCACCTAAGTGAGTGCATGCTAGGAAGGAAATTAAGCAGAGTGGAAAGATCAGTTGGGACCAAGGGGGAATTGGTGGTGGTGGTGGGGGACGACAGTTAAGCCCTATATGACAGGAAGGATACTAATACAATAAGGAGACAGACCTTCAAAGATCTGGGAGAAGTGTTATCTAAGAAAAGGATATAGCAAGTGCAAAGACCCTGAGGTAGGAATAAAGTTGACATGACTAAGAAACATCGAGATAAGTGTAGCTGAAGTATAACAAACAAGAGTATTGTTTGTAAATGAAACAAGAAACGTAGGCAGAGGACACTTTCTATTTGGTCTTATAGATCATGCTGGAGAGTTTGAATCTAGGTCTGATAAAAGTGGGAAGCCTGAGCATTGGTGGTGACCTCCTCTGCATGGTCTGAGTACTTAAATAGTGCTGGACAGTTGACAGAAAAGGAATAAGTGAAAGTCAGTTTTAAAATGCAGGAGGAAAAATAATGGCTGGAGAGAGAAAAGCAAGGAGGTCATCTGCTATTAACATCATGAGATATACGAATATCCCAAAAGTCAAGAGAGAAGGACAGTCATTTGCAAGAAAGAACAATCAATAAATGTCCCTTGGCATAATACAAGCATAGAGTGATCTAGTTTTTTTGCTTATAAAATCAAAATCTGAGGGGACCTGGGTGGCTCTGTTGGTTAAGCCTCTGACTCTTAGTTTTGGCTCAGGTCATAACCTCATGGGTTTGTGGGATTGAGCCCCATGTTGTGCTCTGTAATGACATTGCGGAGCCTTTTGGGATTCTCTCTCTCTGTCCCTCTCCCCACTAAAATAAATAAACAGTAAAAAAAAAAAATTTAAATGAAATCTGTAAAGAGCCTTAATTCCTAATATTGCTTTTCATGCTATCGTGCTTTTACTATGCCTTGCTGAACTTAGAGTTCTACTTCAACAGCTCAGTAGACAGGGGGCCCAAATGTCCATTTTCCTCCCTGTCATGGTCAGAATGTTGACAAAACCAAAGCCAGTCCCTTAACTCATTCAATTCAGAGCACTCGGGGTGAGGTAGATGAAGCAGGCCCCAGGCCACCTGGGTGTGCAGAGCAAGCGGGGACGCCCAGTGCAGGACAGTCACCACCTCAGGTGTGCTGGGTGGCGCGAGGGTCTTCCCTGTCCACACTCCTGCCAGTCCCACACCATGGAAGCCCAGTGATGGAACCTGTTCGTTAAGCATTTTCATCTTCTTACCCTCTGAAAGGTGACATGAAGATGAACTGAAATGACACGAACCCTCTTTGTTCCATTTTATTTGGAGGCGACTTTGAGGCTGGTGGAGGTGAGGTGGAAGAGTCCTCGGAGGATCACAGGGACTGTGCCCCCAGTGGGGACGTTTGAGAGGACAGCGTGTCGCGAAGAGGGAGGCAGGAAGGGCCACACTGATGCCAGTTTGCACCACCCACTGTTAAAGCCAATGTCAGCCTAGAGTTCTTAGAGTTACGTCAATATGTGGACTTTCCTGAAAATCTAATACAGTTCACATGGATGTGAAATATAGTAGTTTTGAACCAAGAGGCCTGTGTTAAATGCTAGACGTTCAGATTTTTAAAAACTCAATAAATTGGCGGCTAGACGAAATGCTTTTAGTGACGCATGCAAGAAATAACTCATAACGCCACGTGGCCGTATGTATCTGCCACAAGCCATTTACTTTACTCTTATGAGGTACTGGTTAAAGTAAATTTAATTAAATCAATTTCTGTATTTTTTGAATGCTGTGAAAATACCAATTGTTGCTAGTAATCAGTGGTGCATGGCATTTTAATTATCCATTACTCATTTTCTTTACAAAACAAACGGCTTAACCTTAATGAACTTAGCATTACATTATTTGTTTTAGACATGAATTTTTCCAGACCCACTCTATTAGTGAAAGCCTAGGACTTTCTTAGCTCTCTGAAGCATACTTGATGAATCACGTCACTGGTTGGTTTTTGTGATATAATTAAAAAAATTTTTTACGTTTATTTATTTCTGAGAGAGAGAGAATGAGAGAGAGAGAGAGAGCGAGCAAGCAAGAGCGAGTAAGAGTGAGCTCTGCAAGCAGGGGAGGGGCAGAGAGAAAGGGAGATATGGAATTCAAAGCAGGCTCCAGGTTCCGAGCTGTCAGCACAGAGCCTGAGGCAGGGCTGGAACTCATGAACATGAGATCATGACCTGAGCCGAAGTCTGATGCTAAACCGATTGACCCACCCAGGTGCCCCATGATTTTATTTTCAAAACTATTAGGAGATAAGTAGTGTGCCATTCTGGGGTTGGAGATCTTCCTCCATTGGCATATATAACATAACTCTGGCCAATTACTTCCACAACTAAAATAATCCTTTAGTCCTTCGCAACTCACTAGAAATTCTTAGAGAACTATGGCCAGATGAGTAGAGAAGGATGTGTTGCCACCAAAGAGTGGTGGCTTATATTCCACATTGCTGTCAATTTACTGTCCTGGGTGACCTCCAGCTGTGCTCTCATCTTGCATCAGCCGTAGCTCTACAACCTAAAGGGAACTACGTTTTGCATCACTTATCAAAGCCAGCATCATAATCCAAGCCCCCACTTTCCATCCAAGCTTCTTTCTCATCTCCTCCCCACCTCTGAATGACTAGTTACTCAGGGCCTTAATTCTCATGAGACCTTTCTGAATGGATCTGCTTGAGTGTACATAAAGTATCACCAGAAGGCTTGAGTATACATAAAGTCAGTCAGTCTTGAACTAAACTGCAAATTGAATCCGTCTTCTTTAGCACTTCTAAACACCCAGGGCTTCTTCCTTTTCCTCTCTCCATCTACCAGAAGTAACCCTCTGGATTGAATCCTAACTAAAATGCCCCAGATTATTAATTGAAAGGCACAAAGCTTTAAAGCATCCCTGATGAAACTGTGTGGGCTGTGATGGAGGCTGACAGTATGGCCCTCCCTGGAAGGCATAAGGGATTTCACAGTCTCCTTCCTTGAGCTGCCTTGAGAGGTCATGGAAGGCAGGTTTGGAAACCATGAGTAGATTAAACTAGTGCATTTGGTCCAAGAGAAGGCTGTAGGAAGAGAGGAGCTCTGAGAGGTAGGGAAGAGCCTTCCTTGAAATGCTTAACGGTTTGGAATATACTTTTCCCTATGGGCACCGGAAGCCAGTGAAGGCTAAAAAGGCAAGGAAGAGGTTTTCATAAGAGCCCAGGTAGAACCCCGACTTGAAAACCAGGGTAGAGCGAACACACCACTTACCGTGAGTCTCTACTCCCAAAGCAACGCTGACCCAGACCTTCAGAGCTGTCCTATCTCTTCTTTGAGAAATGCCTGCTGTTACCTCCCACTTGGTCTGGCTGATGCCTTTACCACTTAGTTACCTTCCCCAATTTTGATTGTGACTTACTAATAAAAATTTTCCTGTTCTTCTATCTGCCTATCTTAGTCCCACCTGCAAATTCTCTTCATTCTGGCCTATCTCCTCCTGCAAAAAGTCTGGAACTTATTCCTGCTCTACACCTGCACTTAGCTCATATCCCACATTCCTTTGGTTTACTGTGATCTTTCCAAGTGCCCCACATACATACCCACACTAACTGCCTTCCCTCCCGTTAGGCAGCTGTGTCAGCAGATGTCAGTATTAATTCACAGTTCACCACAGTTTAAGATGTGCTTGGATCACCAAAGCTGGAAGTCTACTTGATGGCATGCAGCAGACCAAGGTTGTCGCCTTCCAGATCAGAGATCCCCCTGGGGCTATTTGCATTTTACTGGGAGACAATGGATGGCAGCTCTAATAGTGACATATCATGCCTTAGTGGACAAGATAGCATGGGTAGTTCTGGTGTTTGGGCCTTATTTGTGGCATAAATTTGGGAATGTATCTGTAAATTAGCAGTCTTTTTTTAGGTTCCCTTAAGAACATGGTCCCATTAGTTAAAATGAGGATAGAGCTATCATTTTATTTATTTAAAAAAATCATCATTGTGGAAATGATGACTAGACATTCAACAGCCATTGATTATGTAATACCATTTAGTAATCTGCTCTGCACTGTACTGGGTACTACCAGGACCACACATAATATAAATTCCCAGAGATAATTACTGTGCATATTTTTACCTGGTTGAGCTCATGATGTAGGTAGGTATTCTGAATCTGTTACTTAGCCTTATTTCATAATTATTTTCTGTGTTTAAAATATGTTTATGGACATTATTTTAACAACTGCAGAATATGCTACCATGTACATGGCCAGTTCTTCTCCCTAGGCATTTAAATCTCCTACATTTGAATGGAGCTACTTTGTATTTAAATTGCTAATTCTATTGCCATAGGATGTGTTCATAGCCCTATGAACGGGATTGTTATTGGTCAAACAACCCAAAACTAATATCAGTTATGTATTTTAAATATAGATGCAGTATTCTACCAAGCTTGCTCAATTTTAAGATACCAGGTTTTTTAATCTGTGAATATGTTTTACAGACTTAGTCAATACGGATTATGTTTAAACCAGTTATTTTGAGTTTCAGGTTTAGTCTGAAAACACAGAATGACTCAGAATCACTAGATAATGTACTGAAGTTAAGATATGTCCTAAAACTCCCAGGAATTGTATTCTGAATTTAATTAATTTAGAAATTAGCCAATTTATTTATATCCCTATCCCCATAGTAGAGTAAATGCACTTTGATAGAGAGATAAGACCTCTTTCTCTGCCCAGCACAATGCCTGACATATACTAGGAATTCAGTAGACTGAGATTGAACTATGTCTTAATTCTGATACCAAAAGCATGGACCTCGTTAATGTACTTTTTCCTGGCTTCATTCAGCTCTTTGCAGAGTATATCTTGTGGCATATTAAATTTTTTTTTTTTTTTTTTTTTAATGTTTTATTTATTTCTAGGAGAGAGAGAGAGACAGCGTGAGCAGGGGAGGGCCAGAGAGAGAGAGGGAGTAACAGACTGAAACAGGCTCCAGGCTCAGAGCAGGCAGTCAGCACAGAGCCCGACGCGGGGCTCGAACCCACAAACCGCGAGATCATGACCTAAGCGAAAGTCGGACGCTTAACCGACTAAGCCACCCAGGCGCCCCTATCTTGTGGCATATTAAAACTAGAGAGAGTTGGGTCTTATGGGTTACGATTTCATTCAGTTTTGGCAGCTGACAACATTAAGGCAGAAAGTGCATAACTATGTAAATACCATTGCCATTTAAAACCATTTTGTGATTTTTAAAAATAAACAGCACTCAGAAATAAACTTTATCTTGGCTTCTGATTTTATTAATGTTTTATTCCAATATACTTATTTTTAATAATCCTAGGGATTATATTCACAAAAAATCAGCATTTTGTATGATTCACAAGTTTAATTAGAAGGAAATAAAAAATAAGGAGATCTCATTTAATCATTATATTAGTTTCCTGGGGCTGCTGTAACAAATTACCATACATTTGGCCTAAAATGACAGAAATTTTGGTCTCGCGATTCTGGATTCCAGACACCCGAAATCAACAAAGGGACCCTCCCTCTGAAGGCTGCAGGGATGCGGTTTCCTTGCCTCTTGAAGTTCTGGTGGCTCTGGTCCTTCTTTGGCTGATGGTTGCTATCCCCCAGTCTCCGCCTCCTTCCTCATTTGGTCTCCTTCCCCCTTCTCTGATCTATCTGTCCTCTGAGTATCTCTAATACTGGCATCTGCCATTACATTTATGGCCTGCCAGATAATGGGGGATGATCACATCTGGAGATTCTTCACCTAACTATATCCCCAAGGACTCTTTCTCCAAAGGAGATCAGATACACAGGTTCCAGGGGTTCGGATATGGGTGTATCTTTTGGGGGACCACAGTTCAACTCACTTAACCGTTGCCCCATACCATTACACTTCTGCTACTCTTCCACTGACAATTGGAAGCTGGGTTTTGAGAGACCGGAAATTGCATCTGCATGAGTACCAAGCTATTTTATGTATGACTCCACAAAAGAAAATGTTGAGAAGATTCAAGATGGAAAAAGCATGGTGGGACGGGGGTGGAGGGGTGGGGGAGTAGAGGGCAGATAAGATACTTAAAACCAAAAGTAATTTAGAAATATTTAAGAATACTGAGTAAGGAAGATTGAGATTAAAAATGGAAAGACTTTTGTTTGCCAAAAATATGTTTTTGCAGACATATAGTATTACAGACCTGCTTTATATATTTATGTAGCAATTTAATAGGAGCCAAAAATGTGTTCGATATCAATGGAACTTTTCTGTTTTAAATTGGCATGACTTTATGTGTAAACTGACCGGTTTTCACAGTTACTTAAGCATATTTAAATTGGGAGAACTACTGAGATCTCTAAATCCCCGCTTTTTTTCATTAATTCTTATACACAAAAGTCTATCTGTACTGTACTATGTGGTCAGAAATGGAGCCCACGCCAGTTACTTGAAAATGTGATGAAGGAATCAGGTTAGTTCTCCTACAGGTATTTTTAAATATTAGTGAAGGTTTCACACTGTCCCTTTTAATAATCTGCAGAAAGTGTTCTTATTGAAGGTGATTTCTCTTCAGTGGAAACATTGGAGAGGCATTAAAACCTCATATAAAAGGCTGAAAAAAACATCCTGAAGTAGGCTTCTCCAGTTTGAATTCTGGCCTATGAATATGTACAGAATCTTAAGAGTGCTCTCCTCTCTCTGCTGCTACTGCTCCCCTCCCCCGCCACTCCGGCTCCATAATGATAGCTGGTCTTTTAATCTTAGGGCCAATGGGTCATTCTTTACCTGTGCAGTAAAAACCCTGGATCTTTTCTGGCTGCAGAAGCCGTAACGTGGTTCCCTCCTTCTCCTACACGGACGTCATCTCCCCTCGAACTGTCCGTCACTGCCCCTTCTCTCCTCCTGTGCCTGCATTCCTGGAGTTCTTGTTACAAAGCTGTGATTATAAGGAGCACAAACTCACTGGGTCTAGCTCGAATGAAGAGTGAGGGCATTTTGCTGCCAGGCTCTGGGACTCCCTCTGGAAGGAAATGCGCTTGGCAGAAATTGACCCTGGAATTCAGGAAGCGCTCAGTGAGCTGGAAGGTGGTCTCTGTGTTAATAGTCCTCTGATTGTCTGTGTCTGTGCTTTATCTCTCCTTGGCTCCTCCCTTCTCAGATTTTTCTTTGTCTTCATTACGCCTTGAAAAGTGGCCTCTGCAGTGGAAACTTGGTTTATGTGACTTTGGACACCATTACCTGTGATGCCAGCTCCCAGCTCTATGTTATGCATTCTCACTATGTGCCTCCTGAGGCTTTTGATTGGCTGACTGTGAGTAGGTGTTCAAAAGTCGTTCAGTCCCATCTACCCATGGTGCCCTGCCCCTGCTGGGGCAGTTGTTAAACTTCCCTCTCTCCATTCTGCTTTTCCCTGGGGCTTGCTCTCGATTATTCCCACCCATTTTGCTCCAAGAACGTCGGTGTTGATACATCGGAGAAGTTTGCTATCCACCTCTGCACATTATTGTGATGATTTTTTCATACTCTGCACCTAGGATACGCATTTGTTTAAAACATACACTTTTTCTTCTACTTCTTGTGCTCATTAAACTTTTAAATGTATGGTTCAGCATGATTGCATCGATTGGCCCTATTGGTCAGATTGCTCTTTTGTACTGAGAGGATCAAAAAAAGTCCCCTTTTGGGGTGCCTCAGTGACCCAGTGGGTTGAATGTCTGATTCTTGATTTTGGCTCAGGTCATGGTCCTAGAGTAGGGCTCCATGCAGATCAGATAGCCTGCTTCTCTCTTTCTGCCCTTCTCCTCACAGCCCCTTCTCTCGTGAGCAAACAAACAAACAAGAATTAAAAAAAAAAAAAAATCTCTCTTTGCTGTATTAAAATGTACCAAGTCAAGGTCTTTATCACATACGGGTATGACAAATTTCTACCGGATGCTACCTTCTATCAGTTGTTCCCCAGAAAGCACAGCTGTGATGTAGGTAAAGAAAACATAGCCGTCAGTTCCCCAGGGATCAGGTCTCTGCTGGTATGTGGGAACCAGAAGGTGGATTATTTGCCAAAAAGAAATTCATACTTGAGCTCTCTGGTGAGCAACGCTAGCCCCTCCTGACTAAAATTCCCCCCCAACAGCTGACACTAAGAGGGAGGCTGGTCCTGATATAGGACTTTCAGAAGATTCTCTCCAGTTCAGGTTGTCACAATGACTGGTGCTAGAAATGGCGTGGAGCTCTTTGCCTTTGGCTCCAATCTTCTTGCCTGAGAATCTCCTGGAAGAGTTACATAGAAGCATCACCAGCACCAAGGACAAAGTTAGCGCAGTCTGCCTCATGCAAATTTTAAAAGTCATCCCTTGTTGTACACATTACAATTTTTTTAATGATGTACGCATTTGTAGTAGAACAAGATTTTGCAAAACTCTGCTAGAGAATTGTCATGATAAATATAAAAATTCACAATGGTTATGTTGGGGCCCTCTTGTGCAGTCGACAACCTGCCTGCTATTACCCAGCAGCCCCAGAGCACTTTATTACTTAATCCCCAGAAACGCATCAGTGGTTTTTCTGTAAGCAGAGTTTGATAATAAGGGCAGAGTGTTACCTGTACGAGAGTCTGTGTTGTGTAAATGGAGGTCTGGGTCCTTGGCTTCCCTACGAGAAGATTTATGTGGGGATCCAGGCTCAGAATAAAGACAGAAGGAAATAGCAAGCGCAAAGTTGTTTATTAAAGCAAAAGTACAGTCTCAAGGTGAGATAGAGGGAGAGGTTCCAAGGGGCTGAACCAGCCCCTAGGTTGTTTGGGATTGGTTGGATTCTGGGCTTGGAGGAGCTATAACGATGAGCAGGGTGATCTCTAATGGAGGCTGCTTCCAATCATTTGGGGGACTCCTCTCACACGTCGGGAGGGGGAGTTTTTTGCCTCTCCGAGTTTTGTATCAGAGCTGGCAGGTCAAGGCAGCCTTTCTGCATGAGGGGTGCTGTACCTGCCATGCAAATTCATTATAATGAGTTTAGGGAACACCTGACGGAGGTGGAAAAGAAGAGCACTTGTGCCTCTTGATCTGGCAGCCGCAAGGTCAGGGTGTTGAACCCCCACGTTTTTAATATGTAGTTTATTCGTCACGGTGACTGCCTCCAGCTCAGGTCTCTATCATTCCCTTCAAGGACTTGGGGCTCTGCATCACTTCTGGCTTCTCCCCAATAGAGGCAACAATAATACCCCAGTAGACAGTGCACTTGGAGACAGCGGTACCCTTCACAACTTCCCTAAATTCCCATTGAATTACATAGAGAAGGTAGTCAACAAATAGGTTATCTTTGGAAAATGTTTTCAGATATCACTGAATAAATACACTGTTCTTCCATTCCAAGAGTTTGTAATCAAAGGATCAGGAAAACTCAAATATAAAAAGGCAAACAGAAAGGATTACTTCAGATTGCTCTCTATAGAGATGGGTAAACCACCATAAACAAACACCTTTATCATGGGGGAAAAGGGAGTATTTGGAGCCTCAGAGGTAAACAAAGAGAGTTGAGATTTTTCTTGAATTATTTTTAAGAGGTTTCATTTTCACAAGGAAATAAAGAAAGAAGTGGTTTTTTTTTGATTTTGCGGTCTCATGTTTGTTTTATTGGAAGAATGTTCTGACCTGGCAGGTTATCCCAGCTGGGTGTAAACCGTTTTTGGTGATCTGTAACGTGCAAGGTTTGTCTTTACTTCTTTATAGAAGTTGCTTTCCCTGCTTCCTCTGCAAATTCTGGCATGTTAGGGATTTTTTTTCCTCTGTCTCGTGTGGTAAGGAAGCTTTGAGCATATGACAGAGGGGAATTTCAATCTAAGTCCTTTTAACTATAAGCCTATGATTTTCCCATTGTTAGACTCAGCTGAATAATGACAATGGTAAAGATATTACTCCATGTTATGGATTAGATGGTGTTCTCTAAAAATTCATACTATTTGAAAGAACTTCTATTTTCTTCTATGACTAGATTGAAGCTGTAACTCAGTACTTTAGAATGTGACCTTGTGTGGAAACAGGGTCTTCCACAAGTAATCAGTTTTTTTTTTTTTTTTAACTATGTTGATTAATTTACTGGTTCAAAGTTATGCTAGAACTTTAGGATCCATGTTTCTGCAATTTTCTTAGCTTTTCCCTTCTGGTTGCAAGACGGGTGCTGTATTTCCTTTTTTTTTCTTTTCTTTTCTTTTTTTTTTTTTTTTTACAAATAGTTTATTGTCAAATTCGTTTCCACATAACACTCAGTGCTCATCCCCACAAGTGTCCTCCTCCATGCCCCTCCCCCCCTCCCCCCCACATCCATCAGTCCTCAGTTTTTGTCAGCATTCAAGAATCTCTCATGGTTTGCCTCTCTCCCTTTCCCCCACCATTTCCCCGCTTCTTCTCCCCCTTGTTCCTCAGTTAAGTTCCTGCTAATCCTCCTATATGTGCAAACATATGACATTTGTCCTTCTCTGCCTGACTTATTTCGCTCAACATAACACCCTCAAGGTCCATCCATGTTGCTACACATGGCCAGATTTCATTGTTTCTCATTGCCATGCAGTATTCCATGGTATAGATAAACCACATCTTCTTGATCCATTCATCTGTTGATGGACACTTAGGCTCTTTCCATGTTTTAGCTATTGTGGAGAGTGCTGCTATGAACATTGGGGTCCATGTGCTCCTATGCCTCAGCATTTCTGTATCCCTTGGGTGAATTCCTAGCAGTGCTATTGCTGGGTCATAGGGGAGTTCTATTGTGAGTTTCGAGGTCATTAGGATGAGCCCTAATCCAGTATGAGTGGTGTCCTTATGAAAAAAGAGGAATGTGGGCAGACACACACAAGGAGAACACCATGTGAAGATAAAGGCAGAGACAGGGTGGTGCATCTGCAGTGCCAAGGAATGCCAAAGAAGTCAGCAAAGCACTGGAAGCTGGGGGAAAGGCCGGGACTCAATCTCCCCCACAGCCCTGGGAGGGGGCCAGTGCTGCCCACACCTTGATCTCTGACTTCTGACCTCCACAGCTGTGAGAAAGCGCCTTCTGTTGTTTCCGTTGTAAAGTTTGTAGTACTTTGTTTCTGCCATTCTAGCAGACTGATACACTGTGTATCTTAACTCAGAGAAGCCAAGGATAAATATCCTGAAACCCATATTGGGTGTCTGCATATGAAATGAGGTGCGTATGGGCTCCACTGTGGGGCTTTGGAAAAGGAAAGCATCAGCCTGGGATTAGCATTTCTTACTCAGTGAAAACCAGCCCAGTTTAGCTCAGCTAGGAGAGCCGGAGGCCAGGTAAGTGGAAGCCCTTGAAGAACTGAAAAAAAATCCTTATGACGTTCATTTAGCTGGGGTTTCGCTTCATGCTTACTAAGTTTGTTTCTAACTTTTATTGCAATAGACAAAGTTCACTGAACTTTATGTACCTTGATTAAACTCCAACTTGGATATTTATGACCTTCCTCAGCTTGCCAACCTTGCTGGCCCTGTCTGTCGGATTTTGCATGTCTTGGTGATTCAGTTATTCCTCCATGATAGTCCACAGCCGGTGACTGGGAAAGGTGAAGGAGAAAGAAAATGGTGGGGGAGGGGGGTAGACTTAGGAAAATGGTGTGTTGAGTAGAGAATGATTTATCTTTGTTATGAATGTGGCAGTTGGGTCTTAAGGAGAATACAAGAGGTGTGGATGAAAACAGGATTCTTTTGGGGTGCCTGGGTGGCTTAGTTGGTTAAGCGTCCGACTTTCGCTTAGGTCATGATGTCGCGGTTCGTGGGTTCGAGCCCCGCTTAGGTCATGATCTCGCGGTTCGTGGGTTCGAGCCCCGCGTCGGTCTCTGTGCTGACTGCCAGCTCAGAGCCTGGAGCCTGTTTCAGAGTCTGTCACTCCCTCTCTCTCTGACCCTCCCCTGCTCACGCTGTCTCTCTCTCTCTCTCTCTCTCTCTCTTAGAAATAAATACAATAAAAAAAAAAAAAGAAAACAGGATTCTTTTTCTGGAAACTAACAGAAGCGACTACACAATGATCTGATAATTCTCTGAATCCCCCTTGAAATATTTATACACGCAACTTACATAATGACTAGATGCTCAGTCCCTCGCCTGCATGTTAACCACCAGGACAAATGGTAATCCATGCCATTCAATGCAGAGGGTTTCCTTGATCTTATCTGTTCTGACCCAAACAAGGCTTGGATATTTTCAAGGCAATATGTGGCCCCAGCTACTAGATATATGAACAGAAGGGTCCTCCTCATAGTGTTGAAGGGTGTTTCTGTGAATAAAAGCTTATGGTCGACACTGGGTTAGTTACAGAATTCTTCCAGTTCATCCATCTCTCTCAGGAGGACAGAGCACGTTCCTGACACCCTGGCCTGGGTGCCCTCCTCACCCCTTTCAAAAGCTTTAATATGTTAGTCTGAACAGTTCGTTCCTGAAGTAACAAATGCCCTTCCTAGCTGAACTAATACATTGTATAAATTATTTTTTTTTTTAATGTTTTATTTATTTCTAGGAGAGAGAGAGAGACAGCGTGAGCAGGGGAGGGTCAGAGAGAGAGGGAGTCACAGACTGAAACAGGCTCCAGGCTCTGAGCTGGCAGTCAGCACAGAGCCCGACGCGGGGCTCGAACCCACGAACCGCGAGATCATGACCCGAGCGAAAGTCGGACGCTTAACCAACTACGCCACCCGGGCGCCCCTACATTGTATAAATTATTAACTGGTCTCTCATAGCTGATGGTAACAGTACCAACAGCAATGACAGCAATAGCAGCCCACATATCCACAGGCATACTGCCAAGTATTCATTTCTCTCATTTAGTATTTCAAGCAGAATAGTGGGGATGGTATCTTCTATTATCTCAAGACCAGGTAAATAAATCTGCCTTTTAAATGTTTCTGTCCCAGGCCCTGGGTTAGGCATTTTCACATATGATTTAAAGCTTTGATCCTATCTCCCTGGGGCCACCTTTGAGGCTAACGATTCCTAATTTTTTGGTCTGCTTTCTCCTCACGCCTTCCTGGTGACTTTTGTTGATGAATTGAGTTGCCTTTCCCCTTATATGATCTAATTTTGTTATATGTTTAATGAGGTTCCTCCCCCCAAATTCTTATTTATTGGAGTTGCTTCCCAGGTTTGGATAATCATTTACAAATCTTACACTGAAGAGCTGTAATGACTCATGTTCCTTTTGCCATACAAAACTTCTTTGTGCTAAGTACTATAGTCCCAAGTTTAGTCTTTAAATCATTACAGTGTGTATGTTCTTCTGGCATCTAGGTCCGTTGACCTGCAGCTCCCTCCCCCTGCCGCCTGCATCCCCACAGCCACCTCTCCTTCACTGGACTAATGCATGCCCATTCTTAGCTCTTGTCTTGGATGCTCCATTTTCGCAGAATTCCCTTGGCCCCTGTGTCTGAACTGGGGGATCTTGACAGATGTTCCTGCACACCTGGCCTACCCTAGCCCATCTCACTATTTTGTAATTGTGTGTTTGCTCTATGAACACCTTTCATGAATGATTCAAAGGCAAGCACTGGATTTAGTTCACTAGTGCCTCACACAGTGTGTGACTTCTAAAAGTCAAGCCCAAATATTTTTTGAAAGTGTGAATAAAGAAGGCATGTCTCCATTCTCACATTTACCCAATTATGTGATTGCTTATGTGAATCACCCATTATACAGAGAACTTTCTATCTTGCCTTAGGTGCTAAGCACCCAGTATAAGGCCTGGTCCCAAATAGGTGATAAATGAAGGAATAAACAAATGGAGACCAAAAGCCCTGATAAGAATCTCAGACATCATCTTTCACCATGATTCTTGGCAGTCAGAGCTCAGAAGAAAGGATAATCTCTGATATTTGGCTTACCTCTTGATTTCTTCCTACCCCTAATGATCTTTGGATGACGCACAGCAGTTTCACTTCTCAATATTTATAGCACCAGCATTCTTAGTAGTCCTTTGTTTAGCTTCATAGATAGGAAGATGACTTTAAAAAAAGAAAACTCCCCATGATGGGAAAGATGAGTAAATTGTCTGTTACTTTCTATTTGTTTTGGAGTCTAGGTTACAGAGAATTCCTGAAACAGGTGGTAGCAACTAATATTTTTATGATAGTGAATCCTGCTGGCTTTATCTGTCTATCCATGATGCTGTGCTAACTCGATGTGAAAGATGAATATAATTTATGTGTGGTTATAAACGGCAGCAGCTCCCTGGATGCTCCAGATCCATTTTATAGAGTCGAAACATGCTTGGTTTTTGTTTGTAATTAAAACTGCAGGAATTTTTTATTAACTATTGCTCACAGTTCAGTGGTTCCCTGAATATTCCTAAGGCCTCTGGTGATGACTGTTAGGCAGGTGCAGATGGATGTGAAATAATGTGCATATTTAAGCACATTTTTGATAACTGAAAGCTTCCGGGTGCTCAACGAAACTCCAAACAACTTGGAATGAAGCCGTGGAACCAACAAATTCTCAGAATGCTGCTAGATGTAGGATTTTGATGGGGTCAAACTGAGTTTATTACTCAGGGCTTAAATCTCTAATAAAATAAGCTTATGTGTAATTCCTCCTTAAGAAAGCTCGATTCCACTCATTCACATATTTGACATAACATCCAAAAGTCCAGTTTCCAAAAAGAACTCATTGCCTTGAATGTGGGACCAGGTTGGTCAATATCACTCAGTTTGGCTGATCAGCCTCAATATGAATCTGATTGTGTAACTTGGTTTCCTTTTGGAGATGACCCTCAACTCCATTCTCTGCTGAGAATGTTTTCTGCAAAACATTCAAATTCTGAGAAGGACAAAGGCAGTTTTAGGCTCTGTTGCTTCCCAAGAGTGTGATTTTACATAAGTCTTAAGATTTAGTAGCATATATGATGCCTCTATATTTTTGGAAAATTATAGTGAGCTAGATTTAAACGGTCTTATTGGAGTGTAATGGACTTTTGGGGTACATTTTTAAAGTTTGAGAGCAAAGAAACTATGTCTGGACTTTGATGAATGAACATAAAAGCTAAAATAATATTTAAAAAATTTTTAAGCTTCTTAAGGATAGGAAGTTTTCATTCATTTCATAAGTAGCTACTGAGTCCTTGAGGTATATTAGCCATTGTGCTACATTCTGAAACTATAAAGAAAAATATCAAAAACAGTAACAATATAGTCCTAGTTAAATAATTAAAAATTAATAAATTATTCATAAGTAACTCCTGAATATGTGAATGAAAGTTAAAAGGTACTCTAGGTAAACAAATTATAAGGTAGAGGTTTTCGCCCGAGTATATGAATGGGATCACTGAAGGGCATAAAAAATGATCAGTGACCATGTTTCAGTCCTCAGAGTTCCGACCTAATTGCTCTGGCATGGGGCCTAGACATAGGTGCATGCATAGATGTGTATATTTTTACATCTACACGTGACTCTAGCATGCAGCTAGGATGTAGAACTAATGCTCTAGAGGAAGTAACGAGTCATTTGGGAAGGGCAAGGAGGAGGTGGAAGTCCTAGCTGGGAAATGAGAAGGGAGCCAAGAAAAAACCAAACAAACAAGGAATGTTGTAGTTTTAGAAAAAGGGAAAATTACAATTAGAAAGGGCATATATCATAAGCAGGAAGGCAAAGATCTTTGAGGAAAACTGGGGAGCTGGATTAAAAGGAGGAACTAGTATGGAAATAGGCCCATTTTCCTCAACGTATCAGGCTATGTGGATATAACATGTCAGTCTATGTGGATATAACGTTATGTCCTCTTTGGTATGCATATAATAGGTACTTAAACCAGAAAGTTAAGAACTAATCATGACTGACTAGAACCCAGAACATTCTCAGGGACTAAATTAGTCTCCAGTTGTAAAGTAGAAGCCACTGGAAGCAGTCTTTCCTGTCTTGGGCCCTGAAGGGTACCAAACATGGACTTTTCCTAGAAGATACAGGTATGTGTACAGGTATGTGTACAGATGTAGGTATTGACAGCAATGGCCAGGTTGGCAGGAATTGCACATGGGACACCTAATTTCTTTTTATATTTTTACTAATGAACAAGTGTCACCATATGAATAGTAGCTCACATTCTTAGTGAGGGAATTTGTTGGAGATAAGGTTGAAGGCATCTTTGCTGAGGATTTGATTGAGATGCTTCCAGTATTTTCCAAATAAGGGAAGTGTTCTAATCAAGGCATACTTTAGGTGATCTGAAAGCCATACTGTGACTCAGGTCATTAACTGAATTAACCAAAGGTTAATTTCAGTTTCAAGATTCTGTTGTTTTGCAGAACAAGTCACTAGATGTTCTTTGTAAAAAGAAAGTAGTTTTGTGTGATACACATTGAGTTTATTGTTTAACATTAGAGTTCCATGGCAAATGAAACAGAGAGACAGAGAGAGAGAGAGAGAGCACTCAAGCAAGTGAACACGAGGGTAAGGAGGGTTGGGAAAGAGACAGCCTGGATCCACATGAATGTATGAGCAAGCACAGAAACATACATTCTAACTATTTCAACTCACTGGCAAACACTTTTGTCCCCTGTGGCTGTGGCATACTTCAGAAATATGTGCATCATTCAGTTTAATTAATTGTCTGCTTTGGATGTTAGAAACTGCTTCAAGACTATGGTATAGAGCAAGAACACCTTGTATGCTCTGGTAACCTTCCATGGTGAGTCTCTCATGAATGCCAGCGCATTAGGATCTGCCCTCTGGTATGTTCTTTTGCTGACAGTTCCCAGCATCATTATTCCATACCTGAGACTAATGTGGCTGGCATCTCTGCCTCGAATTATGAGGCTGATACCTGAATGGGAGAATCAGTCTGAGATAACAGATTATAAGATGTCATGGCAGTGATGTCTGATCACAGAGAAATGGCTTGGCTTGGAGTGTAGGATGGACTCTTCTCGCAAGCAGAAGCCATTTTGCAGAAGAAATATGATGATAAGCTTTATGAATGATTGAGACAGCCAAGGAGCGATTTTTTCCTCAGAAATCCTAGAACTCCTGGCTCTCGTACATGCCTGGAAGGTGCAAATAAGCATTATACTGGCTGCTTCATGAACAGTAGTATAAGCTAAAACATCAAGCCTTCACCCATTCATTCATTCATTCATTCATTCAGTATTTGCCTGGATGTCTACCATGTGTCAGTTTTTGATTAGACACTGAGGATGAAACAGTGAGCAGAATGGACTGTTTTCCTGGAGTTTGCAGACAATTGAGAACAGGTCGTTGGGTGAAGAGACATATATTAATCTAAGAATACCTTAATGAATGTATAATTTTAAGCGTATGCAAGTCCTCCCAAGGAAACAAATACCCATGAGAGTATATTGTAGAGCAGTGACCTACACTGGGGAATCTGAAAAGGCTTCCTTGAAGAGGTGAGTCTGGAACTGATGTGTGAAGGTTGGAAAGTAAAGAGTAGGTAGCATGCATAAAGACGCTGTGGTATAAGAAGTAATGAAGAGCCGGGAAACTGAGAGACCCGTGTTTTGGAGTGCAGAGGGTTGGGGGAAAACCTAGGGGCAAGGCAAGAGAGATGGAAGGGGTCAGGACCTTGAGGGTCCTCTTAAAACCTATGAGAAAGTATTGAATGGTGTTTTTTTAAAAAATATTTTTATTTATTTCTAGGAGAGAGAGAGAAACAGCATGAGCAGGGGAGGGTCAGAGAGAGAGGGAGTCACAGACTGAAACAGGCTCAAGGCTCTGAGCTGGCAGTCAGCACAGAGCCCGACGCGGGGCTCGAACCCATGAACCGCGAGATCATGACCTAAGCGAAAGTCGGATGCTTAACCGACTAAGCCACCCAGGCGCCCCAGTATTGAATGGTTTTAAGTGGAGGAGATGGACACAGAATTTTGATCGAAAAAAATCACTCTGGCCTATTGTGTGTGAACAGACTGGGGAGAAGAGCATAATAAGTGAGAGAAGACCAGCTAGGGGCGCCTGAGTGGCTTAGTCGGTTGAGCGTCCGACTTTCGCTTAGGTCGTGATCTCGCGGTTCGTGGGTTCGAGCCCCGCGTCGGGCTCTGTGCTGACTGCCAGCTCGGAGCCTGGAGCCTGTTTCAGTCTGTGACTCCCTCTCTCTCTGACCCTCCCCTGCTCATGCTGTCTCTCTCTCTCTCTCTCTCTCTCCTAGAAATAAATAAAAAAAAATTTAAAAAAAAAAAAAAAAAAAGAGAAGACCAGCTAATGAGTTACCGTGGAACCCTAGGCAAGATATAACAGCATTTAAAAATACCGAAATGGGGGGTTGGGGTAGAAGTGGCTAATTCCCAAAAATCTAGGGATAAAATTGATGGTGGTGTTGATTGGATTTGGTTTGGAGAAAAGGAGGAACCAGGGACGACCCCTAGTCTTTCATCAGGCATAAGGGTATAAACAGCGGTTTCTTTTAGAGAGAACCACCTAGAAGAGGGGGTCTAGGTTTGTTGTTGCTTTGGCACAGGTACACAGTGCCCACCTTGAATTTGTTTTGGATGTCTTTAGTTTGAGTATCTTTGGGAGACCTAAGAACAGATGTTGTGCAAGTAGAGTCTCAAAACTGACCTGTGAAATTCCTTACTGGTGCCCTTTCCTACAAGGCTTCCAGAAGTAGCTGTGCAGCGCCCCCTGGTGGAACTTGTCATTTTGCAGCTTATCTCCAGTCCACCGGATGGCTGAGGATGGGCGTACCATTACATGACTTTGGTTCATCCCTAGACTAGGGGATGATATGGTCCTCTGTCTCCAAATCCATATGCATGTCATGCCCAGTTCATTCTACCTGTGGCTTTTGTGGTTTGGGGAGACCTTTGATACAGTGGGAGAAACCCTGGTTAGACAGAACGGATTCCCAGCTGGGCTCTGCCATAATTAGCTGTGTGACTTGGACAGTGTGATTTCTCTAGATCAGTATTTCCTCCTGTGTGAGAGAAGCCGCTGAGCTGGATGGTCTCTAAGAGTCCTTCTGGGTCTAGAATATTGTTGATTCTAACTTCTAATCTTTATTTTCTATAATCAAAGGGTATGGAGAATGAAGATAAGTATGTTTCTAGATATAGAGGATAATCTTTGGCCATTTTGGAATCTCTCACATTTGGTTTGTTTACACAGTGGGACCTTAAATTATAGATCCTTCAGTCACCATTCCTTAATCAGGCTATTATCATTTCTAGCAATTTTTAAATATAGACAGATAGTTCCTCACAAATGCTAATATTGATTTATGGGCCACGGTTACCTGTGATACTGAGGATTCTTATGCAGCATCTTGGCTGGAAGGAGAAAGTGCCATAATTGATTGGTAATGTCTGTCATTGGTATGGAATGGGGAATGGTAGCATGTTACGTGCCGTGCCTTGTCGTCCCCGTTCTGAGATCTGGTATTTGTTTGTCCCGACAATGCATTGTTTAGTGATTAAGAAAAGTAATTGCAGAACTATACTTTTCACAGGGTTGTTTTGGAGCTGAAATTTTCCGCCATCTTTTATTGTGTTAAGTTCTAATGTCATTTCCCGCAATTTTGTGGAATAATAGGAGAGGGATGACTATGTGTCTAGTTCCTTTTGTATACCGGCTAATACTGTTTAGTGTTCCTGCAGAAAATATAAACTGCCTACTTTTCTGTTGTTAAAAGGGCAATAGAATGGGAATACATATACCTTTCTTTGTGGAATGTGAATCATGCCGGAACTCAGGGTTCATCTTCCGTACTAGTGCTTGTCAACATTCACGTACATATCTCTGAGCTGGAGATCTTGTTCAAATTCATATCCCTGGAGTCTGCCCCCAGAGTTTCTAATTCACAGGGTCCAGGTGGGGCTAGAGATTCTGACAAGCTGCTTGTCTGAGATCACACATAGAATAGCAATTGTCTAAACAGCACTAATGATTGCACACTAAGATGGAGGGAGATAAATTAGAGGAACTGAATGTTTGGTAGTTAGCTGTACCTTCAAACTGCTTTCTTTTGACAAATAATTCTGCTCCCTAAATTCTCGGTATGAAGATATGATTTGCTTCTTCTTCCCAAGAGTATCATGCGGGGGGAAAAAATACCAGGTGATTGAGGTCTTCAGTTAATTGCATTTCCTGGACAATTAACGTTTTACTGAGTTCCTAGAATGCTCGATATATACCACAAAATGTAGTTACTGAATTGTAGTTTTCTTTTTAAATTTGTAATTGTTTTGTTTAACTACAGAAATGATACTTTCTCCTTGTTAGAAATTCTGACAATGCAGAAATACATAAAATTGAAGGTGAAATAATATCCTCTCCCAAGCCTTAGCACTCAGTTTAATAACATCATTAATCAGAGTGAAGAATTCGGACCTTTACTGTGCTTGTGTAAATTTCGCCTATCTATATAAATATAAACAAAACAAAAGCATAAGCATACAGATAAAGACTTTATAGGGGAAGAACAAACACACTGTCTCTTTCCTTTTTAAAAGTGGGAATTAGATTTTAAGTCCCACAAGATGAGATTCAAAGGAGCCCAAAGCGAAAATTTCCTTTCTTCTTTCTCTTCCATATTTCTGTTCTTTGTTTTTTGACACTTGTAATATTGAGACATCTCTCCAAATAAGTGCATAAGGTGTCTGTTTGCTGCCAGTTGTGTCAGCCAGTTCCCTGGGTCTGACTGTAAATCCCAATTTTTATTCTTTTATGTCTTACAAACTACCTTACACAGAGACAGGTTTGAGATGCCTGGTAAATGCAGGCCTCATGCATTTTACAGACCTTGGAGCTGTCCTGATATCACAGTGGATCATTTTTTCAGAGCTGGGATACAATACTAATAATGCTTGTTTATCTGTCTTATACGTATTTATTGAGCACTTACTATGGGCCAGGTAGTAAGCGTCTATCCACATGTTCCAGACACGAGGGTTGCAAAGGCAAATAAATGCGAAGGCCCCTGTCCCTGCCCTGACAGCTGCGTGAAGATAAAGAGCCTGGGGTGCTTTACTACAATTTTATTGTGGAAAGATGAGACTTGGTATTTTGTAGGTTTTTAAAAAAGAGAAGGAGGGAGCCTTGGTAACTTTTCTCCTTCATTTGACATGAAAGGATGAGGCCATCGCTGGCCCTGAGATTTCTTCCCCAGCTTTGGCCGGAATCCAGTTTGGTGAAATACATCTGGAGGTCAGATGCAGGGTGGGGCAGTCCAGAGAATAATTCTCTCTCTGTGAGTGTTTCAAAGGACATGCAAGGGCAAGACTAAGAAGTTGTTATTATTTTGAATCGAGAGAGATACACATATTGGGATTTACAGGAATGGCGGTAAGCTTTATTAATTTATTTGTTAAGGCGATGGAGTGTGAAATAATGTTTTTTGACCAATGCAAGGGTGGAATAAGAATTCATGCTGCAGATTCAACTAAGGTTATATGTAAACCCTGTTTTGCATTAGACACCTTTGGCATATTATGTAAATAGAGTTCTATCATTATACAAAACTACAATTATTGACGAGGCAGCTCTTAATAGCATGGTTACTTATCTAGACCTTGAGAGCACCAGGATTTATCCTTCTGTGGAATAAGTTACTTTGTTATTTGGATTTCTTGTATAGCTCATTTATTGAAATAATTAGAAACAAATTACTCACACCCCCATTGGTAGGATAAGCTTCTTAACAAATCACCGCTGCACAGTCATTCTAGATGGGGCTTCTGAAAAAAAAATACCCTTACCAACTTTTATCAGGAGGCGTGAAGACTATATAGGCTTTAAATTTAATACTTGATACTCTTCTGACAACCGTTGAGCGGCACTTAATGGGCTTAGGCTCTCTGCAATTAAGATGTTCTGAATCGGGGTGAGATAGAATGCAGGGAGGTTTTGTTCTTTTCAATTAATTTCCTAGGTGGCACGTGCTGCTTTCCTCTGATACCCTTACCCGGCTGTGGGCCTCTCCCTATGCTGGGATGAGTTGGCCTGGGGAGGAAGGTCGGCCAGGTTAATTACACCTGCCAGTCTTGGGGCCCCAACCCCAAGCTGTGATTAGTATGCCCTGGAGGGAAAACACCCCTTCCGGTCTGACTTTATGCAATTGAATGCAAAATCTGGCATATGAGAGCTACGAAGTTGGATTCAGACTCCCCAAACTGGTTATTCTGTGAAAATTTGAGAGTTTACATGAGAATTTAGATCGGTTTGTGTCTGTAATTTATCTAAAAAGCAGAAGAAAATCTCTCCGAGCGTATCATTTAAATGCTAGCATTAGATGTTTTCAATTCTACTGACATGCATTCTCTCTCGGTTAAGTTCCCCTTTTTCCAAACGTCAGTCATTTTGGTATAATCTTTATGGTCTCTATTTGTAAGACCTGCACCATCATTCACGTATAGCTTTTTATTTATATTATCTGTATAATTTTCCTTTATATAACTATAAGCACAAATATTAATGAAATCACGAGGTTGGTTTCATCATAAAGCTATTATAAACAGTTTTATTTATTTATATATATTTTTCCGATAGGCACTGGAATAAACACATAGCTATTAAGATACAAATAAATTCTGTGAGCTGCTTGCAGTCACACCACCAACTTGGGGCACATGTAGCAACACATCCCGAGAAACCCTGGGTTTGTCTGAGCTCGGTTTCTCTGTGACTGCTGACTTTCAGGGTGGGTTGTAAAAGCAACTCCTGGCAAAGCCTGACGTCCTGCTTCCTGCCTGGGTCAGAGCTTGCACTGGACTTGTGGTACCCAGGCTGGTTTGGGGCTTTGCCTTTGCTGGCTCCCTCACCGGTCAGGGCCAGCTCTCGCCTCCCACGTAGCTGCCCTGCTCTCCATCTGCCCTCAGGTCAGCTGCCTTTGTACATCATGCATCTCCTTGCAACGCTTAAAATGTTGCCTTAACTCTAAAGCTCACGCTGCTTTGCACATAGTAGGTGGTCCGTGAATTGTTTCCGAGTAAATAAGGGGGACACTGGATGCCTAGCCGGGTAGATTTTGAAGTTGCTGTGTAACCCCATTTGCTAACTTCTTTTGCTCCACCTCAGGGTTCTTTAAGTGCAATACTTGGGTTGAGTGTTTTCCCCTTGCTTTTCCTCACAGTTTTTGATCCAGGTAAAGAACGGTAATGGGACTAATTTACTTCTACTTGCCTAGTGAATTTTAAATAGTGCACTTGGTGGCAAAGGCTTTGCTGCAGCACTTACTGAGACTTTAAGGAGGTTTCTGAAACATTGCTACTGTATTTATTTAAGCCTGTGTGCTTTTCAAAATTCACTGACACACACACTTAATCCTTTGAAACTTTGGCTGATCTTGAATCATTTATATTTGGCTTTGGAATTAATAGTAATTACTCTTATTAATAGTATTAGCTGTAGTCATAGTAATTTGGAATTAATAGTAATGTTTGATTTTGTGGCAGATTTTCTATTTTAATTATTAGTTTGGCAGAATTAAGCCAAAATAAGCAATAATAGAGATATAGCAGTTTCCGTTGGAGAGTTGTAGGTGAAAGAGAGAGTCCAGTGTAAAGGAACAGACTCTGGTGACTCAGAAATGCAGGACGAGGCACTTACCTATAGGATTTCAGGCCTCTCTATAGACCCATGAGGTTGTGTGTGCTTGTCCAAAAGAGCTTCCA
Source organism: Hyaena hyaena (assembly GCF_003009895.1). Taxonomy (NCBI): domain Eukaryota; kingdom Metazoa; phylum Chordata; class Mammalia; order Carnivora; family Hyaenidae; genus Hyaena; species Hyaena hyaena. Next base: position 3,163,168 of record NW_024080673.1, read on the forward strand.
AGTTGTCTACAGGAATGGGACGTATCAGTGACAATCTGGCCTTTATTTCAGACAGATATCCCCAGCAATTGCTAGTGCTACTGTAGACCAGCTCTTAACAGTGGTGCTCTTCTTTCTGCCTTTCATATCTGTAGTCTCAGGGTGGTTAAGATAGGAAATGACAAGAGGTGAAATTGGAAAGATATGTGAGGCCTAAATGCTCTGGACTTGATCCTATAGACAGTGGGAAGCCACTGGAAGGTTTGAGGTGAGAAGGTGTGTTGATCAAGTCTAAGTTTTAGAACGACCACCGTGGCTGCTGTTTGGAGGGTGGGTGGGAGGGGATATGAAATAGGCAGACCGGTCAGGGCTTGTTTGCAAGGGTCTTGGTGAAGCTCAGTTAAGACAGAACTATAACAACAGTGGCCATGAAGATGGAGAAAAAGGGATATAGTTAAAGAATATTTAGGGGCGCCTGGGTGGCTCAGTCGGTTAAGCGTCCGACTTCAGCTCAGGTCATGATCTCACAGTTTGTGGGTTCAAGCCCTGTGTTGGGCTCAGAGCCTGGAGCCTGCTTCAGATTCTGTGTCTCCCTCTCTCTCTGACCCTCCCCTGTTCATGCTGTCTCTCTCTCTCTCTCTTAGAAATAAATAAAACATTAAAAAAAAAAGAATATTTAGAATGTAGATGTAAGAATACTTGGTAGAATAATGCCCTAGAAAACAGAGGAGGAGGAAGAGTTGAGGATGATACCTACACTCCTGGTTTGTGTGAGTGGTGAATAGTAATACCGTATCACATATGCTTTTAGTTGGGTTGTGAGTATGCTGAGTTTTAGTTGTCAATTACCATTTGTTGGAATTTGTTCCCAGTTGGTAATACCAATTATATTGCCTTATAAATCATTCATTTTTGTTAAGTTTGAGTATACTGAATTTGAGATATCTTTTATAATGCATTAGAGCAATTCACCATTTCTGATACCTATCTCTTTATAAATTCATTCATTCATTCATCAGAAGTTTGTTGGGTGTTTATGATAATGGGTGCCAAACTTATATTGAAATAAAAACTCCCATGTCTTCTACTAATTCATATTGTACCTGTGCATTATTTCATTTATTACCAATGTTCCTGACTTGGTCTTAATGCATATTAAGCATTCTTCTAAAGCATTCTTTTCCCTGCTTGTGCTGGTCATTTAGACATTAGGTGCATTTACCTTTCTACCTTTCTGTTTTCATTTACATGCCTACTCTGAAAAATATTGGCTTTCAGGTTATTAATCCATTTTTCCAGATATTTAAATATACACTAGTAGATTCATTTCAGCTGGCTCAGCTCATAGTTTTGGCCACTCCTGGCCTAATTTTGTCCTTTTACAACATTACTAATACCCTAGAAAACATTTTTGGAATGTGAGAAATTAGGGTGGGTAAGCTCTGAAATGACAAAGAGAGCATAACATCATGAGAGCAGGATGTTTCTGAATGAGTATCTACCAATTCATATGGTAGCAGAACTTGGAGCAGAAGAATTTTCTACCTGAAAACCATCCCTCTTGGGGATTTGAACCATTGCCAGAGAAGCATTACTTCTCTTCACCTCCTGCAGGGCTGTGGCAATAATGTAAGAAGGGCCTAGGGATGGGGAGTGGCTGCATTTATGAATTTATGAATTTAGGATTGTCCCACCTGGAAGAGTTTGAAATCCAGTTGCTGGAGTGCCCTTTAGCTTGGGGTCTATCCAAAATGGAATTTCAGGAGTCCTCTGAGTATTTATGAGCAGAGGAAAGACCGTAAATCTGGCCTGAGGCACCGAGTCTAATAAGTGTTTTCCTGAGGGTGATTACTTCTCCAGTTGTGTGGATCTTACTGTAATGTGCTTTGGAGATGCTTCTCCTTTCGCTAAAGACCAACAGCACCGAGAAAAGCAGGTCCCATGCTTATTTTGTGATTGGTTTGCCATCTGTGTGACCTGAGGTTGACTGGAGATAGGATGGACTTGGGTGGTGGTGGTAGGAGAGAGGATGTTAAAGAAGAAAAAAGGAAAAAAAAATTCAACCAGTGGATGGCAAGTAGAATGTGTTCTATTAAGAAAGACTTGAAAGTATGGAGAAGTGAATCAGGAGGATTTATCTGGGGAGAAGGTGTCTAAGAAAGATGGGTTGGTGAAAGAATTGTAGGATCAACTAGAGATGAAGGTGCAAGTCTGGAAGAGAAGTGTCTTGTTGAGGAGGAAATTTCTTCCTGAAACAGGTGGGGAAGTGTCACTGGATTCAAGCGAAGCAGACTTCTTCTCCCTAAATCTCAGGAGAAGAGTGAACCACCATCCTGGAGGACTCTGAGAATCAAAGGCAAAACTCCATTGGTGTTTCCTAGCAACAGCATGCTCAACTGAATAGAATATCCAGGTAATTCATCAGCCTGGGGACAGGTTACGCACTAAGGCAACTCAGTACTGTCTGGGGGAAGGAATTGCTAGGAGGAGGAGGATAACAGAAGGGAGAAGCGACATGAAGGTCAAAGTCTAGGAAGGAAAATCCCCTTTTCTTGGGAAAGAGAATGAACAGTGATAGACACCAGGGAATCTTCTCTCTGATCCCTCACAGGGTACAGACAGAGAAGGAACAAACGTAACTCACAGACCAATCTCCTTTATTCTGCATCTGTGATCAGGATCACGTATACGCTGCTCATAATGGAGAGGTGTGGGAATGGGAAAACTGAGGTCCCCAAAAGAAAAGAGGAGGAAGTTCAGCCAGCACTGCTGAGTTGCTGGAAACACACTTACTGTTGACAAGCCCATACAACCCCCTCCTGGGTTTGTGACTGCTGAGGAGAAGTGGAGGATGGTTGTGGGAGAGCATTGTCCGCCTCTCGTACAGACCAGACCTTGTGAGGTGGGCGAGACCAGCCATTTGGGTCCACATGGGTTATACACCCGGGAGACACTCGGCCTCGGCCCTGCCTCGGGAGTCCCACCTGGATTCTCACTTTCATCTAGGGAACTAGGGCCAAGGGAGTTGTAGTGATTTGTTTATACTAGTATTTTGGCAGGTCCAGGATCAGAGCACTTTGCTCTATAAGCACATCTCTTTCATTATGCTTCAAATGATGGAATCATATTTGCTCATCCCTGAGGTCTGTGTATGAAGTGTGTGGGGGAATAAACTGTGTGTGAGTCAGTGGTACTATGAAGAAGGAGGAAGAAAAAGAGAATTACAGACAGTAGAAATCCAAACATTTCTGGGGCCACCTGGGTGGCTCAGTCGGTTAAGTGTTCAGTTTTGGCTCAGGTCATGATCCCATGGATCATGGGTTTGAGCCCAGTGTCAGGCTCTGTGCTGACAACTCAGAGCCTGGAGTCTGCGTGTGTGTGTGTGTGTGTGTGTGTGTGTGTGTGTGTGTTTCTCTATCTCTGCCCGCCCCCCGCACTTTGTCTCTCTCTCAGTCTCAAAAATAAATAAACATTTTACAAAATTTAAAAAAATAAAATTTCTTTTTTTAAAAAAAATACAATTTATTGTCAAGTTGGTTTCCATATAACACCCAGTGCTCATCCCAACTAGTGCCCTCCCCCATGCCCATCACCCCCCTTCCCCTCTCCCCCACCCCCATTGGCCCTCAGTTTGTTCTCTGTATTTAAGAGTCTCTTGTGGTTTGTCTCCCTCTGTCTCAACTATTTTTTCCCCTAAAAAATGAAAATGTATGTTCATGAATTTGAGTTTTGTTGACTGGAAACAAAGTTTGCTTAATTACTATTTACTGTTATGTTTCACTTTTTACCTCTTTCATTTTCTACTGGCTGAATATTATGTTTGAAAAAGGGGGAGGCTATTTGATAATGTGCAACTTATTTGTTTATTTCTCTACCAGGCACATACAATGGGTTTCTGTCCGGTCCTTGAACTTAAATATTATGTGTCTCTCCCCTTCTCCTGGTGTTTTCAAGGCTATCTGTATGTGATATGCGTATGCCTGTAGTCATCTATTCTTCCTCCTCCCATATAACTTAGTCCTTTGACAATAAGAGTATTGTTTGCATTGGTATGACTAAATATACTACTATATTTTGTGACTTCTAAAATAATTTATTTGAAAATTAAAATATTTATCTTCTAAGGAATTGAAGAGATTTTTCTGTGAATTCCAGGAAGGGTCCTGTGAGACTCTAAAGGCATCTTTACTTTGTCTTATATGTCCTCTCAGGCTGTCTGTACCCCTCTTTCTCAGATAAAATCTTTGGTTTTCTTAGAAAGCGCATCTGGCTCACGTAAGTCATTTGCCAAGGCAGAGCCTCTCCTGCCTCACATTCTGACAAAAGCCAGGTCTGGCATCCACTCTCCCTCTTCTCCCGCCATCTTGTCTTTACAACATTTGACTCTTGACGGTATCCCTTTGTCCTACCTCTGGTGTCCTATACCTGTACCTTCTTTCCACCATTTTCTTTCAACACTGAGTGAGGATTGGACAAATGCCTCTACACTAATATATAAGCTTAAAAACACAATGGAATACTAATACTATCTAACATTAGAAAGTATTCACCAAGTGTTGGGCCTTTTGATAAATATGTATATTAAATGATCTCAACAACCCTCTATTCTGAGTAATTTTTTTTATCATATTCATCATATAGATGAGGAAATTGAGATTTGAGATGTTTATATAATATAATCAAAGTCACACAAAGTAGGCGGAAGAATTATGACTGGAACCCAGGAGAATCTGATTCCAGAATGTTTTCTTTTAACTTCCTATTGTCTGTTGAACAATGTAGATTTGACCTGCATGGGTTCACTTATACCTGGATTTTTTTCAGTAAATCTAGGTATAGCACTTTAATTATATTTTCTCTTCCTTATCATTCTGTTAAGAATATTTTCTTTTCTCTAGCTTACTTTATTATATAATACAATATGTAATACATATAACATACAAAATATGTTAACCAACTCTTTATGTTAATAGTAAGGATTCTGATCAACAGTAGGCTATTAGTAAAGTTTTATTTTATTTTATTTATTTAAAAAATTTTTAATGTTTTATTTTTGAGAGAGAGATAGAGACAGCACGAGCAGGGGGGCTCAGAGAGAGAGGGAGACACAGAATCCAAAGACAGGTTTCAGGCTCTGAGCTAGCTGTCAGCACAGAGCCCAACAGAGGGCTCCAGCCCACGAACTGTGAGATCATGACCTGAGCTGAAGTCGGACGCTTAACCGACTGAGCCACCCAGGCGCCCCAGTAGTTAAATTTTAGAGAGTCAAAAGTTATACACAGATTTTTGGCTGTGCAGGGAATTGATGTCCCTAACCCCCACATTGTTTAAGAGTAAACTGTATATTATATTTTAAATAACAGATCTTAAAAGAGTTCTGGGAAATGTAACATATTTAAAGAGAGCAAATCTTTTTTTTTTTTTTTTTTTACAAATAGTTTATTGTCAAATTAGTTTCTACATAACACTCAGTGCTCATCCCCAAAGTGCCCTCCTCCATGCCCATCCCCCCCTCCCCCCCCACATCCATCAGTCCTCAGTTTTTGTCAGCATTCAAGAGTCTCTCATGGTTTGCCTTAAAGAGAGCAAATCTTAAGTGAATTGAATGAATGCCTCATTTGGGAGCATTGAGCTGAAACCAGTCATGGTTTAGAGATGCTTTAGATGCTCATGGGGGTGTGATAGGTTGGGATGAGTGAGGAAAAGGCTTGTGAAAACATTACTGTCTTTGTAACTTACATCATCCTTGAAACCCGGTTATGAAAGCAACCATAAAGAGGGCTGTCTGAGGAGGTATCTTCATTGAGGATTTGCTTGGAGTGTGGCTTGCCTAAGAGGGGAGGGATTGCCATCAAGGACTGGTAGACCAGCCTATATCCAGATAGAGGGAATGAGTCGTCACATCCTGAGTTGAGCTCCCCAGAAGGCCTCTTCAACTTCCTTCCCATCTTAATGGGGAATGTTTGCATCAGCAGAATCACCACCAGTGAGACATGGGCACCACTGATCTGAACTGTTATGTCATCTTTCCAGAGCCCAAGTGAGTTCTTCAAAGAAGGTGCTAATGTTGGAGGGAAACATGCAACCCGGGAGGCGCCTGTGGTAGTAAACGGCCACAGAAAGGAAATCCTGAGTTACAGTGATTGCAGTGGGCTTTAAGGAAAGTGGGGTGGTTGAAAGGAAGTGGGGTAGCAAGATTAAAGATTTTATTCCTTGTATATAACAGGTAGTCATCAGGGTGCCTGAGTGTCTCAGTTGGCTAAGTGTCTGACTTCGGCTCAGGTCATGATCTTTATGGTTCATGGGTTCGAGCCCCGCATCAGTCTCTGTGCTGATGGCTCAGAGCCTGAAGCCTGCTTCAGATTTTGTCTTTCTCTGTCCTTCCCCGGTGCTCGTTCATGCTCTCTCTCTCTCTCTTTCTCTCTCTCTCAAGAATAAATAAACATTAAAAGAATAGCAGGTAGTTGTCTGGGTCCCCAAATCTGTCCCCATTCAGTTGGTGTAGAAGAGGGTAGGAATATATACTTATTTAAAGCATCCCCAAGGTGATTTTGGTCATCAGACTTTCAGCTGGTGTTGGAGACCAACATCAGATACTTCCAAAGGTGTCAGCCTTTGAATCCAAGAAGAATGTTGTTGCTACCGGCAGATATGGCTGAGGCCCTGGACGTGGGGAAAAGAAACAAAGGTTTTGGAACAAACATGCAGTGATGAGATTCTGAGAAAGTATTCTGTAGTCAGAGGAAATAGGGGGAGCAGACCATTTTTATTGTCTCTTCCGTGCTTAAAATCCCACATAGTTCCTTTTTCCCTATGGTATAATACCTCATTCCTTAATCTGGCATTTGAAGGATCCCAAGGTGGGTTCACCTGCCAGCTCATCATCTCTCTCATTGTTCCTATAATGACACCTTGGTGGCGGACATAACAGTCTCCTCACTGACCCCAAACCAGCCACATACTTTCCCATCCTCATCACCCTTGCTCATAATAGTTGACCTTCTTGATACTCTTTCCTCCCAGAATTGTCCATGCATGAATCTTACTTATCCTTCAGAGTGAACTCAAATCTCAGCTCCTTTACCAGAGGCAACACAACATTCTTTCCTCTCTGATTGTGGTTCTTCTGGGCCTGCTCACTCGTGTGGCCTTAAAATCATTAACCTTGCATTTGTACATTCATTTCTTACTTCACTATATTGCATAAACACTGAGACTTTAGATTAATCCCACTCTTTGTCCCTTATAAATCTAGTTAGTGGTGTGTTTATAAGTCATGAAGGACAAGGTTGCATAGAGGCATTTGTTGAAGCCATGAAACTCAATGACTTTGTGAACTTCAAGAAAATAATAATAAAATAAAAAAATAAAAAATAATTTAAAAAAGCAGAAAAACCAAAAAACAACAACAAAAAAACCCCACCCAAACAGGATTGAGACAGCAACAAGTGACAGGAGGAGGAAGCTCACTAAAGACTTAGCACTCAGAGGTGTGGATGCAGCCCATTAGCAGCCCAGCGGGGGGGAAATGTTTGAGGAGAGATGGAGTCTCACTCATTATTGATTCAGAGGTTGAAGCAGATGTGCATGAGAACATATATTATTTCTATAGTAAAATAGAGGAGGTACAAACTTTATATCGCAGATTGTATATAAAAGAAGTCACTCTTCCGTTCAAATCTGAAGAAATATTGAGCGCTTACTGTGTGCCAGACACAATGTGTATCATCTCGTAATATGATAAAACAGGTCTGTTCCTAACTTCTGAGGCAGACATCATTGCCAGCAATCTCCATGCCCCTTGGTGCCATTCGAAAACCGTGCGTTCTGTTATTTCACATTGCCTTAAGGAGCACATGGCATTCATTTTCATGGAAATCTAACTAACCACAGATGTCTGATTGTGTCTTCTCGCCTAGGGATTTAACTATAAAACAGAGGCTACCTTTTTTCTCATCTCCCACATGCTTTGATTATATGCTTGAGTATTGAGGTTCTTTCTTAAATGATGGTTTCAAAGAATCCTGATGGCTAGAAGAGAGAGCCTGATTTCCAATCCATGACTGATGATATATTGTACAAATATTTGTTGATGCAAAACCAGCAGATTTTCTCTTGCATCGGCTCAGGGGTCCTAGCTGGTGGGAGACCATCCCTTCTTTTTTGAGCCCCGTGTAGATGTTTTCAGATCCTGCTTCTTGTATCCTACCTGGGACTGTATCGAGAATCAAAAGATTTACCAGCCTGGTGACTAATAATTTCTGTGTTCCTGTAGTATCCTTTTGGTTAGGAAGCATATTAGGAGGCTGGGCAAATTCGCTTGAATGAATCTCATTTGTTACTTTCAGGTCAGTAAGCATCTTAAACGTGTTAGTGCCTGCGACACTCTGTCATATCCCGGAACTGCTAAGCAGGGCTCTCCCTGGAGAAGAGTTAACCAAAAGGAATGTTATCCTTGAAGTCTCACGCAGGACATACTTGCATAACAGAAACTAAAGAATGAATCCATTTTGATGACCAGGCATTTTTAAAAAAAAAAAAAAAATGCTAAAAATACATTAGGCAAACTTTTTAAATTGAGTTCATTAACTTCTTAAAACAGCACACACATTAATAGGATTTTTATTATTAATTCTTCTAATTTGTTTATACTAGGCTCTGAAAGGGGTCTTATTATTTTCTTGAGTCCAGCTATGCATTGATGAGACTCGTTAAGCATAATGGAATCTGGCAATTTATCACCCAGATTAAAAGCCCTTTCCATGTAACCTCCATTTACCCTTTATATTTAGAGGCACCTCCTTGGCATCAATCAAGGGCTCAGTGTAATTTCCCAGTAACAGAATCTCTGTGGAGCAAGGCATGTCCTTCCTGTCCTGCACTGCCCTTCCTCCTACCCACATTTACATGAACACGCAATTCTTTTTGTTCAAGCAAAGTTGTAAAAAGTATAGGGAGTTAAAGCTGTTTGGATAAATGCAACTTTGGCTTCTCTGTCTTTTCTTTCCCAAGCCTTTTCTGGTTATATTTCTTCACTTGAACCTTGTTCTTTAGGGAACTATCAGAAATCAATGCCCTTTACAAATGCTAAACGTCTCTTTCTTGTTATGAATGGAACATTAGCCACCTAAGGTCTCCTGTCTTCCCCCATCGTGACTAATAGGATTGTAATTTCATCAAGGTCTCTGATGACATCAAAACCCATACCAGTGAAATGTTAAGTGGATTTGGATGTGACCTGATCCCTGAGATGAAATTCAAAGCACTGTCTATTTAAAGGTTCAGAGGCACTGGGATCCCAAGGAAACCGGCCACTCTGACCCAGTGGGGGTGTCCCTGGTGGGGAGGACTAGATGAAGATAATAAATCACTTCTTAAAAAACACTTCAAACAAAATATAAAATACCCCAGCAGACGCAGGGAAGACACAACCGCTTAAATTTTCATCCAGTCTCTACATTTACGATCTCTTTCTCTTTTACAAATAAATCCGAAGAAAACGCTTGAATGCTCTTCAAGCCACACAAGGTCCTATTCCACTGTGCAAAGAAGGTGCTATTGATGTAGGGTTTGTACTTGGGAGATTTTTGCTTGTGTTCCGCCCCCCCCCCCCCCTTAATTGTTGTTTTCTTTTCATTGGTATCACTTGTGTCCTTAATGTCGGCCTAGGGCCTAGCCCTGCATTTGTGACCGCTGTCCCGAATGAGTGGAATGTGGCCTGAGCTTCAGGACAGAATCACACTGTGTTGCAGATTGGAAGTTTGAACTGGGCTCGGTACTCAGATCAACAAAGCTAAATAATCATAGTAAAATGTTAGCGAACAGGAGCATTTCATGCTTCTTAATTCTTGGTTCCCCCTTCGGAGATAGCGAACCTAACTAAAATCCTCTGTCTCTGTCAAGGGATCACTGCTCTCAAAGGCATTCTTTCAGACCCTGAGCATCTTTGTGACTCAGCCTTTGACTTCCAGCCCTGATCCTTTGTCAATTTGCATGGGCCTTCATCATTTCCACAGCAGTGTATCTCACCTCTTGCTCTACAGCCTACCCCCTTCAGCCCTATCCTGTATGCTGCTGCTGGACGACTCGCACCAGTTACATGGCTCTTGTCATACCATTTTCTCGCAAAGTTGTCCTTGCCTCCCATTTCTTCCTGCGTCAAATCTAAATCATTCTTTGCGTAGCTCCCAAAGCCTTTTGTGACCTGGCCCCACTCCACCTGTGTAGTCCGTTCCCTCTCCTCCCCAACTCATACGAATCTTTTTTTTTTTTAATGTTTATTCATTTTTTCGAGAGAGACGGAACATGAGTGGGGGAGGGGCAGAGACAGAGAGGGAGACACAAGATCTGAAACAGGCTCCAGGCTCTGAGCTGTCAGCACAGAGCCCTACCCTGGGCTCGAACTCAGGAACCGTGAGATCATGACCTGAACTGAAGTCAGACACTTAACCGACTGAGCCACCCAGGTGCCCCATGAATCTTTTTTTTTTTAATTTACTTATTTATTTTGAGAGACAGAGAGACAGAGAGAGAGAGAGACCGATAGACAGACAGACCCATGCAGGCTCCTCACTATCAGTGCAGAGCCCAACACAGGGCTCAAACTCATGAACTGTGAAATCATGACCTGAGTCGAAATGGAGAGGCAGACAGTTAACAGACTGAGCCACCCGGGTACCTGTGAATCCTTTTTCTTTGCTTGTTTATCTGTTTATTTTGAGAGAGAGATCGTGGACAAGCCTGTGTGTGCAAGTGAGGAAGGAGCAAGTGAGAGAGTGAGCAAAATTCCCAAGTATGTTCCACTCTGTCAGCACAGAGCCAGACATGGAGCTCAGTCTCACATACCATGAATGAGATCATTACTTACAGGGAAATCAAGAGTTGGATGCCAGGGGCGCTTGGGTGGCTCAGTGGGTTAAGCGTCTGACTTCGGCTCAGGTCATGATCTCACGGTTTGTGGGTTTGAGCCCCGCATCGGCTTCTGTGCTGGCAGCTCAGAGCCTGGAGCCTGTTTCCGATTCTGTGTCTCCCTGTCTCTGTACACTTCCCCTGCTCATGCTCTGTCTCTCTCTGTCTCAAAAATAAACAAACTATATAAAAAAAGAAAGAGATGGATGTGGGACCCTTGAGCCACCCAGGCATCCCACATAGGAAGGAACCTTATCTTTGCTGTCAGTTATTGTCCATGTTGTTTGGATACGTCCTTGTGAATATAACCTCTTGGATCTTAGCCTCTTCAAAGCAAATCCATCTTTTATCCATGAAGTGTTTTCTCATACTTATGTATCTTCTCCTCTTCTGAATTCATTGAGACTTATGATAGGTGTGGTATCTAATGTTATACTTCTTAATTTGAGATTTGTATGTATCCCTTCACCACACACTGATTCCAAAGGGATTTGCAGAAGTCACTTAAGTAGATAGCATCTTGTGATATTTGATCATTGCTTTCTATCTGTATGTACCATCTCCTCGATTCAGTCATTAGTGTTTCCAAGGCAGACACCAGAACTCATGCCTCATTTTGGAATGTAGTCTTAGAAAAATGGAGAGGACATAGGGCTTGAAGTTAAAGGACTCGAGTCCAAATGCAATTTTGCTACAAATGAACACTGTGACTTTAGGTGAATTACTTGAGCACTGAGGATCTAAATTCTATATAAACTGCAAATAATCACATGTGTCACCAAAGGTAAAGAGCTGCTTCTTACTCTAAAAATAATTTTTCATTCTAAAAATTTTTCTAAACAATATAGAAACACTTAAAGCAAAAATTAAAAAGTAGCTGAATTTGTACTACCCTGAAATAAAGACTATTACTAACATTTTGATATTTTTCCTTTCAAATAGATTTATTTTAATCCATGTGTACTCATGAGTACCAGTCCTATCTACCTACCTATCAATCATCTATTTATCTAATAACGGGGAACATACTTACTTCTTGTCAGCTTTCCCTGCTTAACAAGACAACATGCACATATTTTCACTTCACCACATGGTTACAGAATTGTTTAGATAGCAAAGCATATAAAGTCCCTTTTTAAACCTTATTTTATTATTTTATTTTGTTTTATTTATTTTATTTAATGTTTTATTTATTTCTGAGAGAGAGAGAGAAGCAGTGTGAGCAGGGGAGGGTCAGAGGGAGAAGGAGACACAGAATCTGAAACAGGCTCCAGGCTGAGCTGTCAGCACAGAGCCTGACACGGGGCTCGAACCAACGAACCGTGAGATCATGACCTGAGCTGGAGTCAGACACCCACCGACTGAGCCACCCAAGTGCCCCTTAAACCATATTTTAAAGAATGACATCAGAAGAGGCATCGTTACTGACTGCTGAAAGAAGTGTGTCGTCACATCCTGTTTGTCATCTTTGATGAGCTGTTTCTATCTTTGATACAGAACTTTCTGTGTGAGTCTTTGCCTTTCTAACTGAACATGCATTTGCCAGCGTCAGTCCAGTGGGCCTCTGACTGGGCTGAAGCCTCCCCTTCCAGATTCTTGCATACTCCCTGCTTCGTCTCCACACAGTCCCCCTGCCACAATCCCAACAGCCAAGAGGCTCTAGAAACTAAAGGTTTCTCTTCTTCTTCTTCTTTTTTTCTTTTAAGATTTAGCCTGACTCAGGGCGCCTGGATGGCTTAGTCAGTTAAGTGTCCGACTTAGGCTCAGGTCATGATCTCACTGTCCGTGGGTTTGGAGCCCGCGTTGGGCTCTGTGCTGACAGTTTATAGCCAGAAGCCTGCTTCTGATTCTGTGTCTCCCTCTCTCTGTCCCTCCCCTGCTTATGCTCTGTCTCTCTCTGTCTCTCAAAACTAAATAAACATTAAAAGAAATTAAAAAAATAAAAAAGATATGGCCTGACTCAGTTGACAGAAAAACCTGATATAAATTGATGTGAGGCAGTTTATGGTTTTTTTGTAATTCATTTGGTGCAGACATTTATATGTTTCACGTAAGAAATATTAATGTATTTGACTGTGAGTTGCAGCCCCAAGTCCTTCCTGGGAGTGATACATAATGTAGAATATATTTCTCTATTAACTACATGATAAATATAAAGTAGTCTGATTTGCAAAAGCATCTAAATGTATTTAATATTTCTTTACTTTTGAGAGAGAGAGAGAGAGAGAGAGAGAGAGAGAGAGAGAAGGGAAGGGACAGAGAGAAAGGGAGACAGGGAATCCAAAGCAGGCTCCATGCTGTTAGCACAGAGCCTGATGTAGGGCTCAAACTCATGAACTGCAAGATCATTACCTCAGCAAAAATCAAGAGTCAGACATTTAACCGACTAAGCCATCCAGGCACCCTACAAAATGCGTCTAGTACAAAGGATTTTGAATGAGAGATTGTAGCCCTCTTCTAGATTAATGAAATCTTCAATCTCTGTGTCTAAAATTAGCACTTTGTTTTTCTTGTTGTACTCAATTAGAAAAAAAAAAAAAAAGTAAAGATAGACTCTTAACTATAGAGAACAAATAGGTGGTTACCAGAGGGCTAATGTCGAGGGATGAGTAAACTAGGTAATAAGGATTAAGGAGGGCACTTGTTCTGATGAGCACAGGGTGATGTATGGAGTTGTTGAATCATTCTTTTAAAAAGCATTTTTTTTAATCTTTATTTTTGAGAGAGAGACACACACACATACAGTGTGAGAGGGGGAGAAAGAGAGAGAGGGGAGGGCTCAAACTCAGAAACCCAGAGATCATGACCTGAGCCGAAGTTGGACACTTAACTGACTGAGCCACCCAGGTGCCCCTGAATCATTTTTAATATAACACTGAATACTAATTAAGTGGAATTAAAATAAACACTTTGAAAAAGTAAGTGATAATAATAATACTGTTGGTCATCACAACAGTGAATGTTTTCAGATAAAATCTCAGTTAGAAAACCATCCCCTTAGGTAAGATAAAAGTTAAGATAAAAGTTCTTCTCCCTAGAGGGGAATCCAGAAGTTGGTCCACTGAGTCCGTCCTCCACCTCAAGGTCACCTCTGCCTGCTCTGGAGAAAACAGCTGCAGTAAAGGTTGACAGTTGCTCAGACTCTGAGATACCAAGCAGGGCAGGGTGGCAGCCACGTGACCTGGCTCACTAGCCATCCCATGGCCCAGAAGGGGTTTGTTGTGGATGTTCCTGCTATTGTTTTGTTCTGCTTTTCTTTTTTTTGGACAGATAAATGAGAGCTCACATTTAGCATAGAAGGAGAGTTGGAAAGATGTTGGCATTGGAAGGAAGCTCAGGTTATTTCAAGGTGGAATGCATAGAAGTTGAGGACCCCTTGTTTTAAAATTTATTTGGGATACTTATGTCATTTTCCGTGTTTTAGTACAACTAAAACCATAGTGAACAAAATGCACCTACGTTATCTTATATTTGTGTTACCATTTCCTTGCGATGAATCCTGAGAGAAGTGTTGTGTGTGTACTTTAAAACTTTTCTATATATGTGGTGTCAGATTGTCCTCCAGAAAGATCATACGAGTTTATACACCATGTGATCCTTCAAATCTCTTCAAGTCTTGATTGTAGGAGACTTAAAAAATCAGTAAGTTGTTTTACATGCTTTCCTTACTGTTTTAATATCCGGAACATTATAAATTTTAAAGTGTCATTTGAAGTTAATGAGTACTGGAAAAGGAAGTTCCATCAAAATAAGTATTTATTTAGTCGCTAGTATTTAATTAAAATACTTATTTAAGATTTAAGTCATCAATATTATTTTTTAAAATCCCTAACACATTTCTGACTTCATCTTCTTTATTCTTTTACTCTTTAAAAAGATCTTTTTAATGTTCATTTATTTTTGAGACAGAGAGGAACAGAGTATGAACGGGGAAGGGGTAGAGAAAGAGAGGGAGACACAGAATCCAAAGCAGGCTCCAGGCCCTGAGCTGTTAGCATAGAGCCTGACACAGGGCTGGAACTCGCGAGCCATGAGATCATGACCTGAGCTGAAGTCAGATGCTTAATTGACTGAGCCACCCAGCCCTTCTTTTACTCTTGATAAATAATTTCTAATGAAAGGTTCTCAGAATGGTAATTGGTACTTAAAATGGTCATCAAAATTGATGGTTAGTTTTTTAGCAAAAACTAAACTTTCAAAAGATTTGTGTGCTGGTTTGCCCACTTCTGGAGGGTTTTTTTTTTTTTTTAAATAGGTGTTTTTAATATGAACTAATCTTCTTTTCCCCCATTCTTTTATTATGTGTTTTAAATGTATGCTATCAGAAAATTGTCTATAAGTGAAACAATAAGGACATATTGTTGAATAAGGCATTTTCTGGAGAAATATTGATGACTAACATCTTACCAGAGTATTTTAGAGCCAGCAGGATGCCCCTTTGCTACTTTAATTATTAAGGGCTTTTTCTTACAGTGACTGAATTGTAGAGTATACACATTTCAAATTGAATGAAGCTATAGTTTTCATCCAGTATAAATTTAGCAGGAAAATGAGAAAGAAATGTTGAAGTACAGGCAACTTATAGAAATCAGATCAATAAATAAAAAGCGAGTCTTCTTACAGCCTCCATAATTATGCCTGTGTGAGCAGAGTGATAGATTTTTAGCATATTCACAGTAAGCTTTTTTGGTGTTCAGTTGCAATTTTAAAGTTGCTATGTGCTGGTAAGGAAGTTATGAAAGAAACTCCCCTTATCTTCATAGAACTTAGATCTTTGAATCCAAAGATGGAATCAAGGTATATATTGATATTATTTGGCCGAGTGTAATAATGGGATTCTGGAAGATTCTTCCTCCTAGAGCCCATCATCCAATAAACCTGACTTACAGGTGGGACAGCAGATCGGGGCTAACCCAGCACATGCCAGGAATTTAATGAGTATTTGATGTATGATCCAAGCTGGTCTTATCTTTGGGGCCAAAATGTACACACCAGAGTCCAGTTAACATGCTTCCCCAGCCAGTAGGGATGTAATGAGACAGAGCAAGTCAACTTGCGTTGCTCATAGCCTCTCTCTCAACCCAGCACTATTCCAATAATTTAGCCATTTGAAAGAAAGGTAGGACTGATATTAATATTTTTGCTCATGGTTTTCCAAAGTTTCTTAACACAATGAGGGCTATCATTATATTTTGTATTTATGTGCGTGTATGTGTGTGTGTTAATGACTGGGCTGCATGTATGTTAGCTTACTGAGAGTGTGGTCTGTTAAAACAAATCACAAGACGTATTGACATCATGAGCTCCCTGGTATGATGCACTAAGAACACAGTATTATCTCTGGAGTGTTTCCAAAAACAGGCAGCGTCAGTCCAGTCATGAGGAAAAAAAGAATCAGACTAACTCAGTTGAGAGGCATCAGAGAAAATGGTTGATCAATATTCTTCCAAAGTGTCAAACGGATGAAAGATAGGGAAAGACTGAAGAACTGTTACTAACTAGAAGACTCTAGCAACTCTAGACTAGTGAGAGTCTAGGAGAGGTAGCAACTAGGTGCATAGTGGAATCCCAGATGGAATCCGGGTACAAAAGAAGAGTGTTTGTGGAAAAACCAGTGAAATTCAAGTAGGATCTTTAGGTAGCAGTACTGTACCCATTTTAGTTTTCTGGTTCTTACTGTCATGCTGTATTTGTCCAGTATGTTAATAGCAGGGGAAGCCGGATGTGGACTATCATGGGAATTCTACTATTTTTGTCATTCTCTTCTAAGTCTAAAGTTAGTTCAAAATAGGCAGGTTTTCAAAAACGTATTTTTCATAGAAACTACTTCTAGGTTCCTTCAGACACTTCAAACAGTTCATTTTTAATCATCCTAATAAGACGACATTTATCCTCGATGAACTTAGGCTCGCTGATGTAAATTGGTTGCTCAGCATATGATTGTTAGACCGTAGGAGTAAGGAAGACAAGGTTTTGAATTTAAGTTTCACCACCTGCCAGATGTCTGACTTTGAGAAGTCACTTTGCTCTGGGCCTCGAGCCTGCTTCAGTTTCTGTGACTCCCTCTCTCTGTTCCTCTCTCTCTCCCTCTGTCTCTCAAACAAAGTTTAAAAAAAAATAAAAATAAAAGCCTATCTAGTATTTTGGCAGAGTCTCTGATATACTAGAGATGGGCAAGTCTTTAATGGGGAAAACTCATACTCTGACCAGGCAGAGTCATGTTAATAACACATGCCTTTTACGCATATGGCACATTACAACCCATCCATTATTTGTTTAGACACCTTTTGAAGCATTTGGTGCCATCACTCCCTAATACTGCAGAGGATGAAAACGAGTATCAGAGGTTATGCTCCATCCTAGCTTATGTAACGAGTCAGGGGGTTAACAAACTTTTTCTGTAAAGGGCTCTGTAGTAAATATCTTAGTTTTGTGGCCTACATGGGTCTCCACTCAGCTATTCTCCTCTGCCGCCGAAGCACGAAATGAGCCACAGACAACGACAGGTAAACAAATATGAGTGACCGTGTTCCAATAAAACTTGACTTGACAAAAACAGGTGGCACACCAGATTTGTGGGCGCTTGTGCTCATCAGAGGCGACGGAGTTACTCAGTTTGAGATTTCTGACTCTCAGTCCAGGCGTCGCATGGTCTTAGGGTGCATCCTTAGCACACGTGGCAGGCTGTGCACACTGCCATGTGCCTGTCGGGCTTCACTTCCCTAAAACCATCATCTCGCTCCTCTTTCTGTATCCTTCTTGGTCATCAAGCATCATTTTGTTAAACACTCAGCAGAAATCCAGATTCACTTCTCCTCTCTGTCTTGTTGTCTTTTTCCAAAAAGATGTGGATGGGAGCTTTTCTTAGGCAGCACCTGTAACTCCAAGTGACCATTGATTTATTTTCTAATTGTCACACATCTTCTTTTAAAACATTGCATTCTAGAAATGATTTGGGGGAGGTGGGGGAAGAAGAGAGATTGGTCTAGAAACTGATTTGTAGTTTCTAAATTCAACTTCTTTGATTTTGAAAATAAAAAACATTCTGAAATGTTCTTAAAAATAAACACATTTTTCTGCTGTGAATATGGGCCCCTTTCTGACTCGTCATGGCGCCCCAAAGATTGCCAACAGTGCCTCCCCCATCCCATGTGAAGTCCATTTATTACCCCAGGGTACAATTTATTGCTGAGACTTGGGTTTATGCAGAGAAACTTGCTGATCTCCTTTGGGATCTCTTCACTTATCTTGGGCTTCACATTTTCTTCTTCTTTTCAACTTGGAGATCATTTGCCTTGTTGGCAAAGGGGGAAGCGATACAGGAATTGAATGATTCTGCTTTCTCTCTAGCTTCTGTATTAGCATGATGTCATCTGCATCAAGCAGTGAGTCAGGTCTATCCTTGTTTTCATCTAATTCTTTTTTTTTTTTAAATTTTTAAAAAATGTTTTATTTATTTCTAGGAGAGAGAGAGAGAGGCAGCGTGAGCAGGGGAGGGTCAGAGAGAGAGGGAGTCACAGACTCTGAAACAGGCTCCAGGCTCTGAGCTGGCAGTCAGCACAGAGCCCGACGCAGTGCTCGAACCCACGAACCGTGAGATCATGACCTAAGCGAAAGTCAGACGCTTAACCGACTAAGCCACCCAGGCGCCCCTGTTCTCATCTAATTCTAAACACTGTTGTAACCTGACACCCTGTAGATTTCACCAGGTTTTGTCAGCCATGGCTTACCTTGGACTTTTTGATACTGTTTTTACAGAGTTGTTTCTTCGTTCATCCCTTGTTTTTCCTTCCATACATTCTACTGCTCATTCTTTTCATTTAATTACAGAACTAACTAAAATTTAAATAGATGACATGAATTGAATGACAGGCGGTGTTGTGTTGCTGAAGCTTCTGGTCGACTTCTACCTTGACTGTGGTCTTCTGTGGACTTTTCTGTGAGGAGTAGTTTCTTTTGCATTTGGTTGCCTTGCACAGCCTTGTGCTGGAAGATGACCCACTTGTCTTTCCAATTTTCACACTTCCAGCTACATAATGTTTGTTTCATGTGTAAATACACCGTTTTTGCCTTTACTCGTGGCAGGAATAGCCCATTTAGTCTACTTCTGTTCTCTTTTTATTAGCTTTTGACAAGACCGTCAGGAACAAAAGTACAAAGAAAACCCTGGACCACATGGCAGTATTCGATAAGAAGTTGTTTATTAATACATTCTGAATATACTTA
The DNA here is from genome assembly GCF_003009895.1 of Hyaena hyaena. Taxonomy (NCBI): domain Eukaryota; kingdom Metazoa; phylum Chordata; class Mammalia; order Carnivora; family Hyaenidae; genus Hyaena; species Hyaena hyaena. The sequence continues at coordinate 3,182,281 of NW_024080673.1, forward strand.
ATGTTTTTATGCCACTGAAATGAGATAAAATGCTTAACTTATTAAACTTATTAAAGTTTCGTAAAAAATTTATAAAAAGAGGACTTTGGATCCTGAGGAAATTCTGAATCTCTGTTTGCCACTCTGCTTAAGGACTCTTGACAACCAAATATTTTTGACTTTTTCTAATTATTCAGGTATCTACTCCCCAAATGATCCTCTTTCTTCTCCTAGACATTCTTGAACTGGACATGACTGTCTACGGTCTCCGATTCTTTCATTTTCTCTGCTTAGTTTTAAAGCCACCAGAGATCTCCCTGCCAGTGTCTCTGCTTTTTTCATTGCTCTACCCGAATTAAGAGGAGGCGTATGTTTGTTGGTTGTGCAGTGGGTGAGGCTCTCCCTCTCATCTCCGTTACCTGCTCCCAGGAAAGGCCCACAGTCCTGGTAAGTGATATGACAGGAGCCGGTCTTCCCCTGAAGCCTCGTAAGAAATTTCCAGTGACCACAGCAGACCCTCGTCTGCTGATTGGGGTTGACCGTTGCTATGTTGTGTCTACCATGTGTGATCGGGTTCTGAGTCCTCCCTCTGAGCTGGTCATTTTTTCTTTCCAAGAGAAAACCCTCAAAGCATTTATTAGCTCCAGCTTCTGAGGCTGAGTACCTTTCCAGCTCCAATTTGATTTGCCATGATCTTCTACCCAGCTCTTTGAGACTAGTTTTATTTTCTGTTCACATTTTTACAAAAGCTATCTCCTCTTTTCCTCCACAAATGATCTTCAGTTGTTTCCAGAAACAGTTCTTTTTTCCAATCAGCTGGGACACAGAGAACAATCCCCCACGATCTGTCACCTGCTCTGGTACTTTAAAGACAGTAACCAGGATTATCCTCATGGGTAATCCTGAGAATGGAATGTTCCTCTCCAAAGATCAGCCGTGATCCTGAAGTCAGCTTTGCCAATCTATAGGAAGAAGGCGCTTTACTGCATTACCACCACGGCTATGAAAAGAGCCCTTTACTGTCCAGACACATCTGGTGCCTGACAGATCTGGAGTCCGACTGATCTGGAGTCCTTTGTCAGGGCACCTAAATTCCTCTGGGAGCCTTGACGTGCAGACTTCCTCTCTGCCAAGGCTGCTTATACAGTTTCCTTTTTACCTCTCCGTTATCAGAGTCTGGGAATAGGCAGTTTCCTGATGTCTATCTTTTCTTCTTCCTTCCCCTTATTCTTTTTTGTTCTTTCTCCTCTCTGCCTCAGTCATTTACAGGTTACTCTCCAGCCCTGATTTATATGAAACAGTGTCAGCTCTACCTTTAAAAGGACCGCACAAGCGTTGGCTCTGATCTACCTCAGTCCCTCCCGCTCTGTTCCCTTTCCTTCTCGTCTCCTTGTTATCTCAGCTCCTATTCTGGGTTTCTGTCTAGGTACCTGTGGTATCGATTGAATTATCCCAAGCGAAGATCATACGCTCTTTTCAGAACCAGTTATTTGAGAAACTGGTAACTTGGTTGGTTGTGTTTTCAGACAAAGTGTTGCCTAGGAATTGTTTCTCTAATTGATCTGCTTTTGATTTGAAATTTGACTTTATTAACTTCTGTCTCTATCCTCCGGATGCCACTCTCCCACGGCAAACTGCTAGATTCATCAAAATTCTCTTCCACCTATAGGTGACTTAGGGATATCTCCCTCCAAAGATCAATCATGGTCCTGAAATCGGCTTTGCCAATCTAGAGGCTAGAAGAGAGATTTATGCGAGTTGTCTAATGATAATCGATATGATATTTCAGAGCTTCCTCTGTCCAGGGTTCGTGGTGGGGAGGTTAGGCAAGAAAGATAAAATCATGACCGTTTTGGGGGGAATAAAGTTTGCTTTCTGTCATTCAGATTCCAGCCATTAGTCTGAAGTGCCTTGATTAATGTCAAATACTTGATTTTACCCTTAGCTACCTCCTCCGGAATGTCTTCGGCATATAAAAAGGACAAAGAAATGATTTTTAATAAGGTTGCTTTATTAGTCCTTAATTTCACACAAATAGCATAATACATTTTTTAAAATTACACTTTCAAAGTGATAATACAGCCAAAATATATATCAGGTAGTTAGTGATAGAATTCTAAGAAATGTAATTGTAAAAGAACTTCTTTGGGATCTCTTCCAAAAGGATGTGGGCAAGAATTCAGCCGGTATTCAAAAAAGTACTGTAATAGGAGTTTTTTTCTAAGTCATGAGAAACTGGTCTGGCTGCACTAAAGCACTTCATCATAGCAGTGAGTTCAATAACTTTTCTGGTTGTGTTATTTATAAAATGACTTTTGCTTATGATATTTAAATATATGCAGTTGGTTATAATCCCAGAGAAAATAAGGGGTGGGGGGGATGGATACCTGAGTCATTAGTATGTACAATTATCTCAAACACAATAGATTTTCTTCATGACAAATCACACAAAATCTCCATAGCAACTTCACATAATTATGCATAATATTTTAGCACAGTAACAAAACCAAACTCAGAAGAAATTGTAAAGACCAGTGATATACAGTGGGATGGATGTGTGGGTAGGTGGCACTCGAGAAGATTGAAGGGGGACCGTTCTAAGATGTGAAAAATGCACAAAGGACAAAAAAGATTGTGTGTTTTGTGCTTTGGATAATACTGATTAAGTCAGTGTATTGTCTGAAAATTGGAGCCTGGGGGCCACAATATTTATTGATCATAGGAAGTGCCAGCCAGAACCACCATTGTTAAAGGAATGTTACCATTTCTATTATACTCTTTTTCTGGATTTATCACAACTATTAAAAAAAAAAAAACTCCCTAGGGAATATGTTGGCATACTAGATTGACACAGAGAAATGATTTTATAATTATTTTTTGAATTTATAAGACTTGCTTGAGCTCTTAAATTGAAAAAAAATGATAGAAGCACTCCAGATATGCAAGTTTAGTCACTACAGAATATAACTGAGATGCTTTAATGCAAACATTCCTTGCAATTCAAATAATTATTTTTAATAGCAAAGTATTAGCATGCAAAGTTAACTCATGCTTGGGTATATCTCCCACGCGAGTCTTCAATATAATGTTATGTACTAATAGATCAGCGTCAGTGATACAGCTTTTGTTTAATGCCCATTTATAAAACGTTGCTGCCCTATAATTACGAAGGGTATCAGTAGCCCAGTTAATCAATTTATTTAAGAAAGAGGCTGATGATTTCTGGAAACTCCAAGGCCACAACAGAACATTGAAAGTTTATGCAGTATTGATGGGCAAAAGAACAAGGTAATGTTACATACTCAGTTTGGTGCAGTACCATGACTCTGACTTCAAAATAGGCACTGGAAGCATGGGTACTTTGACACAATTTGTGTGATGGGAATACTTAGAACGTAGGCCCTGAAACAGACATGTAACTGGTTAATTTCAATGTATCATCACATATACTGAGATACACTCCTGCTTATACTGGACTATCACAAAAGGGCGCTATAAACTAGCATCCTTTAGAGGAGACTTGGCATGTCCTAAAGGGAGAAAGTGTCAGCAATGTGAAGAAGGGGAAGATGGTATTCTACATAACTGAAGTGGTATGTGCAAAGGTCCAGAGGTGTGAATTAATGCAATGTGTTCAGCAAGGTAACAACTACCACTTTGGTTTTATCATCACTTAAGGTAAGGGGTGGAGGGAAATGGGCTTGGAACTGTAGGAGAGATACAGTTCAAGTCAGGCCTTTTCTACAAAGCGAATGACCCAAAACAGCTGCTCTTAAAAAGATAGGAGCTGCTGAAGTACTGATGTATTTTGAGCAAGCTAGTGACATGATGCAATTTGCATTTTAGGTAGATAACCGACTCCATTCTGCAGATTGGAATTAGGTCAGAGCAAGAAACAAAAACAAGAAGATTGATAAAGAGATCATTTTTGAGGCACAAACTTTTCTAGAGACCTAACCCCTTTGTCTCACATATCAGGGAGCAAGACAGAGCTCCATGCTGGCCCTTTTGTGCCTTCTCGATCCATGACAATCTTACTTAAATTCATTATTCTGAGAGTGATTTTAGCTATGCCTCATTACCATTAAGTGTTAATTAAATTCGTTTGATATTGTATTACGGAAACTATTTTCATTTTTAGGATAGATTTAGTTCATTTCTCTGCTTTGAGGCAGAACATCTAAGTAATTATGGACATTTAAGAATTTATTTTATTTTAAAAGCTAGTGAAAAGTATTTTCACATAAGTCTGTGTGTGTGCATGTGTGTGTGTGCGTGTTCGTGTGTTTGTGTGTGTGGCCCAAGCATTAGGAATAAGTATTGGGTGACTATAGTTTTGGAAGAATGGGCAAGAAATAGTGCAATATCTAAAGATGGAAAAGCATGAACTCATTTATTCATCTCTCTGTCTAACAGTTTTGAGAACTCACTAGGGGCTAAGAATTGTTCTCAGCAAGAATGAAGCAATAACGTGCAAGGCAGACAAGTCCTTGCCCTTCTGGAAACTGCAGTCTAACAAATATATGCCATAATGCCACTTACACAGGTCTTGCTTTTCAGGTTGATCAAGAATCTCAGCCCCTTGGCATTTTCCAGCTGTCTACCAGTTGTCTCTGAATTGTATGAGAAGAAATGTTGACAATGAGCAGGGCTTCCTGGACTGCCTAGAAAAAAAGCATACAGGCCTCCCCACCTCTTTCAATTCAATGCAAATACTAGCTTGATGATATCTCCTGTTATCCCTCAGCTCTAATTTAAAAAGTATAATAGTCAGACTCTAACTTCAACCTTAAAATTGTACGATTTCTTAAGAAGTGTAAATATTTAGTTTTGACTCCTGGATGAATAGTTTTTTAAGTTGTGGGGAACAGGGCTTTCTCTAAATTTCAACATAAGTAATTACATTCCCAAATGTGCAATAATGTCTTGATTTCGTGATACGGCCCCGAGATGTCCTCACTTACCTCCTTTCCTTTAACTCCCGTTCAGCCACCTGATCCTTTGACTCTGGGAGTTCAATGCACTGGCCAGAAAATCAGAGTTCAGTCTTCAGCATTCATGGTACTGGGTTCTCCCATATTTCTCTGATGGCTCCAGGCAAGGACAGCAGAGCTGCAGGGAAAGTAGTAAAAATGGTAGTGAAATGCTTTGCTTTGTTGCTTTCTTAAATAGTCAGTATTCATCTCATATTGTTAACTCTGCAGAGATAGGGACAAAATACGCATCATCTAATTTTTTTCCAAATAGTTGATCCATAGCACCATGAAAGGTGGTTAATAAAAATACAAGGCACTGCTTTGAGATGGGATTTGAGATACAAAAGCATTGCTTCTAGAGGTGTCTGGGTGGCTCAGTTAAGTATTTGGCTCAGGGGTTCCCGAGTTCGAGCCCCTCATGGGCCTCTATGCTGACAGCTCAGAGCCTGAAGCGTGCTTCAGATTCTATGTCTCTCTTTTTCTCTGCCCCTCCCCCTCTCATGTTCTGTTTCTCCATCTCAAAGCTAAATAAACACACACAGACACACAGAGACACAGACACACACACACACACACACACACAACATTGCTTCTTCACTTGCAAAAAACAGAACCATGGGTTTTACTGTGCTATTTTTGCTCAAAGCTCTAATTCAAAGAATATAGATTTTTTAAAAAAGAGGAAATGCAAATATGTGGCATGAAATGACTATCCTCTTTTGCAGTGTTTGTGGAAGCTCTTTGCTAGGTTGACTTTAAAAAACCTTAGAAACTCTGGACTCTGAGGTGCCCTGACTTTTTTCAGGTGTGTAGCTATGTAAGAAAGGGATTGCAGAGAAATCGGGGTCAGAAGAAAAAACAAGTTTTGGTAGTAAGTAATCACAATACTGTAAAATCTTTTGACTCGAAAGTACAACTCAGAATGCAAATCCCGGTCTCCCTTAGCTATGAGAAGTGAAAATATTTCCAGCTATATCTAAACATTTTGAAAACAAAAGTTCAACTGAAGAATTGCCTCTTGTATGTGGTATTAGCATATTCTGTCTTAAGAAGTTCTGTCTGTTAATATGAATCATAATAAGATGATTTGTGAGGAGATATATTCAGAACCTTTTATTCAGATCTCAGTACATTTTATTTGCATGTAAAGTGGCATATTTATACTCAACAATAACTAGCCATGGAGAAGTGATATTTAATAGGAGAATATAATTATCCCAGTCAGGCCATAAACATTTTCTTTTTTTTTTCTTTAATAGTTTATTTATTTCTAGGAGAGAGAGAGACAGTGTGAGCAGGGGAGGGTCAGAGAGAGAGGGAGTCACAGACTGAAACAGGCTCCAGGCTCAGAGCTGGCAGACAGCACAGAGCCAGAAGAGGGGCAAGAACCCACAAACAGCGAGATCATGACCTAAGCGAAAGTCGGAAAGTCGGACGCTTAACCGACTAAGCCACCCAGGCGCCCCAGGCCATAACATTTTCTTTAGGGCAATGACTATGGTTTAAGATAGCCTCATAATCACTCATGTAAAGAGCCACACTATTACCAAATTAAGCTAGAGGAAAAAAATTAAGCTACGAAAATATTATGATTTCATTTGAATAAAATAACCTGTTTTCACTTATCCAGTTTTAGGAGTGGTAAACATAAAGGTCAGTGAGCTATTAAATGTTTAATTTTGATTCTGTGTGAAGGCCTCAAGCAATTATTTTAAGTACAAATGTTCAGAACTGTGAATATTTTATTGTTCACCATGTTAACCACCCAGAATTGCTTTATCTTTCTTCTAAGATAATGGTATTATTATAGAGGCTAGTTAGAATGTATGTGGTTAATACTTCTAGAAGGTCATTTAAAGTGGCCTCTTCAGAATGTTTCCTTGTATCCCTTACATACATGATACTTTTTTGACTAAGCATTGTTTTCTAAGATTTTAGGACACGTCGCCCAGATAGCCATAATGTCTCAGTATTTTAGAAGTTATATATGGTTTTACACACAAACTAGAAAAAGCTAGACACTAACTTATTTTGCTTACCCTTCTAATGTTGGTAATCAGAAGGAAAACTTATTTTGCTTACCCTTCTCTTAGAAATCAGAAGGCTTGGACCATCAACTTCCTTTTATCATTAATAAACCAGGTGGTGATTGAATTATCTTATATAGAACTTTGCCTATTAGTTGATGTATCAGACTAACTGCTGAGAACTCCCTAGGCCAAGATTGCTGGAGATTTTGTTATTTACCCCTAACTGATGTGATAACATCAAGGGAGAGTGCAGGCAAGAATCAAAGAGACCCGAGGTTGCGTGGGTAGAGAAGGGAGTCTGAACAAGTAATGAAGGGGCCTGAGGTTAAGTATTGCATACAGAACATAAGGAAGAATTGAGAAGTCAGTGAGATGTAAGAACAGTCATAGAACATGCTCTGATGTTACCTAGTCTGGCCAATGCTCGGAGAGATTGCACTCAGAAGCCCAGGAAAGGGATTGGTACGGGATACCTGGACCAGAGTGTATGTAAGGAGCCTTTTAGCTTAAAGACTGTGGGAATGTCTTCTTTCTTGAGATAATAAGTAATATTCCAGTTTGTACCTTCTGCGAGGGCTTCATACCTTTCGGTGATGGTAGTAGATAATTCAGTCTTCATATTTGCAGGTTGATTTTATAAGGTCTCAATACTACAGCTCTTGGATAATTTTCTTGTCAAAGTTCACTTCCCTGGAGTTTGTGAATAACTGCATTCTAATTGAGAATTCAATGTCCTTTTCTCATTCCAAGTTTGTTTGAATACAGCCCAAAGTTTCTTTTAAGGCCAGTCCATCCAGAACCTTGGCTCATTCTTGAGCTTCTAACAAGACAAGCTTGTTTGTTTGGCAAAAAGCTGTGGAGTCACAAGATAGACGGGCGACTTTAAATCTTTCTTTTTTTGGCTTGTATTTTGCCAACATTTGGACAATGAATATTGAGACGATTTCTCAGCATATGTTCTTCTGGAAATTCCATACATGTTGTCAAAGGGAAATTAATTTGGCTAGTGTCAAAACCACCTCATTTTGGCCCCCATGCTAGTAGGGTTTCTGTCCAGAGTCTTCTGTGTGAGACAGCTGCCTGAGTTGGCCAATCCACGTATATCACTGGTGGGCCCACCAGTTCAGGCCACTCTCTGAATGTGAACACTTGCTTCCCTTTTTGTGGATAGAGAGCACCCACCCTCACCCTTCTGTACTCAGCCACTCAGCAGCCCCACAGCGGTGAGGCGGGCATTGCCACTCCCAAGGTGTTACCACTGTCCACGCTAAGGTTGCTGCGGCTGCTGCCAGCAGGCCAGCCGTCGGCACGTGCTCACGTTAGGTATTCCCTAACTTTCCTCCTCTTCCTGGGCCTCCGCCCAACACACGCTTGACACAGGCTTAGAGGTTTAGTCTATGCCTCGTAACTTATGCCAATTATGTCCGGGCCAGGGCTTGCCTTGGGACCAGTGGTGCCTCATCGTTCATTCATTCATTCACTCACCACTGTATTTATTCTGGATCTGTTTACCGAACATCTAAATCCAGGTCAGGCACAGTGTTAGATGTTACGGAGATGGCAGCGACAGAACAGACAAAAATGCCTGCCATCCTGGACTTGCCCTTCTAGAGGGGAAGACACATTGTAAGGAAAATAGACCAGCAGAAGCTATGGAAGGTGATGAGTGCTGGGAAGAAATGATGGCAGGGAGGGGATAGAGTGTTGAGGTTCTGACTTTAGGTAGGGTGTTTGGGGAAGGTCCTCCTTGGAGAAAAGCTCAGAAAGGAGGAATGACCAGAGGGAATTCAGGAGAGGATGCAGGCTTCACCAAGCAGGTCCTGCTTTATTCCACAGGGTCCCGGGAAGCATTGAGGGATTTAGGCAGGAGAGGGATCTGATGTCACTTGCATTTTAGCAGTGTCACTCTGGCTGCGCTGCAGGGCAAGGACAGAGGCAGGGAGACCTATTTGAAGGCTGAGGCAGTCATCCGGGTAGATGGGGGTGGAGGTGAGGAGCAGCAGGTAGAAGGCAGAGGGTCGGGATTCTGAATGTATCTCAAGGAGAAAGCAGGACAGCGTTCCTGATGGATGTGGCATGTGGTAGAGAGCAGTGAAGAGTCAAAGGAGACGCCAGGTTTGGCCCAGGTTGGGGCAAGGAGAGCATTGCTTGTTGGAGCTGAGGAGACAAAAGGGGAGCCGATGATGGGGCGACAGTGCCCAGTGAGGATCAGTAAGTCCTCCTACATGTCTTCTATGAAACAAGGAAGTCGTCTTAGACACGGGAATGATACACTTTAAACAACTTTATAGTAGGATTCACATTCGCTTAGGAATGCCTGAGTATTAAGCACTGTACAGTTTTTCTTTCAACCTTCACAAAAGTGTGATGACTATTATTACTTAAAATAATTATTATGTACTTAATAATTGTTATAATTATATAATTATGACATTATCATAATTATAATTGTCATTATAGGGCGGCAGATGACTTTAGGATGGCTATTTCTACTACTGCTATCTACACATGAAAAAAAATTAAGGCTCAAAAAAGTTAAATTGCTAGCACAAAGTTCCTCAGTTAATGGGCACCACGTTTTAACCTTAGATCTGTCTCACCCCAAAGCTGCGTTTTGAAATGACTCAATGAGCCACATGGATAGCACCCTACAAAGGTGATGCAAGAGATTTTTGCTTCTGCTTTTTCCTAAAGCCATTAACCACTTTGCTTTTCTTGCTCCTGAAGCTGTGAACTGAGCTCTTGTTCATTCAGTTCTCAGCTACCAAATCATCCTCTCCCATGTGGCAAGCTCCTGCTGGTTCTGGAGATAGGATATTGTGCAAATGGGCCCCCGGCCTTCTTACAGCTTGCTCTATTTATAGAAACAAACATAAAATTATGGCTGTGCTAAACAATTCACAGGAGAGGCCCAGGGCATGGTGAGGGCATTTAATAGAGAAATGTGACCTAGTCTTGGGATGGAGTGATGATTTAGCAGAGACGAGTAGGAGCTAAGCCAGCAAATGGGGGGTGGGGAGGATAAGCGTTTTAGGCAGAGAGAACATGTGCAAGGGCCCTGTGACAGGAAGATACATTGTGCATCCCACATCCTACCCCGGGAGTTTAAAGAAGGTCTTTGTCACGGGGCTCAGGAGCCAGAAGCAGAGTGGCGCAGGACAGAAGCCGGATGTCTCCACAGGCAGACTAGGCACAGGAATCTAAGCTTCCATACTTTTGAGTTTACTAAAATGCTACATGGGATAGTTTGTTGGCACTACATGTGAGAAGTGGGTCTATCCTGGTCAGACCGGAATGATGATGACACTATTTAGGGCCAGTTTAAGAATTTTAGTCCGTGTTGTTAGAGTTGATGGGAAGCCAGTCATAGGGTTATCAAAGGAGGAAGAGTTGGCATGAGGAGGTTTGCATTTTTAAAGGATCACTCTGTATTTAGAGACAGCCCTGACCAGCATCCATTTCCTCAAGGTTTTGGCTATGGTTACGGAAATGTTATCATTGGGAAAGCGGAGTGAAGGGCACAAGGAACTCTGTGTTCTAATTTCGCAACTTCTTGTGGGTGTAAACTTACTTCAAAATGAAAAAGAAAAGCTTACTCTGGTTGCTGAGAAGATAAGAGATAGGTCAGTTGGAAACACAGAATTCAGTGAGGAGGCTAGTTCTGTAGACCGTGCAAGAGCTGAGGGCAAAATGGTATGGTGGCATTGGAGAGAATCGGACCGATTCAAGACATACTTAACATATAAAGACAGCAGGTTAGTCTGAACATCTCCTTTGTGGTCTCTGAGATTTCTGCCAGGAGAAATACTAGAAGAAGAGTAGGCAGGGGGCATTGGGGCTGCCCTTCTAACATGCTGTTTTCCTCGTGGTCTGCCGGGGGCGGTAAGTGTGGTACCTGCAGTGGCAAATTCTTTCATTACGCCGTGGTCTCTTCATTCTAGGGAAACACAGTGACGTTTCCCCAAACCAAAGGCCACAGCACGGTGATAACAGGGTTTGGATTTACCACATACAAGAAACTAAAATGCACCCCTTTCCCTTTTGGTGGATAGAGAGAAAGCAGTGGAAATCAAGGAGCTGACAGGACATTTTTAGATTAAGGAATGAGAGGTAGGGAAGCATGTGTGCTCAGAATAAACTGCTTTTGGAAAAAAATGTGCTTGAGAGCTATTTCGGGGAGAGCATATTTCATATTACTCAGAACAAGAGAAAGTCACCAGTCCTGAAAAACTTCTAACAAGAAATATTTCAGTAGTTGCTTATTTTTTTTTTTTTTTAATTTGCTTGCACATCTTTGGAGAGTTTCAGAACTTTAGCTCTCCTTTGTTACATGTCTTTTTATTTCTTGTAACTTCTTGGGCAGGAAGTCACAGTCTTGATAAGATAGATCACCTTTGCCGGATATTGAACTTCATTCATTAACCATCATCAGGAAATTGTTGTCAGTATCGGTTTTTTTTTTTTTTTTTTTTTTTTTACAATATGAGTAAATCAGGAGGCAGGAAGAGAAAGAAGTTTTTTTTTGCCCTTAGCAATCTTTGGGCTTCTCTTTCTCATGACCAAGAGAATACAAATGACAGTACCACATGCAGGTTAGTGGTGTCTGCAGTAGCAGTGGTGGGCATCTAGAAGTGTTGGTGGAAGGTGACTGCTATTGACACGGTATTGCTCTAACACTCTTCTTCATAGTTTCTGAGAACTACTCCCGCCTCCCAAAAATGAAATGCAGATTTTGTGTTTTGTCACGCGAGGTAGATCAATAAAATAAATGGTTGGGGGATTTAAATATTGGAATGAGTTCTGGGGCGCCTGGGTGGCTCAGTTGGTTAAGCGTCCGACTTTGGCTCAGGTCAGGTCATGATCTCGCGGTTCGTGGGTTCGAGCCCTGCGTCGGGCTCTGTGATGACAACCAGCTCAGAGCCTGGAGCCTGTTTCAGATTCTGTATCTCCCTCTCTCTCTGACCCTCCCCTGCCCACGCTGTTTCTCTCTCCCTCTATCTCTCTCTCTCTCTCTCTCTCAGAAATAAATAAAACATTTATAAATAAATAAATAAATAAATAAATAAATAAATAAATATTGGAATGAGTTCTAAACAGTTTTCTCCAAATAAAGCTGTATGTTAAGAATGGACCCCTGCTTATCAAATAGTTATATTCTAGTAGGTACTTGTTTGAAACTTGGAATGGATTTTTTTTTCAGCTCTATTGAGGCATACTTGGCAAATACAAATTGTGTGTGTGTGTGAGTGTGCACTAGAGATCTACCTCCTCAGCAAATTTTGAGGAAATCCTGCCATTTGTGACACGTGGGTTGACTGGAATATATTATGCTAAGTGAAATAAGCCAGACACAGAAAGACAAACATTGCATGATTCCACTTACACGTGAAGCCTAAAAAAGTCAAACCTCACACCCTAAACTCCCCTAAGATTTCCCAATCCCCTGCATCCTTCGGTTTCTTCACTTCCTTCATTTGCAGCCATCTTTTTGGTCTCCTTTATCTCAACGCACGTGCCACATCCTGAACCACCTTCAAAATCAGTGCCATCATCCCACTCTGAGACCACGTCCTTCTCTCCTCCCGGATGACTTTGAAAAGTATTCTCCACTTTGTGGAGGACTTCTGTTTTTTGGTTCTATCACTACCTTTTCCTGTCCATTGTCCAATTTAACTCCTTGAAAACTAAAGCCATGCCTCCTACCACCATGCTTCACGTAACTTAGAATCTCTTTGGGGTGGGACCCAGGTATTAGTATTTTTCAAAGTTCCATGGCGATTATAATGTGTAGCCAGAGCTGGAAACCTCTGCTCCATTCTGAACATCAAAACACACAGTTCTCTCGTGATTAGGTAAGAAATATTTTTCTTAGCTTATTAATAAGTATTAGTATGGATATTAACAGGGTCATTCTGGAAATGGAGCTTCTCTTAATCACTGTAGCTTCAGGAACACGAATTGCTTAAGCAGCGGAGATATGGTTCACATATCTCCCTGTAACAGGTTGCCTTTTCCCCAGGGGCCCCTTAAAGTTTGAGCCTTGTTGTTCTAAAAGAGTAGTTCTCAGATACTACTTCCATAACATAATTACTAAGATCATCTATAGCAGGTGACTTCCAAATTTGCATCTCCATTCTTGACCTGTCTCCTAAGCAAAAGAGTTTTGTATATCCTGCTGCCTACCTGACACCTCCAGTTGGATGTCAGTAACTCTCACCTAAAATGACCAACACTGAGCTTGTGATTTTCCCTCTACACCTGCTCTTGCCTCAGTATTTGTCATCTCACCTAATGGCACCACATGATGGCTCAGCCTGTTATTCACCTGGTAGCTAAGACTGTCATTCACCACAGTAGCTAAGTTTAAGAAATTCTTGAGGTTGCCTTTGACTTATCACTTACTCTCTCCTATTCAATCCATCAGTGACTTCTGGTGGATTTACTCATCAATTATATTCCAATTGAGCATTTTTTCCAACATCTCCCTCTACCACTCTACTCTGAGCCACTTTCATTTCTTACCTAAATACCTTCCTACATGGCCATCATGTTTTCACCTTTGCAGTGGGCGCTTGCATTGCAGTGCACTCTTTCCTGTTCTTTCCTCAGCAGCCAGACTGGCTCTTTAAAAAGATAAATGAAGTCACATCACTGCCTGCTCAGAACTCTTTATTGAATTCCTATCTTTTACATAAAGAATTCAAATTCATCCCCATTCCCACAAAGCCCTAGATGATCCAGCCCCTGCCTACCTCTCCTCGCAAAATGGCCTTTCTGTTTCTCAGACATACAAGATATCTCTTCCTTCAGGGCCTTTGTGCTTACTGTTTTCTGCCCCACCCCCCTCAGTTCTTTACTTCATGATTTCATGGCTTCTTTTGTCTTCATTCAGGTCACTGCCCAAATGTCATTAGCCCAAGAATGATTCCAACCACTTACCTAAAAGATCCACCATTCCTCATTGTATCAGGCCCCTTACCATGATTTGCTTCTTCATTCCATGTCCAGCTGTGAATTGGAGCTGGTTATACTGTTTATACGGCTTATACTACTCTGCTGTAGTCCTGACTGTATATCACATCGTTGCATTGCTGTTGACATCACATTGGTAGTTTGAGATTGTCCCGGGTAGGAGTACTTAAACTATGGCGAAAGGTACAAATCAAGTGCTCCCTCGCCAAAGCTTATTGGACATTTATACCAGTGCTTCTGACTACATGAATTCAGATTATGAACTTATGTGTTTGGGTCTGTCTCCCTCATTGGAATTTAAGCTCCAGGAGCATAGAGACTTCTATGTCTTTTGCATACGATCACATTTTAATTGTTTATGAAGTACCTGGACGTAGTTGGATGGATAGCTGTGTGGTTGACAGAATGAATGAATGAAAGTCAGATTTTGATGATGGTCTCATTGCAGTTTTCAGAAAGATGGTTTTTCAAAGGGTCAAATTTCTTATTTTTTTCCTCCTTACATGATTGTTCTCTGAAGTATTTCTCTGCTCTAAACACAAGTACACAGGTTCTTCTTTTTTTAACATGTGACTTTTTTTACAGGCATATCATATTTTTCATTTTCTTCTAATAACATTCATCTTCTTTTCATGTGCCTGTCTAAATTAAACATATCGATATTTTGTTGGTATTCTTCACGGTAGCAATGAAACCTAGAAACCCAGCAGATATGCTTAATGACTAGTATGTTGATACTCCATGTCAATACTGCATGGTGTGCCTGGCCACATAACGTGATGAGTTTAATGTGTTGTCCCTCGTGAGTAGCACCTGGTTCAAAGCACCACTGAAACTGTAGCGAACACAGCCATTAGCACAGTATGCACGTCAATCAGACACCTACATCTGCGAGACGTATGGGCACGGAGCATTTGTGTCTCTGTGTTTTGTGGAATAAACCTTCACCTTTACCACTCCTCAGAAGACAGTATCAGGGGAGTTTACATCCGGCGAGCCTGCAGCCCACTTTACAGGGTCATTCCCTGATCCAGTTTTCGAGATTACCTTCTTACCCATCTCCTCCTATTCCGTCGTGAGGAGATGGTGCTTGTCCTGTGGGAATCACTGTGATGACCTTCTCCTAGCCTGTCAAGTACAGGCCCTAATTAATCACAACACAATGAAATCTGTCCAAATAACCCCAGTGTTCTCAGCCTTTGAGGCCACCTGAACAAAGAACACAGTGACCTCTGGGTGCTTTTGTCTCTGAGCATCTTGCAGAAACTGTTTCCTAAGAGAGGAACAACTCAGGGACACAGGAGCATGCACAGTGCAAACTGGGAGGGGGGACGCATGGGTAGGCATTGTTGTGCAGAAGTCACAAAGCTATTGGTGACTTAAAAAAATTTTTTTAATGTGTATTTAATTTTGAGAGAGACAGAGACACAGCCCTAGTGGGGGAGGGGGAGAGAGAGAGAGGGAGACACAGAATCCAAAACAGGCTCAGGCTCTGAGTTGTCTGCATCAAGCCCAATGTGGGGCTTGGGCTCACAAACCATGAGATCATGACCTGAGCCGAAGTTGGACGCTCAACAGACTGAGCCACCCAGGTACCTCTCAGAGCTTTCTACAAAATATCTTTGTAAAAAGTAGAGTGACGGAAGGTCTGATGTGGACAGCCATCCAGACTGTCCCAGGCTCTCTGAGTCTGACATGCACAGCCAGTTGTGGGTCGGATGAGGCTGATTATCATGGATAGGAGAAGTGGGAGGCAGACTTGTCCCTGGTCTCCTCCTATTGACCAGAAGCACATTCTACACCCTTTATGTCCCAAAGAGCAGCATTTATCACAATGTGGTCCATGCATGTTGTGCATAAGAGCATCTGTGATACTGCTTGTAAGTGTAGGCTCCTCTCTCCAACCCAAGACCTACTGCATCAGGATCTCAGTGGCTGTTGGTTTTCTTCTCTTCCCTGTTTCTTTTCTCTGAGGCCCCCAATAATGTGTTGACTCATCTTTTGTTCTAAGTTTCTAAGGTTCTAAGTGATGCTAAATTCCAGGCCCTATCTCAGGTACTAGAAATGCAGAGAAAAATCAAAAGTTCCTTGACCTCAAGAAGTTCAGAATGTGAGTGGAGACACACACAGGTAAAGATATAATCTCACATGGGGCGCCTGGGTGGCTTAGTCGGTTAAGCGTCCGACTTTCGCTTAGGTCATGATCTTGCGGTTCGTGGGTTTGAGTCCCGTGTCGGGCTCTGTGCTGACTGCCAGCTCAGAGCCTGGAGCCTGTTTCAGTCTGTCACTCCCTCTCTCTCTGACCCTCCCCTGCTCATGCTGTCTCTCTCTCTCCTAGAAATAAAAAAAACATTAAAAAAAAAAAAAGATATAATCTTACATGATTAGGTGTGGTCATTGCTGTGCTCCTTAACAGCCAGTAAGTTTTTAAAGGTCATTTGAATGCCAGTATTGTGAACTGTAGATAGTGTAAGAGTTATCTAGGTAATTTTTCAGATGACAGGTTGGTAACAAACTATCAAGGGTAGACAGCATGGCGCTCATTGAGCTTGATGTTAAGAAAAAAATCATATCCAGTAGAGTGATTTTCAATGGTGGATACCCAAGGGTGAGGAGAAGAACATCGAGATGACTTGAGAGTCTGTTTTGAATTACATACCTCTCTCCCATGGGAGCATCTGCTCTATTCCTCTAAGCAAGAAAACCCATTCCCCTGCTGCTTAGCAGCGCTGCCTGAAGGAGTTACTCTTTGTGAGAAGAGTAAATCGTAGCCTTCAGGTGTGTGGACACAGGAAAAAAAAAAATGAGAACTACTGCTCACTTCCAGAATGGCAAGTCTGAGATAGGTGCTAGGGCGGGCCCAGTCGCTCACGTCTTATGTTGTTCTATTTTGACATTTTTACAGCTATGTATAGACTGTGACAAGTATTTATCTTATGGGATAAATGAGCATGGTTGTAACAGATAACAAGAGTAAATTTGATCCGATGATCTTTGCAATTCATTCAGAAGTGGATGGTGATTCATGGAATTGACAATAGAAAAGAAAAAGGAAAGTAAGACCTATGAAAACCTGTGAACACCTCTAGGATGGTTCAGATGAAGCAAGTGACATGGAATGATAGCTAAATAAAACCATTTGGGAAGTCTGGAAACAACGACACCCCTTGCAGATATGAGCTGAGACAGAGGACAAAATAGGAGGTCAGTCAGGCATAAGAAGTGAAACACTTGGATGCTACAATGCCTTCCCTTTTTCAGAATACGCTTGTAGAATCCAGCTTACTGCCATCCTTCCACAAAGGAATCTTGTCTACTCCCATGGTGGGGACAGTCACCATCTTGGAACTCTTATTACCTGCACCATTTTATGTCACTCAACTTATGTTTATTAGGGTCCCTTGTTGTGAACCCTTAATGACCTATTTCTTTGCTTTGTCAATTAGATTAAGATCTTTGAGGGCGAGTATTAGATCTTCCTTGTTTTCTCTTTCCCCACATTTTGTTAAGGGGTATCCAGAGCCATTTTTGTAAGTCAAACCAATTGCATTCTTTTTTTCTTTTAATGTTTATTTATTTTTCAGAGAGAGAGAGAGAGACAGAGCATGAGTGGGGGAGGGGCAGAGAGAGAGGGAGACAAAATCTGAAGCAGGCCCCAAGCTCTGAGCTGTCAGCACAGAGCCCAATGTGGGGCTCAAACCCACAAACCATAAGATCATGACCTGAGCCAAAGTTGGATGCTTAATTGACTGAGCCATCCATGCGCCCCAAAACAATTGCATTCTCTTGTGCCCAACTTAATATATAATAGAGTCTTAATGAATATTTGTAGAATGTAGAGAGAGGAGGAAGAAGGTGGCTGAAACTCCCAAATTTTAAAATACCATGAGTTGTTTTATGTTGTTTGTTCATTTGTTTGGTAAAATGTAGTTTGGTCAGAGAAACGGACTTTGAGGGGAAATAAGTTCTTTGAACATTCTTTAAGAAGAAGAGAATAAGAGCTGTTTATCATTCCTAAAGTGATAACTAGAATTTATTACCCTCGATTTAAACAAAAGGGCATTTACCACCAAGCTTAAAAATAGTGCTAGTGAACTCCAGATAATTGTGATTAACTTGCTATTTCTGTTATCTGATGTAATTCTCAAATGCTTGTCCTTTGCTTCATGAAAAGCCGGCCTTTTGTGTGTGTGTGTCAGCTGGTATAATTAAAAAAAAAAACCATAATAATTTGCTAGCCAAGGAATATGTATTTTGGGAAGTTCAGTAAAGAACAAGAGTGCAGAACATGGGGCTGGGGATTGGCTTTCTAACTCTAGGAGGCTAAGATAACCAGATGATTGCTAGTGGTGATCACTGTGTTTGCTTCTGAAACCAAACCTTTAAATGTAATTTTATATGTATAGATTTTTTAAACGAGGCAGGTCTCCTACATGCAGTGCATGAGACTTGAACTCACAGCCCTGAGATCAGGAGCTGCAAGTTCTACCAACTGAGCCAGCCAGCCACTCCCCTGAAACCAAACTTTTCAAAGCAAAGACTGTGCCAAAGTTTCCAGAGCTGTAGCTGGTATACACAGATGCTTTTTAAATTAATTTGTTTTCTATAAAACAAATGGCCTCCTCATGGGATGGGACAAAATAGGGCAGATGTCAGTGAAAAGCAGTTTAAGAAGTAAATGAGGTTAGTACTTTAAATAACTAGCTGTTCTTCCCCAAAGTTAACACATATAGCACTTTATCAATTGCTAATTATAAACTGAAGAATCGCCTTGTCAAAAGATACCCTATCTTTGTTGCTCTGGCTCTAGATTTTCTTAATTATTTCTTCTTATTGGTATCAAACAGAAGGTTATCTGTCTTTGCAGAGAGACATTAATGGCTGCCACTGAGCATATTAACAATATTTGGTTAAAGTATATCCCCTCTATCTCTGATCCGAGCAGCCCAGCCCACTTGTTCAGTTAGCTCCCCTTCACATACATAACGATTCTTAAATGTCAAAAGTCATGGAATTCTTCATTCTTCCTTGTTCCAAAGTTCAAGCCTTCAAAGACCAAAGCAACCCACTGTTTATGCTTTATTAAAAATAGCGCAGAGGCATGGATTCACAGCCCAGGGGACCTGTTTCAAAAAACTTTTTTTTCCCCCGCAACTTAACCTTGTGTTCTTTTTAAAGATCAAAAGAGAAGACATTCCATAAACTTCTCATTCTTTCTAGAAGATTCTTTCCTTTGGCAGATTCACTTTTAAAAATGTATACAACTTAACATTCCTCTCTGTTGTGAAAGTGACTTGAGGGAGGAGAGAGAAGCAAGATGGGTAAATTCTCAAGAATTCATTATATTAGCAACTTTGATTTTTTCTTAACATCAAATAATTGGATTGTACAGAAAGGGAACGGGAATTTAGCCTTGTATTTTGATTCATGAGTGTCATAGCATCTTCTGGAAAGGACGAGTACTTGTCTACAGTAGAACAGGGATTTCTTGGCTTCTAGTCTTGTCAACACCACCAAACACTTAATATAGATCATTTGCTTTAGCAAATCTCTTATCAGTGCCTCAATTCTCTTACATATCAAATAGATCCTCATACCCACTATCTTTGTTGTAAGAATACTGTAAGAAGGAACATAATCTATCAGTGACAGTACAATAGGATTTAATCTCAGACTGAGAGCTACACTGTACAAAGGGTGCATTATCCAGTTGCTAATATATGGGTCAAGGTCTTCTTAGGCTGTGGATGCTTATGTAATTTGCTCAGTTGTTAGTGAGCTGGAATGCAATGGCAGACCATGGGTGTGCATTTTTTCCTAGCAGAATTTCATTATTAGTAGTAGTAACTGGTATGTTTTGATGGCATTCTCACATCTTTAAACATCTATTGGTATCCCTAGACAATACCATGTTGCTATCATTTTGTGCAGAACTTCAGTCCTTCACCCCATTAGATACAGTGTCCACAATGATAAACTGATGATTTTTTCTCACTAAATTATTAAATTTAGAAATTTGATTTAAACAATTCAAGAAACCATTCAATCAGTTTTTCCTTCAGTCATGCCCTTTAAATTTTTGAGAATTTTTACTATTGCTAATGTTTAAATCTAGACTTCTTAAAAGTTTGATTGAGGGGCGCCTGGATGGCTTAGTCGGTTAAGCGTCTGACTTTCGCTTAGGTCATGATCTCACGGTTCGTGGGTTCGAGCCCCGTGTCGGGCTCTGTGCTGACTGCCAGCTCAGAGCCTGGAGCCTGTTTCAGTCTGTGACTCCCTCTCTCTCTGACCCTCCCCTGCTCACGCTGTCTCTCTTTCTCTCCTAGAAATAAATAAAACATTAAAATAAAAAGTTTGATTGAAATATATGTACTTGATGGAGTAAAACACATTTAAACATCAGAGTATAGCACCTATCATAGTGTTTGCTTATGGTCTAAAGAATCATTTGCTAACTTTGAAGGTAAATTTGTTTAGGCTTGTATGCTCTTTGCTAAAGCCTGAAATTTATCATAAGAATGGCCCATCTTTGGGACGTCTGGGTGGCTCAGTCGGTTAAGCATCCGACTTTGGCTCAGGTCATGATCTCATGGTTCGTGGTTTGGAGCCCTGCATCGGGCTCTGTGCTGACAGCTCAGAGCCTGGAGCCTGTTTCAGATTCTGTATCTCCCTCTCTCTCTGATCCTCCCTTGCTTACTCTGTCTCTCAGAAATAAATAAAACATTAAAAAATTTTAAAAAAAAGAATGGCCCATCTTTTCCCAGTAGATTTATCATTAGTATAATAAGGATATAAGTTTGCTAGGGCTGCCATAATAATGTACCACACTCTGAGTGGCATCAACAGTGGGAGATTTTACTCATGGTCCTGGAGGCTGGGAGAAGTCTGAAATTAAGATGTTGGCAGGTGTGGTTTCTTCTGCAGCTTCTCTTCTTGGCTCTCAGATGGCCACCTTCTCGCTGTGTGTTCATGTAGTCGCCTCTCTGTGCCTGCGTCTGATCCCTCTGTGTCCTCATCTCATCTTAAAGGGTCCTGGTCGTGTTGGATTGGGGACCGCCTTAACAGCCCCGTTTTAATTGAATCACATTTTAATGGCCCTGTCTTAAAACACAGCTTTGTTCCGAAGTACTGGGTGTGGGTATGGATTTTGGTGGGACACAAGTTAGCCCCAAACAATCATGAAAATTCTCTATCAGACTGGTTTGAACCTATTCCTGTAACAGAGACTTTAGCAGGGCGTTAATGCAGAACTCCAGTTTATCAACCTGCGTCTTAAACCAAGCTGCCCTAAATTGAGAGCACCCAGGACATGAGCAGTCTCAAGCCGGTGAGGACCGCAAGGCCAGAGAGGTTTGGATGAAGTTCAAGGAGTGCAGTTAAGCAGTGGCAGAGCTAAATTCAAAACCCAGGTATGCTAAGTGTGGACTGAACATGTCACGTAGGAAGGAAACATTGTCCACTTGAAAGTTGCATTCCTGGGGCACCTGGGTGGCTCAATCGATTGAGCGTCCGACTTTGGCTTAAGTCATGATCTCGCGGTTCCTGGGTTCGAGCCCCGCGTCGGGCTCTGTGCTGACAGCTAACTCAGAGCCTGGAGCCTGCTTCCTATTCTGTGTGTCTCTCTCTCTCTGGCCCTCTCCTGTTCACACTGTCTCTCTCTCTCTCTCAGAAATAAATATAAAAAACCATTTAAAAAATTAAAGAAAAAAAGCTGCATTCCTTTTTTTAAAGTTTATTTATTTTGAGAAAGAGAAAGAGTGAGCACGAGCAGGGGAGGGACAGAGAGAGAGAGGGAGAGAGAGAGAATTTCAAATAGGCTCCATGCTATTAGCTCAGAGTCCGATGCAGGGCTTGAACTCAAGAACCATGTGATCATGAATTGAGTCGAAACCAAGAATTGGACACTTAACCAACTGAGCCCCCCAGGGGCCCTGTATTCCTTATAATAATAAAATAAAGAAGATAGGGAGTAGGACCAGGAGTGGGATGGGGGGGAAGGCGTGGGGAGGGGGGCGAAAGCACAATTGCTGAGTGGCCCGACTTCTAATGTAGCCACAAGGGATTTGTTGATTTATGACAGGAGCCCCTAAAGGATCTGACACTTTTTTTTTTTAATGTTTTATTTATTTCTAGGAGAGAGAGAGAGACAGCGTGAGCAGGGGAGGGTCAGAGAGAGAGAGGGAGTCACAGACTGAACAGGCTCCAGGCTCTGAGCTGGCAGTCAGCACAGAGCCCGACGCGGGGCTCGAACCCATGAACCGTGAGATCATGACCTAAGCGAAAGTCGGACGCTTAACCAACTAAGCCACCCAGGCGCCCCGAGGATCTGACACTTTGAGTGTCTAGTATTTATTATAACAATGTCATGTGTGTGTCGCTAACAGACACTCAGGATCCTGGGGACAAATCAGGGTGACGTTATTTATTGAATGCCTCATGTGACCCTGAAGCCGTGAGCTGCCGTTAGGAAAGCACGTCTGCCTGACACACACCCTCCTGCATGTCACTTTCAGAAGTGGACTCGGTTTTAGTCATTTCTGGTAGCAAAGGAGAAGTCATTACCTGAAAAGTATACCCCTTCATTCTGCAAATGAGATATCTCGAGGCCACGGTGATGGGAGAACTTATTCAAACATCTCAGCTTATTATCAGCTGCTCTAGAATTAGAACGACTGTGTTGTTTCACTGAGCGGGTTTTCCGTTCACTTCAGCTCACCAACTCCATTTATATCCATAATTAGGGTTCACACCTTTGCTTCTAACACATGTTCAACCCGTAGGTTCCGTGCATTTCCCTCTACAGTTGACTCTAGTGGACAATTAGGGGTAGGCATTCTCTTCGATTTGAAACATTAGCAAGACAGTTGGGTCAAAGGGTAAAATCATCATGAAGTTCAGTCCTTGTGTTGAGATATGGTCACTCAAGCCATTTGCACTTGGCAGGGTTAAAGAAGAGAAGAAAGTGTGGCCTTTGAACGGGCAGAGCTGGGTCTGATTCCCAGCTCAGCCACTTGTTAGCTATCTGATAGAGGACCAATTGCCTTCCTTGTCTGCATTTGTTTCCTTATCTGTCCGAATGATAATAATAACTGCCCGGCCAGGTAACTGTAAGGAATTGTGAAAATATATGTTTTATTGCATTGAATGTCAGGTACATCCAAGAGATTTAGAAAATTGTATCTATCTCTTCTCTGCTTTTCTCTTGAAGCTCTAAGAAATGATGGCTATTTTAGTAGACAGAAGGTATGATTTTTCAACCCTTATATTGGTGGAAGGCTTATTCTTGGAATATCAGATTTTTACGATCATAAAATGGAGAAATTTCTACCTCCTTCAATGCTGACAGAATAATCAGAATGTCTTCTTAAGAACAACGTGCCTTGAAAACCCCAAAATACAATATAAAATATCAGACGTGAAGCCTCACTAGGCATTCATTTTGCTTTGAGAAATTTATATCCCACTTTTCATACAAAGATTAGCATAAAAAGTCAATTTGGGGAACTGAAATAGAAAATAAAATAGCAGTTCTAATTACTTCACTTAGCAAAGTAATTCCTAAAGATGGCCATAATTTTCATAATAGGCAATTGATTACAATAGTAATGTGAGAAGTGAATAATTATTTAAACTTCACTTTTAATGGGAGTTTTTATGACAGCACAGAATATGTAAAAATAAAGATATGTATGCACAATCAATATGTCATTAGGCTAAAATTCTTATTTAACTTTTTTATGGTTTCTTATTCTATGCATTCTTATAGAGCGAGTGACAGATTTAAAAGGAAGGAGATTTACAGTAAAAGTAAAATACACACAGGATTAAGGAGCTTTTATTTTGGTGATACCCAGCCCCCAAACACCAGACTGATTTTTAGCTGTCTCCCTGTGTGAATTATAATATTCACAGCATTTGCTTGTATGTGTTTGTTCAGCTAAAGGAAGGGCGAAAGGTATGTGCATCCCAACTAGAGCACTAGTTAATGGTCCAATAGGAAGAATTTCCAGTACTCTAAGAACTAGGATCTGGGTTATATTTCTGTTGTGAGGAATAGCAATTTGTTTGTTGGAACTAAACATTTTTCTGCTTTGGTTCAGCGTGAGGAAGGGAAGGAACTATAATGCAGTGACTATAGATCAGAAAGCAAATTGCCACTTTCGCATCCCAGCTCCATGGAGACCTTCCACAGATAGTAACAAGGTAGGCAGATTACCTTCCGGCTCTGTGCCTATAGTTGGGAATCTGCCAAGCATAGCTGACAATAAGGCTCACACCACTGGGCCACACAGAAATTGAGCAAGATACCTAATGTAAAATGCCTAGTGCAATGCAGGCCGTGCAATTAGCACTCAGCAAATGTTTGCCTTTAGTAAAGAAGGTCGTGAACAACTACAAGTAAATGAACTTTTACTTCGCTTACTTCATTTGTGCTTGGATGTCTATACATCTTTGATGTCTGTGCATTTGTGCTTGGATGTCCATGCATCTTCGATTCACAGCAGAGACCCAGCTCAGCCAGGATTTAAAGGAGCTGATCCCTCTTCTCAGGATGAAAGATCTAACATCAGAAACTGTTTTCTGCCCTGCACCACTGTGAGGGGCACCCTAATTCAGGAATTTTACTAATTACTTTCTGGCAAAGCATCTGGTGCTCCATGCTTTAATTAGCATGCACTGCTATTTCTTCTGTAAGACGTGCAGCAGCCCTCTTGAAGGGGACAGTCATGAATGGGGAACAGCTTGATAACAAAGCCAAATCTACGTGCACCCCTTTGGAGGAAATTCTTTTTATGTGCAAATATGGAGAAATAGTAACAGACAGTGTAGAGTGATGGAAAGAACATGGATTTGGGAGCTGGATAGTACTAGGATTGAACTCCACACTGCCACTTACCACCTATGTGACCTTGGAGAAGTTGTTCAACCCTTGTAAGTGATCACTTATGAAATGGGGAAATAATAGCTACGTGCTGGGAAGATTCAATAAAATAGGATTCTGAACATAAAGTGCCTGAGCTGATATCAATCTGTCCCTTGACATGTGCTCCACGACCGGTCATTTTAATCACTATTAAGAGCATTGCTGTGCCCATTCAGTGCTTAGAAGGAGTGGCTAAGCTTTACAGAGTGCCAGCTTTACAAGTGTTAATTAATTCATTTGATCTTCTTAAACTCCATATGAAGCAGGGATCATTATTAGTGTAAGTCCCATTTTACAGATGAGGAAATGGAGGCACAAACTGGCTGAAGGAGTTGCCTAAGGTCAGACAACCAGGGAATTGCAGTACCAAGCTCCAAACCCAAGTGAGGGGACTCCAGCATCCACACTCATACCACTGAAATAAAACATTCTCATTCCACTGAAATAAACCATCTCTGAAGGGATTGGTAACTGGCTTTCCTCCTCTGCCTCTCCTTCTCATAGTAAATTGGGTCCCTTCCAGAGTGCTTATCACTGCCTCGTACTAGATCCACAACCACACATGGCTCCCTTGGGAGGCTGCAAGAGCCTTCCCTGTGTGTTCCAATTTTGGTTCTTCGAGGTATCGGATGCCTTTCTTCACTGTGTAAGTGACCAACAAGTAGTCTAAAAATCGAGGCAAGGAAGATAGGAGAAGTTTTCTCTGACAGGACCATCTTATTCCATGGTGTTTAGCAATGCAGTCTGATCAACTCTCAGGACATTGTCAGACATGATTATGGAAAGTCTTGAAGGAAGGTGGGAAGATGGTCAACTGCCAACCCTCTGACTCTACTACCAACTCAGTGATGTTGAAAAGGTGATGGTGTGTGACCTTGATGGATAGTAGTTGTAGGAATGAGTGGCCATTAAGTGTTTCTGTATGACTTCACTTCCATTCTGTATTTGTTGAGTTCCTCAAGGTCATGGCCTTTTCTAGTCCTAGGAGGAAGCAGAGAGCATTGGTTATGTATTAAATGGCTGAGCAGGCTTCAAACTCCATATTTGCATATATAGCCTACATTCTTCCAATTTACCATGCACTCATCAATGACCTCTTCAAATTCCAGGATCCAGTTTTATGCAAAAAAGAAAAAAAATAACTGGATCTACTTATTCTCGTCCCGTGTGTGTGTGTGTGTGTGTGTGTGTGTGTGTGTATGTGTGTGTATGTAGAATAACTCAAAAATGAATTAACTGCCTGTGGCCTGTAAAACTCTTGGAGCTGCCAGTCAGAGCAATAGAAATTGTACTTTCTGAACTAACCCTGGGGAGATTTAATTTGCAGAGGCTTTGTATTCATTCTACTCGTTAACACCAAAGGACAGTTCAGAGAACCCATGGCAAACATTAGCCTCATAGTTAATTATTCCAAAAAACTAGTGGAGTGAGGTCTCATTGTTGGGTAGTAGGAACCCCCCCCCCCTTTTTTTTTAAAACAGAATTTTCTCTCAGAAGGGAACCTTTTAGAGAAATGGTGTCAGGTGGTCCTCTTCTGTAGGGATGGGTTTACTCAGGAGATGCTCACACGTCTAGCCTGCATTGGGTATCGACGTGCTGTCTAACTCTGAGCATGTCATGTAACCTCACACCTCAACTCACCTATCTGTAAAGTGAGAGAACGGTTATGTCCCTCCCTCAAAGCAAAACAAATGGCAGAGTAAAGGAAGCATGGAAAATTTTTACTGTGGAATACTAGAGGCGAAGGGGTATATTCATGAATATACATTTCTATTTACTTTATCATGAACATCCTTTACAATTTTTTGTTTCGTTGCATGGAAAATATTTCTAAAATGTTCAAGTCATCAGTGCAGGCATGCCCATAATTTTACCTTTCTGTGATGACTGTATAATTATTGCCTCAGGGTCAATATTCTAAAAATTCTTTTCTGTAGAAGACACTGGAGATGGGACCACTGAGCTAACTGACTCCAGGAAAAGCAATGCCATTTGTTTCTTTGGCTAAAATGAAATATCCTCTTGACCATTGATTCTTTTTTTCTAGAAATGGGGTACTAGAACTGAATTTGGTTAATTATGTGCATCAGTTTATTGAATTCTGGTTAATAGGAGTTTGTGGTTTTTATTTAGAATGGAATGTTTCATTTGGTGCTTGATGGTGTTAGTAAGGCAATTTCTTTAGCACAGAGAGGCGAAGGTGCATTAAAAAATAATTCAAGGGGAAATGTTACATGGAGCATTTTTTGTCAGGGCACTTGACTCTTGCGCCAAGAAATAATGAAGATGTCCCCATTAGATTCAAAGCTCCCTGGTGATGCTCTGAAGTTTCCCTGGAGGCATACTTCTTTATCACTTGGAATATCCTTTCTTGACTGTTCGGAAATGGCAGAGTTAGACAGGATTTGACACATATGTAACACATACGTGCGCTAAATATAGCTGCCTGGGGAAGAAAGAGATGTAATTCCTGACAGTTGTGTAAATAACATCCACTCCCACCAGCTGGAGAATCATCTGAGAAACAGCCCAGACTCCACTCCAGGTCACTGTCCTCAAACCAAGGGAGCAGGAAAGGGAAGTCCATATGTTATCTTCCCAGTCATTGTTTGTCACTTTGCATGTGGGAGTGCAGCGTGCTGCGTTCGTAGCTACTGGAAGGGCAGGCACTCATGTCTGGCGGCTTCCCACACCCTCAGGTGGCATCAACCTGCAGTCCAGCTGTTGAGGCTAAGGTTCAGCCACTTAAAACGGGTCCTGGGTTGGCTGTTTATGCACTTAAGTGGAAAAATGGTACCCAGGTCAACCCCAAGATGTAACAAGGACACAATAATTGCTTTCCTTTCAACCACAGGTGATGCATTTGCCGCCATGGAGTGTAACACGCTGCTGCTCTCAGTCATAACAGGAGCGGTGGGAGAAACACGGGAGGAAATAGAAAATGTCAAAGAGCTCGGGGTTGGAAATTGCATTTTGCAGATGCCATTAAGCTCTGTCAGGAGAGAAGATGAAAATGCTAATTGACAGATTTAGTTGTGTTTTATTGTCTGAGAGCTGCTGAGTAAGTCATCAGATGATGCTGTTTAATCATTAATGTAAAACTTTGGAGAAATTCGTCAGTTGTTTGCTATTCATCTTACATCCTCTCCACAAAGGTGTCTTAAACTACTCTCCCTGCCAGCAAGAAATGGAGAGAGTATAAATATTTATATTCAGCCCCAGAACTGATAAAAGTTTATCTGTGCAGCACAAGAATATTAATTATAGTGTAAAAAATTTAGTATCAGTCAAGGACAATTAGGAGATCTTTTATATTTCACCTAAAACTGTGCACATTCACTTACATGCACACATTCACCCGGAGTTTCTTCACCTGTAAGATAAGTATAATAATAATAAGTATATGCCACATTCGTGTGTGTGTATGTGTGTGTGTGCATCTAAGTGTGAATGAAATAAATTAATATACATTTATTGTACAGCGTATGCTCAATATTTTTTAGCTGCCATAAACATTGTGTGATGCAGTTAGTTATACATCAAAAATAGTTATAATTAAGAGACTTGCAAGCTATTTTTCTTTTTAACAAATGTTTTATGCCACAAACCGGTACTTTTATTTTTTTAATGTTGATTTATTTTGAGAGAGAGAAAGCGCACTAGTAAGCACAAGCAGAGGAGGGGCAAATAGACTCCAAGTTGTCAGTGCACTCCCTTCGAATTCTGGAAAACAGTGCCCAGTATTACATTACCTGTCATTTTCATGTCGTCTTAGCCCCTCAGGTTAAAGCTTACTGTTCGACGGTAATTGGAGAACATTTAAACAACATAGATTCCTCAGACTTGTCCCAAACCCACATATCAGAAAACCAGAATTCATACTGTAAGACTCCACGGGTGATTTGGTGGAGCTGGGCAGAGCAGTGGTGAGCACTCCTCTGCACATTTGGAGTACAGTGTATGAAGGTCTATATTCATTTGCTAAGATGCTAAGTACCACAGGCTGGGTGTCTTAAACAATAAAGATTTATGTTATCACAGCTATGGAGACTAGAGGTCCATGATGAAAGTGTTGGCAAGGTCAGTTTTATGTTGGCAAGGTCAGTGATGCTTCTGTCCTCGGCTTGTAGATGACTGTCTTTTCCTGATATGTCCACATAGTCTTTCTTCTGTGCCTCTCTGTGTCCTAATGGACACTTCTTACAAGGACACCAGTCACATTGGATTAGAGCCCACCCTAGTGATAACATTTAATGGTAGTCACCTCTTTAAAGGCCACATTTTCAGATACAGTCAGATTCTGAGATTCTGGGGGTTAGCGCTTAAACATGAATTTTGGGTACACAATTCAGCTCGTAGTAGAGTCCTTTGTCTTCTTTAGTGTATTCAGAATTCTGGAGCATTTGGGAGTTATAAAATGCATGTAATCTATCCCAGAATTAGCTGTGATGATTAAATTAATTAATAGAGTAATCATTTGATGTCTGTTAGTATAACTATTTTCTCTTGTATCTAACCTGAATTTCACAATTCGGGTGAGTTTATGTTACACCCATTGTTGAACCCATCCTCTGCTTCCATTTCTCTCCAACGCTTTGCCCATCTCCCTCATCTGATTTCATCACCTATTCTCTCTCTCTCTCTCTCTCAAATATTTATTGTCAAGTTAGCTAACATACATTGTATACAGTATGCTCTTAGCTTTGGGAGTAGATTCCCATGATTCACCGCTTACATAGACCACCCAGTGCTCATCCCAACAAGTGCCCTCCTCAATACCCATCACCCATTTTCCCTCATTCCCTGCACCACACCATCAAACCTCAGTTTGTTCTCTGTATTTAAGAGTGTCTTATGGTTTGCCTCCCTCTTTGTTTGAAACTATTTTCCCCCCATTTGTTAAGGTTCTCAAATTCCACATATGAATGAAAACATATGGTATCTGTCTTTCTCTGACTTATTTCACTTAGCATAACAAGCTCCAGTTCCATCCATGTTGTTGCAAATAGTAACATTTCATTCTTTCTCATTGTCAAGTAGTATTCCGTTGTATATGTAAACCACGTATTTATCCATTCATCAGTTGATGGACAGTTGGACTCTTTCTGTAATTTATTTTTTTAATGTTCATTTTTGCGAAAAAGAGAGCAAGGGCTGGACAGAGAGAGAGGAAGACACAGAACATCACGCAAGATCCAGGCTCTGAGCTGTGAGCACAGAGCCTGATGTGGGTCTTGAACTTATGAGCCAAAGTCGGACACTCAACCAACTGAGCCACCCAGCCACCCTTCTTTTTCTCCTTTTTAAGGCTTAACTCTTCTTTATTAAAACTGATGGTATCTTTGGTAGGTAAATTCCACCTCAAGCTCCTCTGCTTCTATCTCTATTAATTTTTCTCTTTTGCTACTTCTACTGGAAAACTGTGAAGCATGCCTGGAACTCCTTCTTCTTTTTAGGTGCGGCCCCTAGTGAACTCCCCCCTTGCCCATTGGCCACTTTGCTACCCCTGCTTACACTCTGTCCACCAGGGGCCTGTGCGCTGCAAAGTAGAAGTAGCTAACGAGGCGGGACAGGAAGGCTGAACCACTCCTGATGACTCTGTCAGTGTAGTCTTTGTCTTAGAACAGCCCCTCTCAAATAGACCCATCAGGCCTCTTCAACAACTTTGTGGAAAATCCAGTTCCATCTTCCGAAAGTATAATAGAGGAGGTTTAATGGCTGATGTATGTGGGTAAAGGAAATAGTTAAATGAAGCTCTAAATGTTTCCTTGAACAAATTCCTTTTTATTGTTTTACTTTTTCTTCATAATATGAGGTTCATGGTAACTACAGGGCATTTCCACAGAAAGGGTATATTTAATCATTTGCCCAATGGTTACGGACACCCTGGAGGAATAAAAATCTAATATGATTGCCGTAAGTTTTTCTTCCCATGAAACTTTCCAGTATTTAATGATATTTCAGCACTACTCATCCAAGGTTGAAATGCAAGTTCATTTTAAATTAAACATGAAGCATGCATCTAGTCAACCTTTCGAATAAAATTTATACATATTTTTCTCCATTTGTAGATGGGTGCGTTGCTTTCACTCCTTGTTACCAACACATCATAACTGAGTTCACAGTGTTTGGTAATTTTCCCCATGTTTCTATTATGTGTTCATTATTTAGTGCTCTTAAATTTTTAACACTTTGGCTGTCAAAGTATATCAAGTGCTGTCCAGGCCATGGAGACTCTAGGATCTGTATCTGGTGGTAAGAGAAGTCAGAAAGTGTTAATCATTTTCAACTTCTACTTCTGCCTCTGTCACTTGAATCTCAATTTTTCCTCTTAAAAATACATTAAGTTTTAAACATCTTGATTCTCATAAGAGCTCAGTTGCTCTGCTGAAGACAGTATAGATTAAAAAATACTAGTCTTCCCCAACCTTCTGCATCTTGGGCTCCGTCCGCTTCCTCAAATCCTCCATTCACTACTTCCCAACCAAAACTGACAGAATGAGAGGATTCAATGTTCAATGAATTTGAGGGCTGAGTACAAGACTTCAAATTTGCAGGAAAGCTGATAAAGCAGCATAGGATAGAGAGAGTACAGAATTGGAGGTAGATGGACATGGTTTCAAATGTTGGTTCTACTGACTAGATAACCATGGGCTGAATGGAAGTAGGTGGAGAGTGGGTTGATGTTCATATTTGCGCTCTGAGGATGTGGGCAGCGTCTGGTCTGCATCAGAACTTTTCAGCATTGACACCATTGGTATCTCAGACTAGAAATTTTGTCATTGAGGGGAATGTCCTGAAGGCTTAGCAGCAATGCTGGCTTTTACCCACTCGCTACCAGGACCCCCTGCCTTCTTTCCCAGATACACCACCAAATCAAAAATGTCTCCTCGAGCTCAAGGTCACTCAAGGGGGAAGCACTGGTATACACGTTCCCTATTAGATTTATCGCTGGAGGGACCCGTCAGGTATGAATATCCTATCGTCTTATGAAGAATCCAAAACTAAGGAAGGAAAAATATTTAAGGATTTTTCAAAGGCCTGGAGAATTTTAGCAACTATATTAAATATATTTACAAGTTTTAAAGCAATATAGAAAACTTTAACCAACGCTGTTTTCCTAGATCCTAGAGGGAGAGAGTTATTATCTCTACCCATTTTTTTCCCATTACTGACACTGCTGCATTTTGTGAGTCCTCAAAAACAAACAAACAAACAAAAAAAAAACAATGTTATTTATTTAGTCCAAGCAATACATTTGGTTCTACAACCTTCAGAACAATTAGGGCAAGAATCTTCATTTCGTCTTGGGTACACTAAAACCACTAAATAGTAATGCCATTGGGCCATGACTATTAAGCTATCTTCACTTCTTTGCATAGAATTGGGATTTTAATATTTCTGAGGTCCTTTCTCATGTAACAATATAAAGAAAAGGTAAAAAACAGTTGTAGGTGCTCAAGATGGAGCATTTGGTAGAAAGCTGTCTGGAGGGAAAAAAGGGAAAAACATAGCCCAGTTGGGAGCAGTAGTGCGTTTCCATCTGCTACGAAACAGATTTGAGGCAGCGTAAGGGTTAGCGGCTGAGGGCACGGCCTGGGACTGGAAATTTGATTCCTGGGGTTTCCCATTTTCCTGCCCCTAATAATCACCTTGGCTGCCTGGTAAATGCCTGAGTCTCTTTTCTGGAGATTCTAATTTGAGAGGTTTGGGGTTGTGCCCAGAAATAGGTATTTGTAAGAAGATCCCCAGGGGAACGTTATGATCAAGTACGATTAAGAAACACTGAAGTCCAAACCCTTGCTATTCAGAATGTGGCCTGTAGTCCAGGAGAAGCAGCTGGGAGTTTGTTAGAATCAGATTCTGAGTCCCCAGGGCTGAGGCAGGACCTGGAGCTCTGCATTTCTTTTCTTTTCTTTTCTTTTCTTCCTTCCTTTCTTTCTTTCTTTCTTTCTTTCTTTCTTTCTTTCTTTCTTTCTTTCTTTCTTTCTTTCTTTCTTTCTTTCTTTCTTTCTTTCTTTCTTTCTTTCTTTCTTTCTTTCTTTCTTTCTTTTTCTTTCCTTCCTTCCTTCCTTCCTTCCTTCCTTCCTTCCTTCCTTCCTTCCTTCCTTCTTTCTTTCTTTTTTTATATATTCTTGAGAGAGAGAGAGACAGAGACAGAGACAGAGACCACAAGCAGGGGAGGGGTAGAAACAGAGGGAGACACTGCATCTGAAGCAGGCTCCAGGCTCTGAGCTGTCAGCACAGAGCCTGACATGGGGCTCGAACTCATGGTACCTTGAGATCAGACACTTAACTGACTGAGCCACCCAGGCACCCCTGAGACTTTGCATTTCTAACCGGCACCCAGGAGATGCTGAGGCTTCAGGTCTGTGCACTCCATTTGAGCAGCAATGATGCTGGTGGCCTTAGGCAGGGTGCGGGGGAGGAAAGGAGGATGAGTCATCATTGAATCCTGCTGTGTGGGTGATGTCACAGATCTCCCAGGTCATCAACATGGGACAGAAGTCTGTACATAGAGGGGCGTGGAAGGTATGAATCTTCAGATTAATATCACTCATGTCCAGAATTTCAGGTTTCCTTAAAGGATCTCACATGAGAATCTGCAAAGTATCTGTAAGAGAAGGTAGAGCTGTTAGCTGTTGTCTCAGGACCCTTTGTCCTCATTGATCCCATCTCACCAGCCTGGTGGGGAGTTTTCTTGTTCTTCATTCAGGGCTATCTCAAGTAGCTGCCGTTCCTCTGCCAGAAATGCTGAGCCATTCATCTCTGAAGCCGCCCACCCTGCTCAATGAGTGTACAAGAGAGCTGCATGCTTGTATTCATTTATTAATCATAATTCCTGAGAGGCGGCATTGTGACTTCATCCATGGTGATGTTTATTGGATGGTCTCACCTTTTTTGTAGCTCATGCTGTCAGCAGCATTTTGTTGATGAGGTCTAGTAAAAGTGTACACTTCAGGCCTGTTGAAAAGGGATGGGTAGCCAGCGGCACCGTGTGAGGGGCACAGGTGGTGATGATCCCTATAACAAATGCCGAGGCTGGTAACCCCAAGGCCAGCAAAGGGAAGATGCTCTTCACACCTTAGTTTGAGTGAGACTGCTCTGGCTCTGATTGGATTCATTGCATGTCCTTGAACCCATCAGTATCTCCAGAGGAATGTGATTGCTGCCCATTTTTCACTCAGGTCATAGGTTCTACCTTGGGAGCAAGAATCCAGGGCCACAGGGGAGGGGGGTGTGGTTCTCGTAACGAAGGGGGCTTCCTGCTCTCCCGAATCCCAAATGTCCACTGCATGCTCCCACCAAGAACCTCGAGCAATGCACTGTCCCTCTAACCAGTGCAGAGTGGTGCTGTAGAAACCTGAGGTGCCATTGCATAGGGGAGGCTAGGGTTGAAATAATAAAAATGAGGTATAGCACATGAAAATCCATCAGGAAACATCATCTCAAAGGGCTTGTGCTATGAAAGAAAGCCAGCTTCTGGTAGAAAAGCACCTTCTTGTTAGGCTTATGTAGATACTCAGGAGATCCTATAAATTCAGTCCTTACAGGCTGTGGCAGTCCAGTTTTCCTACAGTATTTGGACCCATCCTTCCCTAAGGGTTAGAGCACATACTCTGGAGGTACAGAGTCCTCATGATAGTATTGGGCTCTCCCTCACATGCTGTGTATAGTTGGAGAAGTGGATTACCAGGTGCAATCTTTTGTTCATCATTTATGAAGATAATGGTGCCTCATCCCTCCCAGGTGGTTGTAAGGATTATGGATGGCGGTGATGAATGGGGAGCCTGTCTTATCTTTGTCACCAATATCATCAGCAGCTCTTAGCACTGCAAAAAGCAGGTGCTTAGCAGAGTTTGTTGAGTGAATAAATACATGAATGCTGAAAATGAGCGGCATACAGTGTGTACTTTACAATATGTATTTTGGGGGCACCTGGGTGGCTCAGGGGTTGAGTGTCGGACTTCAGCTCAGGTCATGATCTCATGGTTGATGAGTTCGAGCCCTGCATCTGGCTCGCTGATGTCTTCAGATCCTCTCTCTCTCTCTCTCTGCCCATCCCCCCCTTGCACGCACCCTCTCTCAGAAGATAAAATAAAAATAAAATAAGTATTTTTTTTCTTACCTGTTAGCAATGGATGCTCATGTATGTCAGTGTCACATATTCTTTCTGTGTGGCTAAAATCAGGGCTTCTTTGCAAAGCCCATGTGAAATCTTTAAGAAATTCCAGGAGTTTCTTTTTGCACCTTAGCCCAGAAAGTGCATCTCCAGGCTGCACAGCTAAGAAGCCCCAGCACTGCTGAAGGTTTCCAGAAGTCTTCCTGCAGCTCCATCTGACACAGCCAGTTGTGAAACAGACTCTCCTACTTCTTAGAA
This sequence comes from Hyaena hyaena, assembly GCF_003009895.1. NCBI lineage: Eukaryota > Metazoa > Chordata > Mammalia > Carnivora > Hyaenidae > Hyaena > Hyaena hyaena. Next base: position 3,217,543 of record NW_024080673.1, read on the forward strand.
ATCCTTTAAAATATTTTTTATGCAATTCCAAGTAAATATTGTTAAAGGGATTTCTCAGTGAGTCCGTTTTACTGCCACAAGGAAGTTCAGAGAAACGGAAATGCCATTCAGGCCTTCTGTGCTGTCCCAGGAGGGTAGTTATTGTTCCCTGAGACAGAAAGGGAGCTGTTGTCACGGAGGGTCTTGTGTATGCCTCTCCCCCTCGGGTTCATAGAGGGAGAGGTAAGCTCAATATAATGCAGCCCAGCCTTTTTAAAGTTTTAATTTCAAACTTTGGTTGTAGCTCAGGAACCCAGAAGACATTCAAGGACATATATGAGGACTGGTATTTTTAGAAGACAGACCTGGAAATTAAGATTTCCATCTAGAACTCAATATCTATCGCATACAGTGTGGGTGGCTTTCAACCACTCCCAGGGGGAATCTCTGGGAGTTTCTTTGGGCATAATTTCAAATGGTTGGTACCAGGCTGTAGGTGGGACCAATACTTCTCACAGTAAGGAGCTAAGAGCACCTGACGGCTCAGGTCTTATCAAAAAAAGCATCAGGAATGTTATTATATTATTATTATCCAAACATGTGTCTGCAGACCTCCAGCCCTTTAAAAATGTGATTCGGCCTGGGATGTGATTAGGTTTAATTTACTTCTCTGTCATGTTCCGCAGACAACTGTGCTGGTTCTGCCAGTTTTATTTATTTTATGTATTTTGCTGCCAATGCCGCCCACCCCCTCCCTGCTCCTACCCCAGCTACGTGGGCTGGAGAGAGAGGTGGAGCACAGGAAGTGTGTGCCTTTAGGCACTGTTGGACCTAATGAATGTTGGTACATAATGTATAAGGCAGGGCTTTTGTTTTCAATTGGGTAACTCGTGTTAGGAATCAGTTATGTTGTTTCTAGGTGATTCTCCTGCTTCTCATAACCCAGCGTCTCCCTTCCTCAGCATGGTCATAGTCTTTGGTTTCTTAACCTTGGACTTTGCTTATTTAAACTTCTCCAGTAAAGAATAGGAAGGAAATCCCCAAAATGCTGAAAAAAGGAGATGCTAGCTGCTCTAACAATAATGTGAGAAAAGAAAGCGACTGTGATACATGGATTATCTGCATGCCAACGATCCATGCAGCTAATGTTTGCCGAGTTCATCTTTTGTGGCAGATCCTATCTTAATCATTTTTACATGCTCTTTTTGATTTAATTCATTTTTTCTGGTTTTACATGATCACCGGAGTGAAACAAAGAGAATTGTCAAATACCCATAAAGGATATAAATTATTGTCTTTATTAAATCATTTTCTCCACTTTTACCCAAACTGGGATCTGTTTGAAAATGCACTTATAATAAATGTTCAAAACAATTTGTTGAATTAGTAGATGAAAGGATGGATGGATGGATGGATGGATGGACTGACGGACAGATAAATGAATGCTTATTTGCAACTGGTCTAGATGTCAGAATATTAATTAAACCTTTCCTTCCACACTCAAAATCTTAGAGGTCTTTGAGGTAATATAGTCAGCAGTTCTCAAAGGGTGTCCCTAGACCAGTAGCATCTCCACAACACGGGAACTTGTTAGATACGCCCATTGTTGAGTCTTGCTTCAGTCGTATTGAATCAGAAGCTCCAGGGATGGGTCCAACAATCTGTTAAGAGGAACCCTCCATGTGATTCTGATGTTCCCTCAACTTGCTGACCTGGCTGTGTCTCCTCGCTTTATGAAAAAGGAAACTGAGACCTAGAGGGCTCGTAGTCTATATAGCTTCTACATGTCATAGGGCCTGACCCCAGGACGGATTTTGAAATGCAATTTCTTGAAGAATATTCTCTATGGGCTAGGAAACTTCTAGAAAGAAAGGTAATTTTTTTCTTTCATTTTTGATGATCACACATTTTGTTTTCAAGTACTCAAAAATTGTTATTTGAACCTTATGCATGCAGGTTTCTTATCAGTAAAATGGGGATAGAAGTATTGTTTTATTGGTACATTGTAAAAGGTAATTGAACTTATTGGTACATTGTAAAAGGTAATTGAACTTGATGGTGTTATGTTGAAAATAAAGCTTTAGGTAAAATGTGATTTTTTTTTTTTTTTTACAAATAGTTTATTGCCAAATTAGATTCCCCATAACACCCAGTGCTCATCCCCACAAGTGCCCTCCTCCATGCCCATCCCCCTTCACCCCACATCCATCAGTCCTCAGTTTTTGTCAGCATTCAAGAGTCTCTCATGGTTTGCCTCTCTCCCTTTCCCCCACCATTTCCCGCCTTCTTCTCCCCCTTGTTCCTCAGTCAAGTTCCTCCTAATCCTCCTATACGTGCAAACATATGATATTTGTCCTTCTCTGCCTGACTTATTTCGCTCAGCATAACACCCTCAAGGTCCATCCATGTTGCTACACATGGCCAGATTTCATTCTTTCTCATTGCCATGTAGGTTTTGTTTTTGTTTGTTTGTTTGTTTGTTTTTTACAAATAGTTTATTGTCAAATTAGTTTCCTAAAATGTGATTTTTTATCAATTATTTTCCCACAAGTCCAATTTTAAATAAGCTTCTCTTGTACCTCTGGATCTCAATCATGGTTAGAATGATAGCCTTTCATTATAAAATAGGTCTGTATAATTTACTACATATAACTTTCCTGCATGTGTGCTTTTGTCCTGTTCTCAGAGGCCAAAGCTGATGAATTAAGCAGGGCATCATTTGCACAGTCGGTACTTAAATATTTGTTTTAACTACTTGTGTCTTTACGGATTAGACAGACTCTGTCTAATCAAATCTATTGACTTTCTGTGAAGCAAACCTAGTGTATACAAAAAGGATTTTACAAAACTGATAAATTAAGGGATGATACTCACTTTACAAATGATTTATTGGGAGATAAAGTAGCTATAAAATGTTTAAAAATTAGACACACATAATTTTTTTTTACTTTTATTTTATTTATTTATTTTTTTACAAAGTTAATTGTCAAATTAGTTTCCACATAACACTCAGTGCTCATCCCCACAAGTGCCCTCCTCCATGCCCCTCCCCCCTCCCCCCCCCATCCATCAGTCCTCAGTTTTTGTCAGCATTCAAGAGTCTCTCATGGTTTGCCTCTCTCCCTTTCCCCCACCATTTCCGCCCTTCTTCTCCCCCTTGTTCCTCCGTCAAGTTCCTCCTAATCCTCCTATACGTGCAAACATATGATATTTGTCCTTCTCTGCCTGACTTATTTCGCTCAGCATAACACCCTCAAGGTCCATCCATGTTGCTACACATGGCCAGATTTCATTGTTTCTCATTGCCATGTAGTATTCCATGGTATAGATAAACCACATCTTCTTGATCCATTCATCTGTTGATGGACACTTAGGCTCTTTCCATGTTTTAGCTATTGTGGAGAGTGCTGCTATGAACATTGGGGTACATGTGCTCCTATGCCTCAGCATTTCTGTATCCCTTGGGTAAATTCCTAGCAGTGCTATTGCTGGGTCATAGGGGAGTTCTATTGTTAGTTTCCTGAGGAACCTCCACACTGTTTTCCAGAGGGGCTGTACCAGTTTACATTCCCACCAACAGTGTAGGAGGGTGCCCGTTTCTCCACATCCTCGCCAGCATCTAGAGTTCTCTGATTTGCTCATTTTAGCCACTCTGACTGGCGTGAGGTGGTATCTCAGTGTGGTTTTGATTTGTATTTCCCTGATGAGGAGGGATGCTGAGCATCGTTTCATGTGTCTGTTGGCCATCTGGATGTCCTCTTTGGAGAAGTGTCTGTTCATGTCTTCTGCCCATTTCTTCACTGGGTTGTTTGTTTTTCGGGCGTGTAGTTTGGTGAGTTCCTTATAGATTCTGGATATTAACCCTTTATCTGATATGTCATTTGCAACTATCTTTTCCCATTCCGTTGGTTGCCTATTAATTTTCTGGGTTGTTTCCTTGGCTGTGCAGAAGCTTTTAATCTTGATGAGGTCCCAACAGTTTATTTTTGCTCTTGATTCCCTTGCTTTTGGGGATGTGTCAAGTAAGAAGTTGCTGCGGTGGAGGTCAAGGAGGTTGTTTCCTGCTTTCTCCTCTAGGGTGTTGATAGTTTCCTGTCTCACGTTCAGGTCCTTTATCCATTTTGAGTTGATTTTTGTGCATGGTGTGAGAAAATGATCTAGTTTCATTCTTCTGCATGTTGCTGTCCAGTTCTCCCAACACCATCTGTTAAAAAGGCTGTCTTTTTTCCATTGGATATTCTTTCCTGCTTTGTCAAAGATCAGTTGGCTGTATACTTTTGGGTCCACTTCTGAGTTCTCAATTCTGTTCCATTGGTCTATGTGTCTGTTTTTGTGCCAATACCATACTGTCTTGAGGATGACAGCTTTGTAGTAGAGGCTGAAGTCTGGGATGGTGATACCTCCCGTTTTGGTTTTATTTTTCAGTATTACTTTGGCTATTCGGGGTCTTTTGTGGTTCCATACAAATTTTTGGATAGTTTGTTCTAGTTTTGAGAAGTATGCTGGTGCAATTTTGATTGGAATTGCATTGAATGTGTAGAGTGCTTTAGGTAGTAATGACATCTTAACTATATTTATTCTTCCTATCCATGAGCATGGAATGTTTTTCCATTTCTTTGTGTCTTCTTCAATTTCCTTCATAAGTTTTCTATAGTTTTCATCATACAGATCTCTTGTATCCTTGGTTAGGTTTATTCCGAGGTATTTTATGGTTTTTTGTGCAATTGTGAATGGGATCAGTTTCTTGATTTCTCTTTCTGTTGCTTCATCATTGGCAGACACACATAATTTTTACAAAAACATAACTTTCCTGTAAAGTAAATGCATAAACATTCAGTATTTTAAGATTTAGCAAGTCAGGTTGAATATTGGGCAACAACAAGGCATAGTTATAATTAGAGTTGAGAAGGCAGTACTGTCAAACTGGAGTGAATTCAACAGCTATTGCTGTAGAATCGGGACTCAATCTGGTTATAAACCTGGGTTTGGTTTTTCAGCCTCAGAGGGATGGAGGAGGAAGGGGTCAAACACACTGAAGGTTGCCAGGGATATTTCATTGTGAAGCTAGGGATGTGGCAAGAAGTAGGTAATTGAGCTCTTGAAACCAGAGAATTCAGGTGTTTTAACAGGAAACTAGATGTCTCCGTGTGCGGGAAGTCAGACAGACATTGTGTTATCTTTCACTTCCCCCGTTTTACAAAATGTCCTTACCTTTTTTTTGTCATCTTATCTGTCTATCTAATGGATAAATGCAGCTTTCAGACAATGGAGTTATCCTAACTTCAGTACAGCTTTGGGTTCCTGTTTTTGCCAAACAACACGGTAGTAGAATCTGTTTTTGTCATTATATACTCTATGCTAATGTGGCAGAACACTTGAGTAGTCTAGATTCTAAAGCAACAATAGTATGCCCCGTGCTTGTGATCCTTTGAGAAAAGAGAGCGTAACATTCCAAAAGTACATCAGTCACTTTTGTAAGAGATAGCAAAGTCTATTTAAGAAACTAAAACAGGAATATCGATAATGAACCCGTGTGGACTAGAGGTAAAGCAAGAGTATAACTGAGTCCAGTATAGTTGAAGGACCCCTCCCAGTGAAGGACGCAGAACAGAAATTGATATAAGCTTAGTAGCCAAGGTGGGAGCCTGGCTGTGATATGGACAAACCTATCTTTGGGGTTCTGATCTGGGGGAGGAGCACTCTGAGAGTGAACCACAGGAAGATGGTGACCTCTTGGTCCCAGAGCAACCCACTTAGGATGAAGCAGGATCTGGGTGAGCGATGAGGCATCCTGGAGCAAACATCCACTTCTTCAGTGGATGGTGGATGAGCACAAAAAGGGGTGTCCTGGAGTTAGTGCTGGTCCACAGCCCTGAACTTCAGGGCTGAGCCCATTCCCACATCATTTCTAGAAAAACTGATAGTAAAAGAGGAAAAGGTGGTCATGGAGGAGAGTCCACCTTGTCCCAATTTTCGCAAGACTTTCCCAGTGTTAGCATTGAAAGTTTCACATCCTAAGAAACTTCTCAGCCCTGGGCAAGCAGGGGTGCACTTCAGCTGAAGTGGCCAAGAGGCAGTTAGAGCCCAATTCCCATATTTTTCAGTAAGGGTAGCAGACACAGAGCTTTGCCAACAAGAGCAGGTCCAGAGACCACCTGCCAGTGAGGATGCCGACAGAATGAGTCACAGAGAGCCCATCTGCTTGCAGTCCAACTTCTCTCCAGCCTGTCGGCCTGGAGCAGGCAGGAAGTGAGCAGTAGTGAGAATTTAGAGGTCGTCCAAGAGAGAAATTTGACTTTGTTTTTCTGGTGAACTAAACCATAGCACCAAGTCCTTCAGAAATAACTACAGGCTAAAAGGCAGAAGACACTCTATCTGGCTAACCTCCATTGCTTCTACTTCTTGTAATTCCCACATGCATATGAGTGCTGTCCAGCACCCTCAAAATCTTGCCGCCTCTTCTTGCAGTAGTTTGTTTGACTAAAATGAACGACAATACTGGAGGCTGGAATTAGACTCACCTGCAGTTTACCCTCAATTTGCAGCCTTTCAGTCATAAAAATGAGGGGCCTTTTCATGTTAACTAGCCTTATTCTTGAGTGTGATTTGTTATTATAGCAAATTTAATTTTGCATGAAAAGCGTGATAACTAATTATGTGGCATTTGCATACTCAGAACAAATTCCCCAAAATATTTGCATAAATTCCCCGATGTTCTTTTTGACTCAGTAACAACCTCATCACAGTAAATTGCCTTCCTAAATTGATTTAGCACATCTGCCTTGCCTAAGTGTGGCTGATTTTCATCAAAAATAAAGATTGGGATAGTTAAATTATTATCCACTGGTAAGTGAACTGTCTGCATTGCTACCCCACACATGTATGGAGTTCCTATGTTGGACGATTGCTCTGGATGACTCTTCAGATCCCAAATATTGTACAGTCCTTTCAGTTAATGACTTTAGCAGTTTTAGAGGAAATACTTGGAAAAAATTGTAAATAACAGCACAGATGCACCTGCTTCTATTTTATTTATCATGAGCCCTGATCTCATGCACCTCCATGATTGGTAGAAATGTGGGCTTCACGGCAGTGTGGCTATTGCTGGTTTTACGTTATTTTAATTAAACTTACATTTTTCACCAGATGCAATGAAGTAAGTCACTTAATGATTCTCCAGCCCCCTGCCCTCAAAAATGAGATACATTAAAAATAAACTTTGAGTTGCTATGTCATGCAGCTCAAGAAATGAATTATAGACTTGGATGATTAGTTCCTCTTAAATTTGCGGGGGGGAACATGTGGGTGGTGAATGTAATAATGATGGGTAATTAATTTATTAACTGTTGATTAAGCAGCGCTTTGCAAAGTTGAGTGGGATCAGAATCCTCAGGGGACCTGCAAAAACATATTGCTAGAGGGCCCCTGGATGACTCAGTCATTTGAGCCTCTGACTCTTGATTTTGGCTCAGGTCATGATCTCATGGCTCCTGGGTTCAAGCAAGCCCCGTGTCAGGCTCTGCTCTAGCAGCACGGAGCCTGCTTGGGATTCTCTCTCTCCCTCTCTCTCTGCCTCTTCATCACTCGTGCTCTTTCTCTCAAAATGAATAAATAAACATTACGTTTTTAAATAAGTTTGCAGGTGATGCTAATGATGCCAGTCAGGAGGGCACAACAGGTTACCACCCTGCTTCTCTGCCAGGGATGAACTGGCACAGAAATAGAGGCTCTGAGCCTGAGGTTTTGCTCTGTGTTAAAAGTTGCTCTGTGTTACAATATTTCTCTTTCGATTTTCCAAGTGGGAGCATTATAGACTTGTGTCCCCACATCCTAACGCATACTTGATTTGTCTTGCCCTTCAAGAGAGAAGAAACTTCTTTTCTCCTGAATCAGAGAGTTTCTACTGTCAGGGCAAAATGGCTTTTTAATTACCTTTCAAACAAGAGAACAGTGCAATTTCCTTCAAGCTGTATCAGCCCTTTGGGTTAGCACTAATAAAAACACTTTTTAATCAGAAGAGTGGTAATCATCTTATACCACATTTGGGGCACTGGGGAAGATAATGTCAGTTTTTTTTCCACGTAAAATAAGGTACCGAGTTGAGAGTGGAAGGTACCAGGAAACAGATGGTACTTAATCCAATGTCTGAGAAAAAATGAAAAAGTTTGCTACTGAGTTTTTTTATTGAAGTATCTTGAGCTTCATAAGTACTTTTTCTCCATCTTTCAAAACCATGTTAAAATCTTCCTTGTATGATTGGCAGCTGATTCCTAAGATTCCCCTGGAAGCTATTTCAGACATGCAAGGAAGCTGTAGGCTCAGGGTCTCCCAAGGCAAAGTCAAAGGAGAAAGTTGTTCTGTAGTCTCAGAGGGGTGTGTATTTTCCCATTGCTCAACTTCTCCACTTTCTGCTTTGGCAGAGCTAAGACTGCAAAGTAGAAAGAGGGGCTGCCCCATGAAAATAGTAGTCAGTCAACAGGTGCAATCTCTAGTCATAGGAGACCGGGGCCCATTGCCAAAAGAGGGGCCTCACCCTTCCCCCCAATACCTATTTGTCCCCACATGGCATTTTCCTGGTCATATTTAGAGATAGGAAAAGGAAGAGTGGCAGCCAAATGTGTTTTGCTCCCCCGCCGCCATGCCTACTGTACAATTATTGATGTTGGCGTAGGAAACCATATTGAAATATCACTTAACTGGTCCTCAAGGAGCTAAGTTTGTTTCTGTGGAATTGGCCTCTTACTGAAGGATTCTGGGGGAAGTTCAGGTGCTTTCTTTTCAGCACTGGGGTTGCCACAGCTGAAGAAACGGCCTACTCCCCTCCATGTTACATTGGGGCTCATCCACACTGCCAGGCCTGACGGGGAGGGTTCTACTGAACAGGTTCACAGTGTCTGCTGCAGAAGCTCCAGTGACTTCAGGCTGTGGTTTGTTCTTTCTTAGACCCTCATGCTCAAACAGAACCCAAGGCCTACTACCCCAGGCTCCTGGCCCTGACTCTTCAGGATGAAATTAACCCTCAGTAGAGGACATCTCTCTTTTAAGCTCAGTTAGAACTTCCCTTGTACTTGATGTTTAGTATGTGTAGGGAGGGGGATGGCCACAGGTATTATGTTCACATCAGTCACATAGGCTGCTGTCCAAGGGAGCCCACTTCCTCTTTCGAAGTTTGGGGTGAACTTGAAGGTTTTCTGGTTTGGCTCTTCATACTAGCTTTTCCTGGGAATGTCTTTGACTGTGATTTTGTAGCTCTTGTCAGTCATAATAAAAGCTGACTGCATAATGCTTAGCTTTTAGTATTTTTGTGCAGTTTGCATTGACACTACTGCGTTATTCCATGTGTGCGCACATGTGCACACGTACCTTGCAAAATACGACATCTGAGAAGGTAGCTGAAAGAAGACAGCATATCTCTTCAGAGCTTCCAGCTGTTATTTCCTGTGGCAGAGGGACACCTGTGGCATCCCAATATATAATATTTGATGTTAATATGGAGAACAGGTTCAGGGGTAAGAGGAAGACATGGTGGTCAGTATGGCAATTCATATGTCTTGCTTTTTGTTTTGGAAGATGCAACAAGAAAATGTAAGTGTTTCTCTTCACCAAGACAAGTCTGGATGTTTAAATAATTAAAACATCAGCCTGCAGCCACATGAAAGTGAGGAAAATTTAAGATCCATTCCATTACTTTTATTTTCTTGTTTTTAACAGTGAAAAATAGACATAAATGGCAGCTACTTCTGAGTACCACCCATTCCCTCCCAGAGGCATTGAAAGGGAAGTCTTTGAAATACCTTGCTCCAGGAAGAATGTTCTTTTCTCCAGTGTGATTTACGTGCCCACAAGTGAGAAATGCAGTTTAACAGGCAGCACACTCAAATCCTTGAATATTTCAGGCTCAGAAAATAAACCACAAACAAGGTTTGTGTGTTAATGCGTAAATGAGTAATCCCCTCACCCACTAGGAAATACCCCATCTCCTGAGGGAAGACTCCTACTAAAGATGAATATGAAAACTTTAAAAAATATTATTATAGCCCTCGTGTGTGGCAAAGGGCATCTTCCTTGGATAGGCAGCCCAAATTTTCCTACAAGACTTCCTGGCTCTGACATGACATGAGTACGGCCACCTGTTTCTTTTCTTTTTCCCTGAAAAAATTTTTTAAATTAATTTATTTAGAGACAGAGACAGCACGAGTGGGGGAGGGGCAGAGAGAGAGAGGGAGAATCTTAAGGAGGCTCCTCACTGCCAGCACAGAGCCCGATACAGAGTTCAGTTCCACGAACCCGTGAGATCATGACCTGAGCCTAAACTCAGAGTCCAATGCTTAACTGACAGAGCCACCCAGGTGTCCCCTGTTCTTTTTCTAAAACTTCTTTATGTTCAGTCTTAAGACACTTGACAGGAGTGTCAACGCACTTAAGGCCCCCACTTGCCTCTGTAGAATAGGTGATGTAAGTGGTTCAGGGAAGGTTTGATCTGTTGGTTGATGGCTGGTGATGGGTTGGTTTTGTTTTGTGAGCTCCTCAGAAATGACCAAGATCACTATTTAGGAGACCATTCTCCAAGGGTGCCTCAGGGAGAACTGGAAGCATCTTTCTCCCGAGTTCTTAGAATTAGATCTCTGGGTCCCATTTAACTCACATACTTACAATATCTGTATCTCAGGGTGAGTCCTGGGATCTGCCATTTTCCCCAGCACCTCTGTAGTCTCTCAAGAACACTGAACCCTAACAACCACCTAATATTTTCTAGAAAACTTCGCTCATATGTTCTTTCTACCCCTGGCACAATCTTTCTCTTCAGTTTCCCCAGTGAGGACTTTGGAAAACCTACTCCACTAAAAGTGCTTTTGTCAAGACATGAACAGCCCTCATATTGATTAATTTGGGGGCCTCCCTTACTTTATCACTGATTGTATTTGCTACTCCATTCTTCCTGAAGTACTGGTTTCTTGGTCCTCTCTCACTGGCTTCTCCTTAATTTATTGGCTTAGTTCTCCTCCTCCCAAACTTCCGTTACTGGATCACTTTTTCTTCAGTGTTGTTCCTTCATCAGGTGATCTCACTTCAGTCCCATGGTTCCAAATACTGTTCATACACACTTTGGAATCCCAAATTTCAGGCTCCCAGACCCCTCGTCTGAAGACAAATGTCCTCATCAACATTCCCTCTCCCATATGCGGTAGACTTCTCAAACTTAATCGCCCAAAGGAGGACAAGTTATTCAATACCCTTGCCCAAACATGCTCTTTCCATAGTCTTGTGTCAGGAGATGGAACATTATTCAGTTACTTAGGCCAAAACCCAAATATTATCTTTGATTATCTACTTTTTCCTTATTCTTACATTTAACCTGGTAGTACCTTCTGTCACCTTGATCTTCAAAACTACATTTTGAATGCAACAATTGATGATCCTCCTTGCTATGTGCTAGGCCAACAGACTATCCTCTCCTGCCAGTAGCCTCCAGCTGGTCCCCTTGCTTCTGTCATTGTTGTTGTACACACACACTCCCATTTTTGCCTTGAACAGTAGCAGGGGGATCATTTTCAAACTGCAGTGAGATGGTTTCACGCCTCAAATCAAATCCCCCTGAGATCGTTCCTTACTTCATGAGAGCAAAAGTAAAGTTCTTACCAGGACTGTGAGACCCTTACGATCTGTCTCTTCTCTGTATCCCATGTCTGTGATGTTCCTGGAACTTGCCAGCACACTTCTGCCTCAGAGTCTTTGTATTTGCTCTTTTCTCAGCCTATGATGAATCTCCCAAGATAGCGGTCTGGGTTAATTTCCTCATTTCCTTGAGGCCTTTGCTCAAATGTTGTCTCCTTCTCCGTCATTCTATATTCACCTGAGCCATCTATCTCAACTCCTCTTTTCCCTCTGCTCTCTTTAATCTTTCTTTATAAAACTTAATTGAATTATTTGCCTGTTTTCTCCACAAAAATGTAAATTTCATGAAGATGGAGACTTTTGTCTGTATTGTTTATGGCTGGATTCCCTGACCTGGAAGAATGCCTGAACACAAATTGACACTCAGAAATATTTGTTGACTTATTAAATTTGGCATTATTTACACTGATCTCACTAATTTTTTTTTGTTTTGAGAGGACAGTGAATAGTAATAGAGCTAAGCAGTAAACTAATGCCTGTAACAGTAAAGCAAGGATTCTAAAGAGTGGTCTCCAGACCAGTAGCATGAGAGTCATCTGGGAGCTTGTTAGGGATGCGGATTCTCCAATCCCATCCCAAACCCACGAAAACAGAAACTTTGGTGTTGGGCCGAGCAGCCTGGTTTAATCAGCCTGGGTGATTCAGATGACTCAGGTGAACAAAGGAGAACGATGACCGAGTGCACAATTGTGTTACGATCACCCAGGTGATGCTTCCACTCAGTTCAAGTGTACGGAGTCTCTTAAAATGGCCTAAGCCTCTAACTGGGGGGAGGGGTGACATTGGGGCCAACTTACCAAGCACATATTTCCAAGTCCTATACTAGGTGTTGAAATTACCAAGAGTTTACATCTTGGCCTTTTTAGTAAATGCAACGAGTCTGGCTTTTTCAGTGTCCCAGGACGACTTCGGAGGAGTAATAGGAGATCGAATTAGAACATAACTGTCCAGATTTTGAAGGGCACTGAATAGTAGACTCAGGGGACTCTGTTATACTGTGCTGAATGGAGTGGCATTCTGTGATCCAATACTTGAGTGGAAGGAAACAGGTGAAAAGTTCAATATATTGATACCATGGATTCATCAGTCAATTCTGTGTTTTGATGTGTTACCAGGTTTGGAGTAGTCCTTAAACTTTCTGTGGCTGAATTCTTCTACCCAGAATAGTGACCTAACTGAGGCTTTCCACTGATACAAAGTTGTGTCAGTGTCTTTTCATCAAAGAAATAATCAAGGTTGAAATGAAGAGTGCTATGTAACTTACGTGTGTGTGTGTGTGTGTGTGTGTGTACCACTGACTGCCATGTTGACAAATAATGTGTTACAGACTTGCAGAACTTTAAGAGGGAGAGAATTATTTCTCACTTCACCCTCAGCATGTGGGAGTGCAACCAATAAGTTCTCTTTACCATCTAAGTGAATTCCTTCATCTAACCAATATTTACTTATTTCCCAAACTGCCACTAAGAACCATATATAATGAAATAGCTTACATAGCTTAGAAATACAATGATCACATCTTTTTGCCCACCTTAAACCAAGTATAATTCTTATGTTTTTCCTCAAAGAATGCATAGTTGTCAGTAACAGATGGTTATCAATTTTGATAAAAATTAAAATGTATGTGTTTGGATTCATTCCATTTATGAGAACACAGTGCTGAATATGAGATGACAACCCAATTTCTTCCGTTGGCCTTGTTCAAGCTGGTCAGGCAAATCAAAGCAAAACCAAAGCCAAACTTAGGCAGATTATATAATTAGCATGCATTTGGAGGTTCATTTCTGACCTTGTTTTCTAGCACTGCTTATTGCCACATGTCCCTAAATGTACCATTTTCCATCTTACCAACATGGAATCTACCTTGAGAGCAGCTGGCTATGGGAAGGGCATGCTCTGTTTCAGTTTGGCCTGGTACAGTGGACTGAGTGTGACACTGACTTATTGTTTTAAGTCTGTCACTGTTGGACCCCAGGCAAATCATTTAATCACAATCTGGAGCCTCTGTTTTCTACTTTGAAATGGTGAGCATGACTCAAAGCTGTTGGGAGGATCAGATGAGAAGGATGCCAAAGTGCTCAAAGTGCTTTAGAAAGCTCTGACTCCAGACTTGTATCCAATCAATCAATACAGAGATGTAAAGTTGGCTGCTACTTGGTGTATTTGCTATGTTAATTTGAAAATTATCGACTAATATTTACACTGCTGCTTGCAGCATAGGCCAAGCTGTTATAACATACAGACCCAAAATAAAGTGTTTTAAATAAACTAGAAACTTCATTCTTTTTCATGTAAGAGGCCAAAGGGAAAGTTTAGGGTGGGTGGACAGCTTCTTTAAGATCAGTTGGCCTTGCCACCATGAACACGAACCTTCTGTCTCTGGGCCCAAGATTGTTAGCATTCCCAGCTGGGGGATGAATGTATAATTGACAAGCACCTTGTCTTTGGGTTGGAGAATCTTTGGATATTACATCCACCATTTTTGCTCATGTCATTTTGGCTTGAATTCACTTACATGTTCACATCGACTTTCACGTAAATGGAATCTCTAGCTCAGAAGCCATGTGTCCAGCTGAAACTGGAGAGGAGTGGAGGCTGTCTTTAAAAGAAATAAAGGAATGTGTATACCAGGGGACAAGTTGGTAGTTCCAAATTGAGATGTATTGTACTGCTATGCTGTACTAATAATTTGATTTGCATTGATTACATTACCTCAATACCAAACTAGCAGGCCATAAAACTTTTCAATGGCTTTGGTTTCTATATATTTCTATGCTGTTACTGTTAATGGATAATAATGAAATGTTCATATATGGCCGAGGCTATAAGATGTAGGGTTTTCTATTCATCATCCTATCAAATATCTCTCCATTTGATTGTAAACTTTGGTTATGACTTTTGGAATGTATTGATCTTTAAGAACCCATTATGACTCACATGGCATAGATAACTAATGTCCCTAGACCTACCTCGGAGTTAGGAGATCAGAAAAACACACTGATTTCTTGCAAAATTGTCAATAGGTTATCTTTGAGATGCCATTTCTGACTTGTACTAACAGAAAAAAGTGAGTATACAGTAATTTTGGAAATACTGCTGAATGCCCTTAAGACTGTTATAACCTTCTCAATTAAAAAAAAGCTGTTCTGGAAGACCAGAGTGAGGGTTTTGAAATTTCAGATTCTCTTTTTATGAAACTGACCAAATAAATAGATGCTTTCATTTGTTTAACACACCATCAAGTACTTGGAATGCTTCAAGTTCTCTGCCATGTATTATTGGCAGATATAAAAATGAAGTAAAACGTGCTCTGAAGAGTGGTGCACATCCAAAGGAACCTGTTTTGGTAAATAGCCGGATACAGAGGATTAGACCTCGAGAGAGTGACCTAGCATGGAGATAAAGATTTGGGAATCTCTGGATGTTTGGTGATTGTGGAAGCCCAGGTACTCTACTGAGCTTTCTAGTATAAAGTGAAAAATGGTTTTCGTTAGAACCCTACTCTTGATACTTAAAGGGGTGGAAGAAGGAAGGAAAAAGACAAAGATTTAAGAACAGTAGAATGAGACCAGAAACTTAACTTTTCTTTTCTTTTCTTTTCTTTTCTTTTCTTTTCTTTTCTTTTCTTTTCTTTTCTTTTCTTTTCTTTTCTTTTCTCTTCTCTCTTTTCTTTTCTTTTCTTTTCTTTTCTTTTCTTTTCTTTTCTTTTCTTTTCTTTTCTTTTCTTTCTTCTCTTCTTTCCTCTCCTCTCCTCTCCTCTCCTCTCCTCTCCTCTCCTCTCCTCTCCTCTCCTCTCCCTTTCTTTTCTTCTCTTTTCTGGTTTTCCAGTATTTATTTATTTAATTGGTTTTTAATAGTTTATTGTCAAGTTGGTTTCCATATAACGCCCAGTGCTCATCCCCACAAATGCCCTCCTCCATGGACCAGAAACCCTTTCACAGAACACCGAGAAGGGATAGGGTATGGTTGAAAACGTCACGTGCTATAGGAACTCCTTATAAGGAGCCTGCAATTCCACCTGTGGAGGTCATGCATGGCTCTAACAGAACAATTCCACAGGAGAGTCTGCAGTGCAAGGGGAAGCAAGGTTGCGTTCTTTGATGAGTGAATGAGGGGGAATTAGAGATAGCTCATGGGGAGATAATGGCAGTGAGATCAGTTTGTGCTGAGCTGGTATTTCTGAACTGATTTGTGTTTAACATTTAAAACTTGGAAGAATTTATGTTGGCACAGATGCCAAATATGAGGCCACTTTCTGTCTAGTGCTATGTAATTCCCAAAGTTGGTGTGTGTGAGCTTTTTACAATCACCGTGCAGGTGCAACTTTTCATTAAGGTGACACATAATTTTTGAGGGTGTCATCATTTATTACAGTGGGTAGTCATTTTCTAATTATGGAAATCCCTGTATTTAATATGAGTTGCGTTGATTTGAACAGCTGGCCTCCTGGTGTGTGTTTCTTTGCCCAAAGGTGAACTGGGAACCCGACCAGAGTGCTGACACAGTTTTACAAGCTCTGCCATAAATGCCACTGATTATAACATCAAGATTATGTGGACAGATTTGGGACCTCTGCATGCTCGATTTTAGTATTAGATTTTAAACCCCACTTAAAAACTAATGATACATCAGCTCGTCCCATCATTAGAGTTCATTTATAATGGGTCTTGCTCAGAACTGACCTAGATCAGACAGTAGGAGGTTCACATTAAATGGGCTTATGCTACACAGATATGCAATGTTAGGTATATCTATAAACCTCTAATCGCTTTAAATGTTTCATACTAATTGCCTTGAAACATGTGCATTAAAGAAATGAAAGGCAAATTTCCTGAAATACATCTCCAAAATGATTCTAATTTGCATAAGTTTTAGCCAAGAAGCAGCTGTCTTTTTAGTGCTGTACCTTTGTAAAACTTATAAGGATATTATACAAATATGTCATGGTGTAACTTAGTGTTCCTCTCTAATTGTAACTTGGGTGAAATGCTTTTAGCAGAGTGCTGACAAGGGCAAATAATAAAAAAAGGACTATCATTTCAAACACCAGCTTAGCTTTAGTAGAACATAAACTATTGCATTGTGATATTTTAGATCTCGCTTCCTAAAATTTAATTATAATAGAATCTTTGTGGATGTTATTTTCTGGAACTGTATTTTTCTTTAAAAAGTCACTTTTTAAATTTGTATAGTGAATATATAGTAAACTAGAAAGAGAAGTATACAGAAGAAATTTAAAGCATAGTACTATCATATACTGTGTTTTTAAAAAAAATTTTTTTTTACAAATAGTTTATTGTCAAATTAGTTTCCACATAACACCCAGTGCTCATCCCCAAAGTGCCCTCCTCCATGCCCATCCCCCCTCCCCCCCCATCCATTAGTCCTCAGTTTTTGTCAGCATTCAAGAGTCTCTCATGGTTTGCCTCTTTCCCTTTCCCCCACCATTTCCCCCCTTCTTCTCCCCCTTCTTCCTCCGTCAAGTTCCTCCTNTCTCTGCCTGACTTATTTCACTCAGCATAACACCCTCAAGGTCCATCCATGTTGCTACACATGGCCAGATTTCATTCTTTCTCATTGCCATGTAGTAGTCCATGCTATAGATAAACCACACCTTCTTGATCCATTCGTCCGTGGATGGACACTTAGGCTCTTTCCATGTTTTAGCTATTGTTGAGAGTGCTGCTATGAACATTGGGGTCCATGTGCTCCTATGCCTCAGCATTTCTGTATCCCTTGGGTAAATTCCTAGCAGTACTATTGCTGGGTCATAGGGGAGTTCTATTGTTAGTTTCCTGAGGAACCTCCACACTGTTTTCCAGAGGGGCTGTACCATATACTGTGTTTTATTCTCTTTTAGTCTGCTGTGTTTATTTTCAAAATTGTGTTTAAAACAGTATTGTACTTTTTAAAATCATATGTCTCTTCCCTAATATACTGTTTTCCATTTTATTATATATTCTTTACAAATTTTTTAAATGTTTATTTTTTAATTTTTTATTTATTTTCTGAGAGAGAGAGAGAGAGAGTGAGCGAGCATGAACGGGGAGGGTCAGAGAGAGAGGGAGATACAGAATCTGAAACAGGCTCCAGGCTCTGAGCTGGCTGTCAGCACAGAACTCGATGCGGAGCTTGAGCCCACGAACCATGAGATCGTGACCTGAGCTGAAGTTGGACGCTTAACTGACTGAGCCACCCACAGGCCCCTATTCTTTACAAATTTAAGAAATTATATAATTCTTCAAATGGCCAAAGTGTGTTTTTTTCTTAATCATTCTTAATGATTTTTCTTAATCATTCTCACAATTTTGGAAGATAAGATATATCAAGTTTTTCCATGATGTCATAAATAATATCTGAACATCATTTGTTTTAATTTGATTATTTACCCAGAGTGATTTCTAGACATGGAGTTTCTGGATCAAAGGTACATGGATGTTTCATGATCTATTGTCAAATTCTTTCACCAGTTGTTACCCATATAGACAAAATATACCCTTGTACTTAAGTTTTTCTGATTATCAAGAACAAGAATTTGTTCCTATGTACAAAGAGACTTTTCTGTGATCTTGCTTTCCTCTTTCTTGTTCCCCTCCTCTGTCCACAACAAAGATATATAATGTATACTCTGTATCTTTCTTCTGGGACTTTTGTTTAATTTTATATTTACATTTTTAGGTATAAAGCCAATACACCAACATCCATTGCCCACTCCTAACTAAGG
The DNA here is from genome assembly GCF_003009895.1 of Hyaena hyaena. NCBI lineage: Eukaryota > Metazoa > Chordata > Mammalia > Carnivora > Hyaenidae > Hyaena > Hyaena hyaena. Next base: position 3,235,922 of record NW_024080673.1, read on the forward strand.
CATCATTATTCCATGGTGAGGGAGAGTTACTCCGTAATAAAAATCACAGTGTAGGGATCAACAGGTTTCAATTTTGCTATGGTGCTTTATATTTCCTTGAAATTCTTAGCTCACCCAGCTCCCTTTCTATTTAATTTTATTATTCCAGCTTACCCATTTTTAAAAAAATTAAATTGGCTGCCTTTTCATCTCTGTACCATTTTTCTCCCCTTAAAGCTTTCTGCACATGTTTCAGAGAGTCCATCTCTTTCTGGATACTACTGAGCATGTTAAGGTTCTTTCTAAAATGCTTTCCATGCTTTTCTTAATAATTTTCAGAGTAACACGCTGTCCCATACCTGAGAGTGACGTGCTTTGTCACTGGTTTTATGTTGTATGTTTTCAGTGTACTTATTCTGGAATGATCCATCCAGACCCAGATGGAGGCCTGACCAGTATCCATTCTACTTTCTGTCCATCTTCATTTATAGAAAATTTTTCTCTAAGCTCTTCCAAATATCCAGTGTCTTTCAGGCAATTTGGGGAGCTGCTTTAGTGAGTTGAGATCTTGTCATGCCCTTTCTTTCTGCCTGTGCCTTACATACTTTGGAATAGTGAAGACCCTGTTTAGTAACATCCAGTATGTGCTTTATACTCAAGCTCTTGCTCGAGGTATAGTAGCTACATTGCACTTGATATGACTGTAGCTCACTGTAAACCAGTCTGCCCTTATCATCCATTGTTTCCTTGTAGTTAATATCCAAATAGATGGATAAAAGTGGTTCCCATTGGAATCCTTTTTTATTCTTATAAGGGGATAGGGATTTCTTCTTAGTTAACTAATTTCTCCAATTCAGGGAACAGAAATGATGAATGTATGAGAATGCTGCCTAAGTTGTCTTGGCCAGGGAAGATATTAACAGAGAAGTACATACAAGCATATTATTTTTTGGTCAGTTTATTGCAGTTAGCTCTGTGTGTGTGTGTGTGTGTGTGTGTGTGTGTGTGTATTTGAGAAGAGATGAGAGATGAGTGCGTGAGAGATGAATGTATAGGCAATACCAAAAAGTATTCAAGCAAAATATATTGGATGTTAGAGGGGAGAGTTCTGTGGAGAAAAATAAAGCTCAAAAGGAGGGAAAAATCATAATTCTAGTTTCCCATTATCACATGGGTTAGGACTTCATAGTGATCTCAGTACCTAGTTTAATGGAAAAATGGGTGAAGCTACTTTATTTATTTGTTTAAGTTTAATAGTAAGTTTTATTATGTTACTACTAATGTTATTTTGGTTAAGTGTTCTAAGCAAAAGAATAGCATATACAAAGACAGTGGGGATAAGTTGGCCCACCAGGGTGGGTTTAGGAGAACATACACAGAGTGGTTCTGGACTGGATTCATACCAGGATTCCAATCCTGGCTCTGCCACTTCTTTGCTATATGACCCTGGAAACTCTGTTATGTCATTTTCAAAATGGGGATAATAATAGTATCTACCCTTTGGGGATATTGAGATTAAATGAGAAAATACTGCAAAAGTACTTAGCCCAATGCCTGACCCAATGAAGTTTTGTGTAAGTTTTAGTTAAGACAAAAATAATAGGTCAGGAAGTCTTTGCATGAGCTGATTTTTCCTGGTGCTAACTTCTATCTGCTGAGCTAGATTTCACTTCTTCATTTCACGTTAGCAATAGCACACTCTAGTATTCACACAGGTGATGGTCTCCTGGCTGGACCCAGGGGTATCCTACCCAGAGGCTGTGGAGGGCTCCCACCTAAGTCATCTCACTATCATGGAGCAGTTAGAGAGTGGGAATCTTTATATTATTTTTATATATGTTTTTTATTTAAAAAAATCTACATGTTGTTTAAATTTTAATTTCAGTTTCATTAACTTACAGTGGTATATTACTTTCAGGTGTGCAATCTAGTGATTCAACACTTCCTTATAACACCTGGGGATCATCATGATCTCATGATCAGTGCACTATTTTAATCCCTCTCACCTATTTCACCCACCCTCCCACCCACCTCCTCTCTGGTAAGCATCAGCTTTTTCTCTGTACCTGAGTCTTCTGGTTTGTCTCTCTTTTTCTTTGCTTATCTGTTTCGTTCCTTAAATTCCACATTTGAATGAAATCATATGGTATTTGTCTTTCTCTGACTGACTTATTTTGCTGAGCATTGTACCCTTGAGATCCATCCATGTTGTTGCAAATAGCAAAGTTTCTTTTTTTATTTTTTATGGCTGAGTAATATTCTAGTGGGTGCCTGTGTATATCTTCATCCATTCATCTATCCATGGACACAGGCTGCTTCCATATCTTGGCTATTGTAAATAATACTGCAATAAACATAGGGGTGTGTGTATCTTTTCAAATTGGTGTTTTTGTTTCCTTTGAGGAAATACCCAGTAGTGGAATTACTGGATCCTATGGTAGTTCTATTTTGAATTTTTTGAGGAACCTCCATACTCTTTTCCATCGTGGTGCACAGTTTGCATTCCCACCAACAGTGCAGGAGGGCTTCTTTATTCTCCACACCCTTGCCAACAGTTGTTTCTTGTGTTTTTAATTTTAACCATTCTGACAGGTGTGAGGTGATATTGCATTGTAATTTGTAGTTGCATTTCTCTGATGATTAGTGATGTTGAGCATCTTTTCATGTGTCTGTTGGCCATCTGTATGTGGGTGAAGCTACTTTTTTATTTTAGAGAAAGAGAGAAGGGGCAGGAGGAGACAGAGGGGGAGAGAGAAGGGAGAGGGAGAGAGAGAGGGACAGGGGGAGGAGAGAGAGAGAAAGAGAAGGAGAGAGAGAGGGAGAGAGAGAGAAAGGGAGAGAGAGAGAATGAGAATGAATCAATTTTAAGTGGGCTCTGTGCTGAGCGTGGGCTAGATGCCATGACCCTGAAATCATGATCTGAACCAAAATCGAGAGTTGGATGCTTAACTGACTGAGCCACCCACTCATCCCAGGTGAAGCTATTTTAAATAGAAACAGTCCATATTGTTACTTGAACAGCTTGTAAATTCCAGTTCGGTGGCCCTTAAATTTAATGGTTGAAAATCTGTATTATTAATATTCATCTCTAATATCCTATTCTAATATTCAGCAACTATAAAGAAGCATATACTTAAAAATTTGATACTGGGTAAGATGAGAGAAAATGGATATTACCTTCACATTGTGACATGATTTGCATTTCAGAAGGGGTAAGTGCTATTATAAAAAAAGTCTATGCTTACCTCTTGGCAGACACTATAGTATATGCTTACTTAAACTATTAAATTCTTAGAACATCTCTGTAAATTGACTATGAGTTCTCTCTCTGAAGATGATGGAAATAAGCCTTAGGGAGATTAAATAATGTGACCTGGGGAACATAGCTACGTAAGTACCAAAACCAGGATTTGAAGCTAAATCTTGATTGAAAGATCCTATCTGTAATTTCCACATCTTTCAGCTTCATTCTATGGCTTGAGCTAAGAAGAGTGAACAAAATAACAAATCCATTGGTTTCAGTTCAAACTGTTTTCCAGAGCTTGCTTGCTGATAATTTGGCCCTGGTTAGGCTGCTACCTATATTTTAGTCTCCACACCACAATCACTCTGCTTCAGGCCCCACTGGCTTCCTTTCTGTTCCGTAAGCACCACATAATGGGGATCTTTGCATATATTGTTTCCTTCCACTCCTCTCTTTTCTCTATATGCCTGTCTCCTTCTTCTCTTCCAGGTCTTAGCTCAAATATCATTTGCTTGGGTCTCCTTGTGACTACTCTATACAAGGCAAGTGCCCTCCCCCATTTAAATTTTCTCATCACTGGTGGGTTTCCTTCATAGCATATCACCTGTCAGATGTCCATGTGTTCACTGCCTCCCTCTACAGAGTGTAAGCTCTTTGAGAGCAGGGACTTTCTCGCTCTTGGTTACTACTCTATGAACCAAACTTAGAATAGCATTTGGAGTATCACAGATTTTGAAAAACACAATTGAATTAAAGAATGGATGAGTGGCTTTGAGATTTATGTATTTGTTTCTCACTGGAACCTGTTTAAAATTTTTTGATGGGTGTATTTGAAAATTAATGTCTTTCATAACTGAGTGTTCTCAATCTTTAAATCTTGATCAGGATACATAATACCATAACTACAAATTGTTACAACTTTTTTCACTATTGCAGTAATGATTTCTGCTTTGGTTTTGATATGCTTACTGGTCTTGTTTAAATAATTAACCTGAAAAAGAATATTGTTTAGCTAATTATCTGAAATAAAGTCATACTGTTAGAGAATTAGCAGTTTTAGCTAGGTAAAGAAGCGCTGTGCTGTCCAGACTACCTGAAATAATGTAGGAATGTAAAAACGCTACATGAGCAGATCTAGGCCCAGAAACTCAGGAAAGGGCTTCTTCCATAATATCAGGTGAATTCTTACTATGTGCTTTCTACTGTCCCTCATTATAATGCATATTCTTAGAGGAGCAATAGATTACATATAGCACTTAATCAAAACAAATCTATTTCAGAAAGAATCAGTGTTAATCAAGGTTCTCAGTTTTTATCTCAAATCCATAAGAAACAAAACAGTAACTTTCATGGGTTTCTTAACATAGAAATGACTGCACACTCTTTCATGGAAGGCAGAGACACTATAAAGAGATACTAGGGGGTTGCAGGCTAGTGTTCGAAGAGAAAGTAAAAGAAATATCAGTTTCAGGGTGAAATCAATCATCAAAACTTTTTCACACTGTATTTTGGTTGATAGTTGGCAAATGAAACTATTGCCTATGAACCTCATACTCAGAAATCACTAATCAAAACATTTTTAAGAACTTTTAACTTGTATAAATCTCATAAGGGAATTCCTTATTTCTTAGAAATGTTTCTTGAAAACAGGTTGATTGACAAAAATCTACACATTTAATCAATCTATACCTTGCTTTTTTATCTTCTTGGAAGCTATATTCTTTTCTAAGAGACCAAAGAGGGGAAAAAACCCCAAACTATTAGACTGTTTTTATATAAGGAGATAAAGGGAAATGGACATGTTTCATAGGTGCAAACAATATGCTCAGTGAATATATAAAGCATTCTATAGAGTTCAAAAGTGGTGTTTTCAGGGACAACTGGATGGATGGCTCAGCTGGTTAAGCATCTGTCTCTTGATTTTGGCTCAGGTCATGATCTCACAGTTTGTGAGATCGAGCCCCGCATTGGGCTCTGTACTGAACAGTGAGGAGCCTACTGGGGATTTTCTCTGCCCTTCCTCCGCTCATGCACATACACTCTCTTTTCCCCCTACCCTTCTCAAAATAAATAAATATTTAGGGGTGCCTGGGTGGCACAGTGAGTTAAGCATCTGACTTCACCTCCGGTCATGATCTCACCATTTGTGAATTTGAGCCCGTATTGGGCTCTGTGCTGACAGCTCAGAGCCTGGAGTCTGCTTCAGATTCTGGGTCTCCCTCTCTGCCCTCCCCCATCTCTCTCTCTGTCTCTCTCTCAAATAAATAAACATTAAAAAATAAACACTATGCACGTATAGGAGGACTAGGAGGAACTTAACAGAGGACCAATCGGGAGAAGAAGGGGGGAAATGGTGGGGGAAAGGGAGAGAGGCAAACCATGAGAGACTCTTGAATGCTGACAAAAACTGAGGACTGATGGATGTGGGGGGGAGGGGGGGAGGGGCAGGGAGGAGGGCACTTTGGGGATGAGCACTGAGTGTTATGTGGAAAATAATTTGACAATAAACTATTTGTAAAAAAAAATAAAATAAAATAAAAAACAAAAGTAAAAAAAAAAAA